>NC_056627.2:86110536-86445536 GCF_002870075.4 Lactuca sativa | reverse complement strand
CGTCAAGTAACGGAGACATGTTAAGAACATTGATGTCATTAAGGGAGCCGGCTAAGCCAATGAATGCATGTCATATCCACATATCATGTGTCGCCACCAATTTAAGTATAACGGTTGGATAGCCATGATCACCTCGGGTGTATTGCCCTTTATGGGCATTCGCACAACAACCCCATGCCCAGTGGAGGCAATTTAGGCTTCCTAGCATTCCAGGAAAGTCATACACGTTTGAGTGATGAGCATACAATTGATGGATGTCACTACAAGTAGGTTTGCGCAGATATCATGGACCATATAATCTCATGACATACTTGTAAAGTTTGTGAAGGCTAGTTCGTGCAACACGTCCGGACATCCTAAGGTTCTCCTCTAGTGCATCGGAAGCATCTTGACGTTGTTGAAAAAATGGACACAGTGCCCTGACGTCGTTGACTATATGCAAAAACAGAGATTTATGCATACGGAATCGACGAAGAAAAAAATATCCTATAAAGTTAGCGTCATCCACAAAGTAATCTTGCATGAGTCGATCATTAGCCGCCTCACGAAGTCATTGCATGTATCTTCTCTTTCTCCGGCATGCATTCTCACCATTTTCTTCATGTAGTCGTTCGATTATCTGCTCCGCCTCCTAAATAACATCTATAGTCATTTCAAGAAAGGCATCAAATATGTCTGATGAAGATGACGAAGAAGACATTTTGAAAGAGTATATTGTAGTTGTAAAGTGGATGTTATATGTTAAAATGAGTTGAAGTTGTAGTATTTATAGGAGATTTTTTTTAAATAAAAAGAAAAATAATTAAATGGAAATAGCTGTTGCCATCTACCCCCGTCTTCTGATTGGTCATCAATACTCGGCATATATGAACCTTGATGCCGAGCCGAGCTTGGCAAGCCGAGGGGTCGGCCCGGTGTGCTCCGAGATTGTCGATCCCACACCCACCAGCCTTATACACCCGGACACCATGCACATCCAGATTGGTGAAAGTTTCGACATCTTTCCCTTAAATACTTTTTATGTAGATAAGCTTAATAAATTAGTCAATTTTTTATTCTGTCGGAAAAAATAGCTAATAAAAAACAATTCGAAACTTATCCAATACTTGTCTATAAGTATCAAACCTTATCCAATACTTGTTAGTCCAGATATGTTGGATAATATGCAGTAAAGAACATTCAATTTGAACAAACTACAAAATAACCGAAAATGAAGTAAATTTGGACCATAAAACTTCCAAAATGGAACATTTTAATGATGCATTTTCATACATATTAAGCCTCCCAAAGAAAGCTAATGTATAAAGATTAAACCAATCAATAATAGTAATAGAGACACCATGTTGTATGACAATAATTTCTACATGATTAACATGAGAAGTCCGAGATCTACGAATCTTGTTGTGTATCAAAATATAAAAAATTCAATGTATTAAAAAGCCACGAGCTCAGATCATACTCACATAAGATAAGTGATGAAAATATGAGCTTTCCTCTTTAATTCTTACTATTTTTCTTAACAAAAAGAAGCAAGACAACATTATTGGAATTCTCAATAACATTTATTTCCATATGTTAAGTAAAAAAATATATATACTTGGGGAAATACGGTGGCATCTTCATATATGTCTAACATAGCCAAAAGCTCTTTAAACTTAACAAGAACACAATGAACATAGAAGAATATAAAAGTCACAATTCCACAACCAATGAAGAAAGAGATAGAAGCCAAATAGTGCCTCAATGCATCAGGGGTAGCCTACTTGCCGAGCATCTCCTCCTTTACTGTTTTTAGTACGACATTGCAAATCAGTCAACCGATGAAATCAGAACACGAATAAGATAGTTTCAAGCCTTAACTAACTTTTGGATACCTATTTGGTGACATCTACATAGGTACCCAGCCATTGGAGTGGTTTTTTTACCCATGCATGTTATTATATATATATATATATATATATATATATATATATATATATATATATATATATATATATATATATATATATATATATATATATATATACAAACAACTTTTTGCTTGACATGAGTTTGTGCTCTACACGCATAGGTATCTTTTTGGCGCGTTTGAATTTCTCCTCCTTCTTCTTGTGTGCGTAGGATTGGAGATTTCAGAAAGAAGAAGACAAGCTTCTTTTAGGTGAATCATCTCTGTTTCATTTTAAAGAAGATACGTTTCATGAAGGAGGAGGACACCTGTTTTTTCTTCCTCTTTCCCAATGTATAATAGTTGGACTGTTCCACCGCTCTCTTCATCTTCCCCCAATGTCTTCTCCCTCTTCCCTATTTGATTCAATGATTCTCCATTCTCGCTTCCTTTTTGTCTCTCAGACCGTAAACCAAAAATCACCTTAAACCCCCTGTATGTTCTTCACAGTCGATCAAACCATATATATCAGGTAATCTCTTTTTCTTAAATTCTCTATCTATTTGATTTTGCATTCTTATCACTTTTTCTTTTTGGAATCTGCAGGGTTGCATTTTTGGTAGAACTTCAAGGTTTTATCATCAGTGGAGGTTCTGCATGCCTTCACCTTCCATATGGGTGGTTTCTTTTCTCCAAGCCCTTAGCATATGGTGTCGTTCTGGCTCATCCTTCTCTAGACTCCAAGCATATTCACCATTCCACTAAACAGAATTATGTGCCCAAACTGAGTCATCGACTTTCACTGCCTTCTTGGCCACTAATAGCTTAGTTGTTGTCTTCTGTTGCCACTTAACCCCACCTCAAAAATCTCTCCCTTCATAAGTTCTTATTTCTCTCCATCGTCTTCCTCTTTCTCTATGAAAATGGGAACAGACCAACGAAAACTACATGGAAATGTCTTGACGATTCGGGTAATTTTTGTTGTGGCTTCTCTCTTGTTTCTATTCTTATTGGTAGTTTAAAGTTCAATTTTCTAGTTTGATTATTTGAGTCTAATTTGTTTCTTTCTTTCTTTTTGGAACTGAATAGCAGGTCGATAAATTCCACGGTCGATCTCACACGACGACTGAAGCCCTGTTCCCTTACTTCCTCCATCATTATTGTTTTCTTGGAAATTGAAAGAGACATAGTTTGTTGCAAATCACCTGAAAATTAGGTAACATTGTTCTATGAAGATCTTTATGTTAATATATTTGTTTATTTTTATTAGGTTTACGATTGTCTCTGCCATGTCAAACTCTATATGTTCTTCTTTTTTTCTTTCTCATTCTAACGATGACCGTTTAATCTTCTTTGTTGTTGTTCTTAACTTTTCAGGTTCAATAACTTTTTCTCCCTATTTCAGTTTGGCTTTTTTGTGGGGTTTTGTTGCTAATTCTTTTTTGTAGTCATATTAGATTTTTTATGATCCTTTCAGGTTCCATTTAACTTTGATGATAGGTCTTTCAAGATAGGGCTTCAAGGTTCTTTCCATATCCTTTTCGTCTTAATTTTTTAATTATTTTTTTCTGTTCTGGAGCTGATAGAAAGTGATGTTTTCTACCTCAATTAGCATATAAAAAGGGTATTTTTGCTTCAATTTCTTTATAGAAGAACTATAGGAAATAGGGGAACAGAGAGACATATATAGGGATAGGGGTTAGACGAAAAGGAAGAAAGGAAACAAGAGACATGTAGTAATGTTCAACTTAAATGATTTAAAGGATTGTGCAGTAGGAGATGTCAATATACATAGATAAGGAAGCAACCCCAAACTCAAGAGTTCATACATTAATTGAGTTGAATAATTTGCAATAATTTTGGAGGGGTATTTTACGATTTTTAAAGTATTTCGTGAAGATTATACTTTGTTTTCATTTTCTTATTGGAAATTGGCTTTCAATTTTCATTAAGATTATAATATTTTGCATAAATTAAGATTTAAATTTATCTATATCTCTTTGGGTTCATTGTCCAGAGAATTTTGGTTAATCATGTTCAATACTAGGGAGATAGAAGGCTTAAATGGAGTTCATAGCTTTCTTCCTTGTTAGATGTTGCTTAATTGCCCCTATTAGTGAAAATGTTAAATTTTAGTTGCCCACTACATACACAATCATTGTAACACCCATGGAGCAATACCATACATATGTCTACTAACTTGGAGGCCATCAGCATTGGGGAAACATCTACTATACTTTAGGTCTTGTTTAATAAGTCACTTTTGTTTGGTAAAACACGGTAAATTGAGCTTTGAATATGATTTGTTTAATTTACTATTACATTTCATGTTACCAATCCTTCCATAGACTATTTTAACTGAAAAAATGATAGGAGAGTATGCAGAAAGAGCAGTACAAATATTCTCTTCGTAACCTAATTGTGATGGCTTAATTTTTTAACTAGCTCGACATTTAGGTCTTCTCGGTCTATTCAGATGTATAAATTTGACATTCATTTGTGTGTTTAGGAACCAATTTGTGTACTCATATTAATGATTGGGTTCTAATTATATTTTACGAACTATTTAAAGATTTGACCTTTTCAGGCTTTTATAAAAAAGTGAGATCAGTGAAACCTTTAGATCCTGGAACTTTTTATGTACAACACGACTAGAAGTTCAAGCTCCTATATAACAATAGTGTTGTTACACTACACATACGTACACACCTTATATCAACTTTCTGAAATTAAGCTCAACAACGGAAATCATAAATTTCAATAGTTGATGTTGAGGAATTAGAAACGAGCTTATTTTTTTAAGTTGGAGAATAGGTATTGGTGAATTCCTTACATTTGAGAACTTCTCATTTTATCCTGATTGTTGATGTAGATGGAATTATATTGGTTTGAATGAGTACAGAGGAAGTGATTCTTATTTTGACAATAGCTAACTACCAACAAGAAAGGTGTTTATTCCTCCAGGAAATGGTACTATTTTAACTTCTAATATGCAATAATATTTAGCAAGAAGAGTATGCAATGATATGTATATGAACTTTTAATAAATATAATATGAATCTTTTCATTTTACAAACCTTGAATTCATATGTGAGTTGTGGGTGTATACGATAAGAAAATCATTTATGTTCGGAATTGACACATTATCTATGGAGTTCAATGATGCCTTTGTTAAGGAAATTTGCCAGATCAACTTTAACCGAGTGGTTGATCGAGTCGAGACAATGTTTCTATTCTTCTTTCAGGCCCTAATCTTGGCGATACAGTTGCTCAAAGATCATTTGCCTCAAACTTACAAGCTTGAAAGCCTATCTATCACTGCTCAATCATCTTCACATATTTTTACCTACAAACACAGGTGGATTATTGTTGGATTAGTGTCTAAGTCCATAACTATTTTGGTATGTACTTGACCCGATGGTGCATGGTCCTTTTGGGTTGCCTTCACCAAAGCAACTTGATTGGAGAAATTAATAAAGAGAGAGAGAATAATATGATTTATTAATATGTTATAAGAATAATATATTAAAGGAGAAATCATATTTGTTTAATTAATATTGGTCAATAATTAATTGAGAATTAATTTTGTGATCAAGTGTAATTAATTAAACTAGAGGGGCTGAATTGTAATTATGTGATAGTTACAAAATAAGGTAAGAATTATCTTATAAGTATGGTGAACGAATTTAAGGTTTGAAAGCCTTAGAATTCGAGTATGATAAGGATTCAAGGATTATCTTATTGGTTGCTTAATGGATAATCAACTAGATAAGGATAATGACTGAAACCCTATCTTTACACCTATATAAACACCCCTAGGGTTATGAATTCGGGTATCCCTTCCCAAGAGGTCCCAAATACGAATTCTAACCTCCCTCCTCTCTCCTTATACCTTCTCCACTTGCTTATGGTGTTTGTAAGCCATTAGAGGAGTGACACTTGTGACTCTTTGCTTTCCAAGGTCAATTCAAGGAGGAATTGGATTGTTATTGCTACATAACAATCAAGGTATGTTCTTAAACCTATTTACATGTGAATTCTGATTTCCATATGCTAGAATTAGGGTTCAAGTCTTGGATTCAAAGTATGTACAATAGAGAAACCTAGATCCGAGCTTTAGGGTTTGTATGAGCACATAGGATGTCTTATGACCAAAACCCATCAGTGGTATCAGAGCCATGATTGGTTTCTATTGTATTGATGCTTGATGTAACTGAAAATCGTGTTTTGGCCTCACTGTTCGACTTGACTCGGCAAGTCACTCTTGGACTCGGCGAGTCAGCCTTACTCGGCGAGTTCCAGAGGGTGACTCGGCGAGTCGGTGCGTCAGACAGTGCTTATCTCGGGATTTCTTGCTGTTTTTGCATTGGGATAATTACCTTATCATGTTAGATTAATATTAATCCGATTATATGATATATTTGACTATAATTTTAATCAAATTGAAGATATTTATCAATTAATAGGATAATTGTTTCTTTATAAGATAATTGATTAATTATTTTAAGTAAATTGATAAATTATTTTGCAAGAAATCATCAAATATGGATAATTATGTGATTAAATGTTAATTTGAATTATTTGTTATTTGATCCTTGTTGTTATGAAAAGTTTCATATTTGACCCTTTAGGTTTTATAGTTCAAATTTGAACCCCAAAAGTTTTGTTGTTTTGAAATTTAAATAGTTGAAACCCTAATATTTTAAAAAAGGTTTCAAAACTTGCCCTCAAGTTTTGGAATTTAAATTTTGATTAAATAGTTTAATTTTGATGCATATTTAAATTCTAAACCCTAATATTTGAAATGTTTCAAAATTTTCCCTCAAGTTTTGGAATTTAAAAGTTGATTAAAAGTTAATTAGGAATGTTAAATTCTAAAACCCTAGTTTTGAAAAAGTTCAAATACACCCTTATGGTTTTATTAATTAATTAAGGTGTATAATTAAAAGAGGTTTAATAAATCCATAAAAGTTTAGGTTTACAATTTAATTGAATTAAAAGTATAATTGTTAAATTAGACCACCTAGTATTTTAAAAAGTGTAAAATACACCCTATACTATATATAACATTAAAAGTCTAACATTATATATATATATATATATATGTATAACTAAAAGTCAGTCTTACCGTTAGTAGGCCTCATTCACGAAGCTGGTCTATAAGGGGTGTTTAAGGAAATTGCCTATAAAATGGCGATTGAATGGGTATCCACTCTTACCCACCGCACTCTTGACTAGTGGAGGGTCGTTAGCCGAACGGGTAGGATAGGACGAAACCTTCCATTATAAGTATAATGAATTATCAAGTAACTAAATGTCTTATAAAATTCCCAATCTTAGTTACTTAGGCAAAAGTGAATTGATGCAATTCCATGAAATTACACTTTGTGCCCTTGCGAAGACGTTAGTGGAGCGTGTGTGGTTAACCGGCACACTAAATGGGTCTAAGCAAAGGTAGCAAAGGGTGACTCAATGTTTGTCATAGTTCGGTGGAGCGTGTGTGGTTTACCGGCACATCGAATAGGTGATTGTAACATGTGAGGGCACCATGTAGTTTGCATGGTTATTCACACCCGCTTTGTGATCCTCGGCATCCCAGTCACAAACAAGAGGGGCATATCGAGATATAAACATGCCATTAAAAGTTCAATGTATCTCAAAGGATCTAGGAGTTTTCATAGATTTAAAACTTAAATTTCTTTTTCGTTTTTCATGGTGGAAATTAGTGAATCGTCATTCACTTACCTTCAAATATTCTGCAATTAGGGTTACGGCATCCCTCTCCCGAGTTGTAGAATATTGTGTTGGGTCCTAGCCTTAGTATCTCATTTGGGTGATTTACTAAGGACTCAATCAATCAACTAACTTGAATTCGTTTTCTCCCGTTTTGTAGATGTCAAAGTTCGACAACTATGGTTTTCCCAAATCCCGTGGAACAAACTTTCCACATGAAGATGGTATTCCACGATTCAATCGAGGAACAAGAAATCATGCTTCACTTCCTCCTCCTCCTCCTATTGTTCTCCCCAACCCACAAGATCGAAGAATTGAAAGGTTCAATATCACTAAAGCCCTATTGGAAATGAAACATGAAGATGGTAAATCCGTGTGTGCCCACGTTCTAGGAATGAAATCACACATTGATAGGTTGATAATGTTGGGTGTGTCATTCCCAGATGAGTTGGCTGTGAATTGGGTTTTGCAGTCACTTCCTGAATCATATAATGAGTTCAAAAGAAAGTATTATATGATGAATCATGACGACAACCTCATTGACCTAACTTACATGCTCATTGCTGCTGAATCAGAAATGATTTGGCGAAGCAATGGAGCGTACTTGTTGGAAAAGTCAACCAACCATGCTTCCGAGGACGTTCTAGGAGAACCGACCTGCGTTTGCTGCCAAAAGAGAGGGCGTTGGATACAAGTCTGCCCAAAGAGCCTGAAGAGTCCAGAAGATGGGAGAGTCAAAGAGTATGGCTGCGCTTCAGGTAAAATCCACTATCTAACTCCATTAAGTTCCTATTCATTAATTCTTAATACATAATGTAATAAGATTGCATTTGAATGTTTTACAGGATCGGTGAAAAGAAAGGAAGCTTGGTGAAAGAACAAGATGAATCTAATCACAAGGAATGGATCTTGATCGCATGGACTTGAAGATTAGATTTTGAGCTTAGATAGTTATGATAGAGTTGTTAGAAATTTTCTTTTGAAATACATAGTTTTCAATGGATTTTGCATTGTAAGGACAAATGTTTTCCGCTGCTTTTATAAATAAAATAAATTTTCGTTTGACTTATTTATTTGTTTATTTCCTTGCAATGAAATCGTTATGAAAATTGATGTTTGAATATTTCTACAACGAATGGATATGATTCTTGTTTATGTTATCTATGGAAATGTCAACAATTTACCAAATAGGGAGAGTTTCTCATCGCCCAAAGTTTCAATCGGACAGAAATTTGGAATCATGCAACTTGGTTGCATGATGAATGAGAAATTCATATTTGAAAAATAGACCAATTCATTGACAAAGTGTCAAGTGAAGGACTAAGAGATCGAGTACACAAAGTTGTGTGTTGATCAAAGTCCACCATAAGAGTAACAATGATATTCGTCATGATTTACTAAAGGTTTAGTAAATATGATTATACTTACAAGATTAAGTGTAATTCTGAATTGATTAAAGGGATTAGATCAATAGCAGAACGAATAAGAAGAATCAAGTAGGCAGAAAGATAAAAGTTCCTCCACTCTAAGAAGAAGGGAGAGTACCTTTTATGCTTTATGATAGGTCTTAGTGATTAGGAACCATATCTCAATTGATCCTCTAAGTGAGTCTTAGTACAATTGTATGTCTAAGAAGAGGAATCAAGAATTGAAGAAATGGTTAAATCAATAAGTCAATCATACTTCGTCTTAAAGTTAAGATTGTGACAATGAGTGAAAAGTATTAAGAAGGTTTAAAACATTCATTAAATGTGGTAAGTTGTGATGTCTTAGATAAAAGCCACACTAACTCTTGAATATTTATTTGTCAAGAAATGTTTTGACAAGAGAATCTTATATGTCAAGGAGTCAGTGGGAGTCTTAATGGTCTTGAAAGGTTTCAAGAACAAATCAAATAAACCTCATCGATCATCACTAGCACACGAGTTGAGGTTTACAACCTATCGTGTTGACATTGTTTTGATTCTGTGCCAATCCAATCAAGTTAATTATGTATGTGAATTCTATGAGTTCTCATTTTGAACGCATAAAAGGCAAAGCACCTTAATCAATGAAAGGTACATTGATAGGAAAGGGTGAGCTGCTTAACTACTTGGAAGACATGGTGGGCAGTTGTGCTACCATAAAGGCAAGAAATCGAGATCAAGAAAGTTCGATCCACAAGAGTTTGAATTTGTCGTAAACCTTGGTTTTGACAAATTCACATGGATAAGAACACATACACCGCTCAAATCTAAGTGTCATAAGATTTCCTCCTTCATGAAAATGATTGTGAAGAAATGCTTTCACTAAGAAAGATTTTAAGAAGATAGTGATTGTAAAATTGCATTCTCAAATTCAATCATGGTTACGGCATCCCTTTCCATAATTTGAATTGTGAGGTTTGGCAATTAGTCTTAATTTTTTAGACACACATATGAACTATCGAAGGCAAAGGTGTATAAAGAATCCTTGATAAAAGATTATCAAAGCACTAAGTATTAGAAACATGAACTTAAGAAATTCAATAAGTATTGTTTTCTGAAAGTTAAGATGTTTATGAATACATGTCGAAGCTAGTGGGAGCATAAGTGTTATGTTTTATAATAATCATCAAGATAGTGGGAGCATAAAAGTTATGATTGTATGATTATTAAGGAAAGTATTGCAAGGTTAGCAATATTAATTATAGAAAACAAGAGTCATACTTTGCAAAGTCGCAATAGTTGAAGAGTTGAAAGGTTGTTTTGCTATAATTAAGGGAGAGAATATTATGCTTCATTTCAAATCTAAAGGATTAGGTTGAGAAATGTTAATAAATTTAGTCAAAGTTACATAGTGTGTTCTTAAAATTTCGATTATGATTACGGCATCCCTTTTCACAATTCGAATTTTGAGAACATAGCAAATAAAACATTATGCGTTGTGTCCCATACGCTTCGGGTATAGGATCGATTGAAAATGCTTTAAGGTTGAACCATTCTAAAATTTTCCAAATGTCGAGCGCATTTAGAGGGAAAAGGGACTAGAATTGGTTTTGACTAAAATAATTAAACAACTATCAAAGGACAATCCAAGTTCGACGAGGATTGGTCACTTGTGAGTAGTTGGAAGTATAGTATTGGAAAATATAGAAATGTTTCCATATTGGATGGACCATATCGACATCATTATGAATAGATAAGATTCTATTAAGAATGAGTTGTCATATGGAACATATGGAAGTGTGTCCATATTGGGAATTGAATATTGAGAAATCTATGACTAGATTAGAAACTTCTATGCAAAAGGATGTTCAAAGAATGTACTTTGAGTGAGAGACATCATGTCTATGGAATTGTTTTGTAACAATCTCCGATAGAGGACTTTGTAATATCATTGGCAATAGTCTTTGTGACTTTGGTGCAGTGACATTACGAAAGGATAGTTGCATAGAATGTTAGAATCTAGCATATTCTATAAGTAGCAAGAATTTGATATTCTTTCACTTATGAAAAAGGATTTGGAGTTGAGAAATGAGAATGATTGGAAATGTGTTCAATATGATCTATTTCACAAAGTAAGAACCATAGGTAAACATTGTGTGCATGCTAGGAGCATGAAACAAGTGTTAGAATTCAAGTAAGAAGTTGATTACCCGAAACGACAAATAATGAGTAATCAATATGGTGATAAATAAAAGGTGTTTTATTTATACTCAAAGGTTTGAGGCCATATGGGATTAGTATTATTCTTGTGTTTCACATTTGCATGTTTTGACTTCCAGAATAATTGAGGTTATTAAGAATAATCGAATTATTCAAACGGGCCACAGTCGTTCATATGTTGGAAGTAGATATGAATGAAGACTGTCGTGAATTGGTGTGTGGAATGTCTAGAAAAGTATTAGACATAAGCAAATGTTTGCTGCAACGTTCATGAGTGCTTATGAATATGATTTGAGCATTGGATTAGACCCACGCTCACTTGGATCACTCCATGGATTGTATCACGAGTGATTGGTGAGACGATAACATCTTATATTCTTGAAACCGAGATGTGTGAGTTGTATCTTGCGAATCGGTTGCACATTGATAATATGTAAACGCACCAGTAACTTGGTGTTATAAAACATATTGTTGTGTGTGATTCGGTGCGTGGGTACAAGCAAGCATTGTATCAAAGTTTATCCGTTCCTTTTATCCAAAGTAGGATAAAAGCGATATCTTTGGGCCCCTCGATGGTTTAGTGATGACATACGTAAATGCTCGGCCGGGCTAGGGCTAATTTGATTTGTTCAATTAGTCAGTCGTCATAAATCGGGAATTGAGATATAGTACAAAGAGAATGATTTGAAATCATATCTCATATGATATCTAGAATGGAGGAATATATGATCCCTTATCTAAGGACACGCGTATCTGATATGATCAGAGTTGACAGCGGCTTTGGAAAGCTACGATTGCAGATCGGGATCCGAAGTCATACGCAGAATAGTTGTTAGACTTATCCAAGTGGGAGACTGTTGGATTAGTGTCTAAGTCCATAACTATTTTGGTATGTACTTGACCCGATGGTGCATGGTCCTTTTGGGTTGCCTTCACCAAAGCAACTTGATTGGAGAAATTAATAAAGAGAGAGAGAATAATATGATTTATTAATATGTTATAAGAATAATATATTAAAGGAGAAATCATATTTGTTTAATTAATATTGGTCAATAATTAATTGAGAATTAATTTTGTGATCAAGTGTAATTAATTAAACTAGAGGGGCTGAATTGTAATTATGTGATAGTTACAAAATAAGGTAAGAATTATCTTATAAGTATGGTGAACGAATTTAAGGTTTGAAAGCCTTAGAATTCGAGTATGATAAGGATTCAAGGATTATCTTATTGGTTGCTTAATGGATAATCAACTAGATAAGGATAATGACTGAAACCCTATCTTTACACCTATATAAACACCCCTAGGGTTATGAATTCGGGTATCCCTTCCCAAGAGGTCCCAAATACGAATTCTAACCTCCCTCCTCTCTCCTTATACCTTCTCCACTTGCTTATGGTGTTTGTAAGCCATTAGAGGAGTGACACTTGTGACTCTTTGCTTTCGAAGGTCAATTCAAGGAGGAATTGGATTGTTATTGCTACATAACAATCAAGGTATGTTCTTAAACCTATTTACATGTGAATTCTGATTTCCATATGCTAGAATTAGGGTTCAAGTCTTGGATTCAAAGTATGTACAATAGAGAAACCTAGATCCGAGCTTTAGGGTTTGTATGAGCACATAGGATGTCTTATGACCAAAACCCATCAATTATATGTCAATTGCAGAGAACAAGGATGTACTTCACTCTTCATACCAACATGGGCAGTTAACTTTACTTTTCCCAAATTTTTGTACAAAGTTCTAATAAATGTAACAAATAGCAACGTACTTGCATTTATTTGTGTATTATAGCATTCTTCTCTTGTTTCTTTATATTAAGTCATATTATAGCATTTTTCTCTTACTTCTTTATATTAAGTCATCGAACAATGAAAAATGCAATCAATTGCAACATTATACATTCAATTTTCCCTGATCCCTCGTTCATGCTTAAGCTCTGGTTTAACGACATTCTTGGGTCGTGCTTAGCACGGCTTGAAAACATTTTCTAGTGTATATATATATATATATATATATATATATATATATATATATATATATATATATATATATATATATAATCCTAATATAGCCTAATCACAATACAATTCATAAACATGATAACCTATCAAGTAAAGAATCACCGCAAACAAAAAAATAACAAAAACTAAAGTAACCTATAATTCTTCAAACATATGCATAAAACACACAAAAAAAATCCTAAAATAGAGTACACGAAATATTTCTTGCCTCCATTTTGGTACGTGAGAGAAATAGAGCCAAACTAAGATTATACCACTTGTTTACTAGCACCCTCAAATTTCCTAAAAAGTAAAGCATTAGCAGACAACGTACAAGGGAAGGGAAGGGAGGATTGGCAAGTTGTTACTTCTAAATAGCCCAATTTAAATCAAATGGTCAACCTGAAAAAATAAATAAAAGAACAACCTTTAGTTGCAATTTCCCCAAAATAAATGTAGTAGTTTACACCTCAAACTGTAATATTATAAAAATCTCCTTATCTAATAAATGAAAGTAATATGTCACGTGACTCTTCAAAAACACTAATTTCATCCTAAGTTAAATACCTTTTTTTCCCCTCTTTTATTTCATCTTCTATAACCACCTCATTATCATCATAACCACATCGTTATATTATAACAGTTGTCCATGTCATTTTAAATCAGCATTTAGTATCAGTTTTTTATGGTATCTGATTTGTTTTAAAATTTAATGTGATACGTTTGAAATACATACCCGATTCAGTCCTCCGATTTCATATTAAGGTATGATGATATATAAGGTATGATATAAATTGCAATTAATTTGATTTATTTGCTCCTTTTTAATCGTATTCGGTTGTATATATATACTTGAAAAATACTTAATGATCGTTTTAATCGACCTTTACGAAATACGACGCTCCGCAAGAAAGAAGACCAAAAAGTTTTGGGCATGAAGATACTCTGTAAGTCCCTAATTTGCCTGTGTATCAGTCAGATCCGTTTGATGGTGCGGAATCCCAATCAAACGGATGATGTCAGATAAAATAAAAGAGAAGGAGAAGAAGAATTAATATGAATCTTGTATGTATTGATTTGAATTATAGTTCTAGATACAAAAGATTCACACACATACGCTCCTTATTCTCTCTGGCCGTAAACTCCTTCTGGTTCATAAAATAAGGAGCGTATGTGTGTGAATCTTTTGTGTAAGGAACTTAATTCATATCAATTCATACAAAGATTCATATTATTCTTCTTCTCCTTCTCTTCTATTTTGATCTGACATCATCCGTTTGATTGGGATTCCGCACCATTAAACGGATCTGATTGATACACGGGCAAATTAGGGACTTACAATTGGTATCAGAGCCAAGTTGTATCAGTCAAAAGGTTTTATTGTTTCGTTTGGAATCTGAATAATTGGTGTTTATGGTCCAAGCTTACGGCCGTAAACACCGAGTTCTTGGGCCGTAAACTCTATTTTGGAGCAATATTTGATCTTATTTTCGAAATATTTTTGCGTTTTTGGATAGATCTCGCAAAAATAAAGGGGGTTTGTTCTTTGTGTTTTTCATAAAAAGGGGTTTTTGATTGAGTTTTGGAGCTTCAAAGTCGAAAAATCGTTGTTTTTCACGTAATTGTTGAAGGGTTTTCTGCCGGAGCTTATTGCCGGAAACAGTTCACGGCCGGAGTTTATGGCCGGAAACAATTCACGGCCGGCGGCGGGGTTCAGGTTTACGGCTAGGGTTTCCGGAGTTTGCGGCTCGGCTCGACAGATTGGCACGGTAGATCGGCTCGGACGTGGCGGCTCGCGACTTGCGGCTCGGCTTGGTGAATCGCGGCTCGGTAGATTGGCTCGGTGGAAGACAGCTCGGCTAACAGCAGCTCGCATCAGCGCTTTCTTAAAAATCGAAACGGGATTAAGGGAGTGCCGGGATTCGAACTCGGGTGTCCCCCCATACAAGTCCAACGCCTTAACCAACTCAACTAGCTGACTCCTTGTTCCATTCTTTCGAAAACTAAAATATAACCCGTCTTTTTCACACCTACTTTTGAAAATTTGACACTTTTAACCCAAAAACTTAATTTCTTTTTATTTTAAATTCCTTTTTCATCCTATATATATATATATATATATATATATATATATATATATATATATATATATATATATATATATATATATTAATTAAATAATAATAATAATAATAAAAATTGTTTTATTTTTTATTTTTGTTTTTGACTTTTTATTTAAAATTTTGATTTTGTCTTTCAAGTTTGACCTTTGTTTTTAAACTTTGACTTTTTCGTTTAACCTTTAAAATTTGAAATTTAACTTTTCGGTTTGACTTTTAAGTTTGACTTTTTAAATTTGACTTTCAAGGTTGACTTTTTCATGTTTGACTTTTGAGTTTAATTTTCTTTTAATTTTGACTTTTAAATTTGACTTTTCAAGTTTGATTTTTTAGTTTATTTTTTTAAAATTTGACTTTCGAGGTTGACCTTTGACTTTAAAATTTTGACTTTGACTTTCAAGTTTTACCTTTGACTTTAAGCTTTGACTTTCTCATTTGAATTTTAAATTTTCAAATTTAGTTTTTCAGTTTGACTTTTGAGTTTAATTTTTTTAAAATTTGACTTTTAAGGTTGTTTTTTTTTTTTAAAAAAAGGGGCATTTTAAAATTGACGTTTAATTTTTATCTTAGCTTCTAGTTGTGTTTTTTAACTGATTTTAAGATCTACGAGGGAGTTGAAAACATGAAAGAGAGTCATCAGGATATCTTAAGACAAAATTTCAACATGTTCGATTATGTCCTTGGAGAAACGCTCGAAACTCAGTTGCAGCGATTTACTACACTTACTATTGAGATGAATATAGACGGAATCTTCTTGACTAAGTCCGAGATCAACAAAAAGCTGTTGAATTCACTTCCAAAATCGTGGGATATAAATGTAGCTGTCATCAAGAAGACAAAAGATCTCAATCGTCTTAGTATTGCTGAAGTAATTGAAGAGCTTGACGCTTTAAAGAGTTCTGTAAACCTTCCGGTCAATGAAGTGTCATGTTCTCATTCATGTGAAGTTTCATGTTCTCAATCATGTGAAGATACGATTAAATTTTTTCGGGAACAAATTGATTTATTTAAAAGAGAAGTTGAGGACCTGAGATATGAAGGATATCAACTCAAGAAAGGACAGAAACCCCTTAAGGCTGAGTTAGAAGCTAAAACCAAGGACTTTAGGAAACTTCAGGAAGACTATAGTAACAAATGTGAAAACTATGATTATGTAGTCAAACAAAATGCTGAGCTAGTGGCTGAAGTTGAATCTTTGAAAGGAAAGTTTGAAACCGCCAAACTTGATGTTAGAAAATATGATTTCTCAAGTGAGGTGGTTGCAAATATGATAGACCAAAGCATGCAGTTTAAAAGGAATCAAAACAAGGGTCTAGGGTATGATAGTGTACCTCCTCCTTACAATCATAACTACACATCCATCCCTATGAGACAAGAAGAAATTGACAGGGAGGCACATCTTAAATACAAAAAACCAGCTGGATTTGTGTCAGGAGGAGTTATTAATGTTGAAAATATTGATGTTTCTATTACATGTGCAGGTAAAGTAGCAGAGGATGAGAACAAGGAGAGTTCTTCTGAACAAACCAATGACTCCTTGAACTCTAAATCTATTGTTTCGAACTCGGCTGCTTCTAACAAACCTGCCGTTGAGAAATAAAGACCTCCAATTCCAGCGCAACAAAGTGCCTGTTGTAAGTGTGCATATGCGAACAACAAGAGACAAGGCAAGGATATGCCACTAGGGGCAGGAAGAGACAACTCCCCAGTGAAGAAAAAGACATGTTTTCACTGTGGAACACCTGGACACATTGCCAGAAATTCTCCTAATCGCGCGTATGTTCCCTACTACGCACAAGGATGGAAAAACGCGCCAAGTGGGAGATACTTCAAAAGAAACCCTTCCAGGTCACGTTCAGACAATGATGATTGGAACGTGCAGAAGGCCAAGAATCAATCTTCCAAGGCCAAGAATCAAAATCCCAAGGGCAAGAAGGGAATGCCGACCAAGAAGTCCAATCCAAGAGATGCCCCAACAAAACCAAGACCGGCTAGGTCAAAGTCATCTCGGCAATCGGCTTCAAGTTCCAAAGCAAGTGCCGAGGCACCCATCGGATCGAACAAGAGATGGGTTAAACCCAAATGTAGATGGGTACCAAAGGCTCAATCTCCCAAATCAACTAATGACTCTAATATTTCTACATCTTCTGTTTGTGATAAGCAGGACATGTCATGGGAGAGAGTATCGTGCAAGGATGACAAAGGTCGACCTAGTTTCAAAATGGACTGGGTTCCAAAGAACAACTGATCCCGCTCTGTGTCGGAGCAACTATGGAGGCATTGTTGGGTTTTGAGCATTCTAACACTCCTAAGTGTACATGCAACAGTAAATACCTGGGATCTATGTTTTCTCTATTATACATGCAAATAAGAACTTCCAAGGTATTATCCTAATCTAGCATACAAAACAATGACTATAGCAAGATAGAATACATACCTCTTTGGTGTAGAATGTCTTCATGAAGCTTGAGTGCCTAGTGCCCCAAGTGTGACACCTCAAATGGAATCACAATCATCAAAACACTTAGAATAGCTTGATAGAATTCTACACTTCTTGAAATCGGCTAGCCCTCTCTAGAATAATACTAGTCGCCAATCTTGTCAAGAATAAGATCTTTATATAGTGTTACAATTGGGGTAAACCCTAATTGTCATGACTTTCCATTTCCTTGGATCCATGGGTACAAATACACCATGGAGCATCCATGGACCATCCTATGGGTTTTAGCCCAACTTGATTATCCATGGAGCATTAGCCCACTATACAAGTATGGATGATTTACACAATCAACCCATATATTTAATTAGTCTTCTTTTGATCACTTAATTAATCCTAGATTAATTCTTGATCAATACTAATTAAATAATCTTATTATTCTTATTATTAATATACTAGAACTTATAATATATTAATAACCATAAGTGTCTTATTTCTCTCATTATAGTCTATCCAAGTGCATGATGGTATGCAACCCAAATGGACCATGCCGGGTCAGGTCAAGTCTTACCAATTATAGTTATGGACTTAGACATTAATCCAACAGTCTCCCACTTGGATAAGTCTAAAACTATTATTGCGTATGACTTCAGGAACCAACTGGCAATCGTAGCTCTCAAAAGCTCCTGTCGAACTCTGACCTTGTAGATGAACTCTGACCTTTGTCAATGACTTGTCCATTAGATAAGGGATCATATATTCCTCCATTCTAGATATCATATGGACTGAGACATGGATTATAATCATTCTCTCTGTCCATTTGTTGTTTCCCGATTTCCGATTTATGACGACTGACTAATTGAACAAATCAAATCAGTCCTGGCCCGGCCGAGCACTTCCATTTGTCATCATCAAATCATCGAGGGGCCCACAGATATCGCTTTTATCCCGAAGATAAAAGGAATGGATAAACTTCGACTCATATGGCTTGTTCTACTACTTGTTGAATCATACACAATGGCACGTTTTATAGCACCGAGTTACCAAATGCGTTTTCGTGCTATCAATGTACTATCAACTCATAGTAACAACTCATATCTCTAGGTTTGAAGAATATAAGATATTATCGTCTCATGATCACTCGTGATAAAATCCATGAAGTGATTCCAATGAGCGCGGGTTGAATCCAATACTCAGAACTTATGAGCACTCATGATTGTTGTAGCCTTGTCCAACACCTTAGACCTCTACAACCCATCATGACAGTCTTAATTCATATCTACTTCCAACATATGACCGACTGTGGATGGTTTGAATAACTTAGTCATTCCGGAAGAATAACCTAGTTTATTCGGGAAGTCAAAACATGCAAAGTGAAACACAATAATAATAGAATCCAATATGGTATCAAAACCTGTCACCATATGATTACACATTATTCATTGTATACTGTTTCAGCTATCAACTTTATTCTTGAATTTAAAACAGTAGTTATCCCATGCTCCAAGCATGTACACTATGTTTTCTAAACACTAGTCATGCCATACACCAAGTATGCATACTATGTTTGTCTGTGATCTTTACTTTGTGAACTAGATCCATTGAACATAACTTCAATGATTCTCTTTTCACACTCCCAAATCCTTACTGCAAATGCAAGAATTCCAAATTCATGCCATTTACTGGAATCTGTCAGATTCTAAACTTATATGCATTGATACTCTTGTAACGATTATGCACAAAGTCAGAAAGACTTGACAACAATCATTACAGAGTATTCCAAAGGAGATCAGCTCCTTGGAAACATCCTTCTTGCATTAAGTTTCCTTAATCTTACACAGATTGAAAATTCTAACTTTGAAACATTTCCAGATTCCATTTTGACTATCACTTCTGACCAAGAGTTGCCTCCTTACAGAATATGTCAATATGGTCCTTCCAGAATTATCACTATACTTCCAACTGTCCTTGAGCAACCAATCTTTGGTAAACCTTAGATTGTCCTCGACAATTGTTTAATCCTTTTAGTCATATCTAGTTCTAGACCTTTTCCCTTCTTAATGCCCCAGGCATTTGGAAAATTTAGAAAGGATGAATATAGCACATGTAATCGATCCTATATCCGAAGCATATGGCAATCGATTCATGATGTCTCACATAAAGACTAAACCAGTCTTTTGCTATAACATTTCCATTTCTATTTGCCAAGTTCTCATAATTCAGATTATGAAAAGGGATGCCGTAATCATAATCGAATTTTAGAACGCAAATAATGGACTCATATACAGAATTTCCTTATGTTGAGCCATTCCAACATGAAATTCATATATTTCCTTGACTAAATGATTAAAACCTCACGATCTAAGCTTATAGATTTGAGATGAAGTATAATTTCCTCTCCCTTAATTATAGCAAAACAACTTTTCCCAATTGAAACCTTTGTTTTTCTATAATTAACATTGCTAACTTGCAATACGTATCATAATTATCATGCTCCCACTAACATGATGATTATTAGCATAACACTTATGCTCCCACTAGCTTTGACATGTACTCAGAAATCAGCTGGACTTCTAGAAATCAATACTTCATTGACTTTCTTACCAAAGTTCAGACTTCTGATACTTGATTGTTTTGATAAGACTTTATCAAAATCATACACCTTCCCTTAAATAGCTCATGGGTGTGTCAAAACAATTTCAAGAACTATGAAAAGGGATACCGTAATCATAGTCTCAATTGCTTAGGCATTTGCCATTTCTCACAAGTCCATGTTAGTGTGTCGGTTAACCACACGCGCTCCACTAACGACTTTGAGAATGCAAATATCACAATTGCTATCTAGATAAAATCTACTTAGTGAAAGTGTTTCCTCACCATCATTTTCATGAATCGGAGAGAAACCTTATGACACTTAGATTTACTGGTGTATGTGTTCTTATCCATGTGAATTTGTTAAAACCATGATCACAAGACAAAGATAATGACAAATCCAAAACCATATGGATTGAACTCAATCTAATCTCTTGCCACCTAGCAGCTCAAGGGCCTGCCATTGCTTCCAAGTTGTTGTGCAACAAATTGAGAGCTTTAAGAACTCATATGCAAAGCCAACTTTAACTGGAATAGGCACAGATACGTCAACACGATAGGTTATAAACCTCAAGTCGTGTGCTAGTGAAGAACTTCAGGTTTTATTCTTGATTAGTTCTTGAGACTTTCAAGACCTTTAAGACTCCCACTGTCCTCTTGACCTATAAGACTCCCTTGTCAAATATCCAAGAGATAGTGTGGATTCTAATCAAGACAAACACTTCACACAATTGGCCTAAGTTGGTCTTTGTTTTATCCAAAACATCACAACTTACCAATTTCAAATGTACAAGAGTACAAAACTTTTACTCTTACATTTGACAAGTGTTTTAAACCTTCTTTAAGACATGTCACTCAAATTACAGTCTTAGAGTATGACTCTAAGACTTGTATTGGAACGAAGTATGACTCATCTTCTTGATTTAACCATTTCAACAATTCAAGTTCCTCTTCTTAGTCATAGGAATGCACTAAGACTTCCTTAGAGAACTAATTGTGCTATGGTTTCTTAATCATTAAGATGATCACAAAACTGATACTAAAGTACTCTCCCATCTTTTCAGATTTGAGAAACTTTTATCCTTCTGCCTAGTTTGATTCTTCTTATTCGCTTTGCCATACATTGGAACCTTTTTCCAATGTCTCAGAGTTACACTTAAGCTTGTAAGTATAATCGTATTTACTGAGCTTTTGTAAATTATGACGAATAGTCTTATCGATCTTTTGTGGTGGACTTAATCAGTGCACAAGAATGTGTACTCGATCCCTTAGTCCTTTACTTGACTCACACATCCATGTGAACAGGTAATTAGTCTTAATTTTCCAAAACTTGAAGGTTCTCATTCATCATGCTATACAACTTGCATGATTCCAAGTTCCGGTCCAAATGAAACTTGGGTGATGAGAATCTTTCCTTATTTGGTAAATTTAGACATTACCACAAATGAAAGAATCAATTTCATACTTCCACTCTTGCTGTTAATGGAATCATATAAGCAACAATTTTTCCTCAAATGCCATTGTAAGGATATTTTAAAAATAAATAAAATCAAAATTTTCCTTTTATTTTAAAAACTTTGCGGAAAAAACTTATCCTTACAATCCATAAGCACATGAAAACTTGTTGTTATCTATTCCTAAGCAATATATCATAACTCCTAAGAAATAGCTCAAGAATCCGATTTTTTTCAAACTATGCGATAGAAATCCATCTATGCGATCAGATTCAACATATTCTTTCTTTAAGTTTCTTCACTTTTCTTTGATTCTTAAAGCATCACCATGTGACCCAGTCACATCATGTATCAAGAATCTCAGAATAGAAACTTAACAGAGTTAGATAGTGGAATTTACCTGAAGTAGAGTCAAACTTATTGACTTTAACATCCTTAGGTAAATTTGGCAGCTTCGCAACCAATGCCCCTTTCTTTGGCAATATAAACATATGGACCCTTTGATAAAGATACAAAGGACTATCACAGACTTAGTTTTTCTCTTTACCATTTGGTCAACCGAGTTGACTATGGCTGATCCCTTTCCACCGGGAAGAGAGAGCTTTACAAGATATCCAATGTCATCATTGTCAATGTCCATAAAGTTTTAGGAAGTTGATCTTAACAAATAGATAAGATCATTAAGGGTCTTGTCATAGTCTGTTTCATAGGTGTTCCAAAAGAACTCACTATGTGACTTAGAAAGTGATTGAACCACCAACTTTCTCAAGACTTTGACACCCAACTCTCCCGGCTTGTCAATATGTGACTACATCTCCAAGATGTGACCACACCTAGACCTTGCCTTGCCAATAGGGCTTGAGTGACCTTAAACTTTTTTCAAGAACTTGTGGGTTGGGGAGAATAATTGGAGGAGGAGAAATAAGTATGATATCCATGGGACATCATCTTCATTAGGAAACCTTGTTTCAAGAGATTTGGGAAGATCATAGGTGTCTATTACAGACATCTTTTGGGAGATATTCAAGATAATTGATTTAAAGTCCTTAATATGACACCCAATATGAAATATTAAGGCTAGGACCCAACAAACTATTTTATAACTTAGAAGAGGTATGCCGTAATCCAAGCTATAAAATATTTGAAGGTAGGTGAATGATGATTCACCAATTTCCACCAAGATAAACGAAATGTATTATTAGGTTTTAATTGGTTTTGAAACTCCTAGATCTTTGAGATTCATTGAACTTTTCAAAGGCATGTTTCAATCTCGAGTGTGCCCTTCAGGTTTTGTGACTGGGATGCCGAGGATCACAAAACAAGGTGTGAAGTAACCATGCAAATTACTTGGTACCCTTAATAAATTACCCCTCAATCGATGTGCCGGTTAACCACACACGCTCCATCGATACTATGATAAATATTAAGTCACCCTTTACCTACCTTGTTAAGTCCAAGTTAGTGTGCCGGTTAACCACACACGCTCCACTAACGACTTTGACAAAGTGTAAAGTGTAATTTCATGGATTAGCACCTTATTCACATTTTCCTAAGTAACTAAGATTGGGTATTATTAAAAGTTTAGTTACTTAGTATTTTCATTAATACTTTTAATGAAGGGGGAATTATAGTCCTGTCAAACCCATTCGGCTAACGACCCTCCACCGGTCAAGCAAGCGGTGGGTGAGAGTGGACACCCATTAAGTTGCCATTTTATAGGCAACAACCTTATACCCACCTTATAGACCGGCTTCGTGAACGAGGCGTACTAGCGGTAAGACTGACTTTACTCTTATACATATATATATTATTAACTTATAATATTATAAAGTATAAGGGTTGAATTTTAACTTTTAAAATTCTAAGGGCTAACTTGGAATTAAAGTATTCATACTTAAAAACTTTTCAAATTCCAAAACTTGAGGGCAAGTTTTGAAACTATTCAAAACTAATTAATTCCATAACTTATGTGTTTAAAGTAGTTTTAATCCAAAAACTCTTCAAGTTCCATAACTTGAGGACAAGTTATGGAAGACTTTAAACTAATAAAAGAACTAACTTTTTCTTTATTTTATAACTTATGGATTTAATTATGGTTACATATTTTTCTTTAATGAAGTGACTCTTGAACTTCCATAACTTGAGGACAAGTTATGGAGTCATAAAAAGTTATTCAATGACACAAGACTCTTCATTTTGTAACCATTGCCAACTATTATGAGTTTTATGAGTCTTTAATGTGACTCTTCATGTAACTTGAGGACAAGTTACACAAACACATTTTATACTAAACTCTTAGATTAAAATGGATTGAAAACAACTATTTCACTCAACATTTCTATTAATCTAAGCAACTCATAAGAACAAGATAATTCAAATCAAACTTTTTCATGCAATTAGTCTAAACCTTAAACTAATACAAAACATGAATCTATTGACAATTATCTTTGAAAATGGATTAGCATGAACATTACCACATCAAAAACAAGTTTATAAGATCAAAAACAACTTAGGGTAATGTTCCTAGTCCATTTCTAGCCAAAAAAACTCGAAAATATGTTGTCTGGGGGTCCAACTCGTCGAGTGCATGAACCAACTCGGCGAGTTGGATCGAATTCATCACTTTTTAGGCATGGACTCGCCGAGTCTCCTGATGGACTCGCCGAGTCTGATGGCCAGACAGCACCAGATTCGTTTTTTCAGCTTCTATTGCAGGTATAACAAGAAAACAAGCCTAGGCTCTGATACCACTCTTGGGTTTTGAGCATTCTAACACTCCTAAGTGTACATGCAACCCTAAATACCTTGGATCTATGTTTTCTCTATTATACATGCAAATAAGAACTTCCAAGGTATTATCCTAATCTAGCATACAAAACAATGACTATAGCAAGATAGAATGCATACCTCTTTGGTGTAGAATGTCTTCATGAAGCTTGAGTGCCTAGTGCCCCAAGTGTGACACCTCAAATGGAATCACAATCATCAAAAAACTTAGAATAGCTTGAGAGAATTCTACACTTCTTGAAATCGGCTAGCCCTCTCTAGAATAATACTAGTCGCCAATTTTGTCAAGAATAAGATCTTTATATAGTGTTACAATTGGGGTAAACCCTAATTGTCATGACTTTCCATTTCCTTGGATCCATGGGTACAAATACTCCATGGAGCATCCATGGACCATCCTATGGGTTTTAGCCCAACTTGATTATCCATGGAGCATTAGCCCACTATACAAGTATGGATGATTTACACAATCAACCCATATATTTAATTAGTCTTCTTTTGATCACTTAATTAATCCTAGATTAATTCTTGATCAATACTAATTAAATAATCTTATTATTCTTATTATTAATATACTAGAACTTATAATATATTAATAACCATAAGTGTCTTATTTCTCTCATTATAGTCTATCCAAGTGCATGATGGTATGCAACCCAAATGGACCATGCCGGGTCGGGTCAAGTCTTACCAATTATAGTTATGGACTTAGACATTAATCCAACAGGCATATCATCAGAGTTCGGTTGTTGGTAGTGGCTGCTCCTGGCATATGATAGGGGACATCTCTCAAATATATAGGACTCATAACTTTGTTCGAGAGTTTGTGTCCTTTGCGGGAAAGGAAAGAAGGGAAGAAAAGAAGGGATCACATGGGGTTTGTGCTTAACGATGTGAAGAATTTTTGGATCTGTTCTGAAAATTCAATCGGTGACTTACGGTTTGCGTATTCTTCTCTATACTCCTGAGTTTGTCTTAAGTTGATTCGCTTTAAAGACTAATTTTTGTTTTAGGATAGTTTAAATTTGCGCATTTACTTTCGTTTCTCTCCTATGCACAAATTTAGGGGGAGAAATAAAAACAAAACAAAAATTAGAAATTAAAAAAAAACATTAGAAAATTAAAAAAAAAATTTAAAAATTGTTGGTTATGTAATGTGTTTGCAGGAGCTGTTTTGGGAAGTGATATTATTAAGTGATAACAGGCAACCTGAGTCTGCGTAACGTACCCGAAGTTGAAGGGCATATGCTCTGGTTTGATGCGTCGGTAGGCACGAAAAATTTTAAATGGACTTGACTAGGGAGATTTGAACTTAGGAAATTTATAGACTTGACAAATCTTGACCTAGTTAGATCCATTCATCCTGACAATACGACGCTCGGATAGGTTGAGCAGGGAGATATATATGGGAATCTACTCGTCACATTAATGAACCTGTACTTGGAACCGTGGTTTAACTTTTCCTCGATGTGCGGATTCTGTCCTTAATTCGGGTTGGATGGGGCGACTGGTAAATTCTGATAAATTAGGTCTGTAGAATATCATTTTCTTTCTTTCCGTCTGTTAGACATATGTTGTCTCCTTTGCGTGATTTCCAATCCGACCTGGTACACAACATATACAACTCTATTTCTCTGCAGGCTATATATATATATATATATATATATATATATATATATGTGTGTGTGTGTGTGTGTGTGTGTGTGTGTGTGAAATACTTCTTATCTGTTAGCCATATGCTGTCTCCTTTGCGCAACTTCTAATCCGACCTGGTACACAGCATACGCAACCTTCTTCTTCTCAACCCCTCTGAAATAGTTAGCAATAGAATTCTGAATCTCTTCTCTCTCTGAATGGTTGTCTGCTCACCCGGTGTAAGGAGTACTATGGAAGTTCCTGATGGCTGGGGCATATCGGGAAGCGGGAAACACGTTCTAATACACTTAAAATTGAACTTATACAGATTGTCTATAAATCTCGCTGCTCAATTTAGGTGGACAACAATATCCCTGGTCGTCGTCAGATGAATTGTCCTTAAGATATAATATCTAAGAAATTAGGATCAGATATAATTTTTAGGAACTTAAGTTCACCTGTGTTGTAACAAATAGTATGTCCTAAATTTGTCACAATTTTTCGTGTTTAAGTGGACAACAATACCGATGATCGACCAGACAAAGATGTGAATATGAAAGGTACGGACAAGTGGATAAAGGCTGTCTACAAACTTTGATCCCAAATCTCTCTTAAAGTTAGATATCATTTTTATTTTTGTTAAATTTGTCATAGTTTCTTCTAATTTAAATATTAGGGGAGAATTAAAAATTAAAAATAATGAAAAAAATCAAATAAAAATAAAAATTTAAAAATCCAAAAATAGTGTTATTTATGTTTTATTTCTTGTTTAGAAAAAAAAATCTAAAAATATTTTTCTTTCTGTTTTAATTTGTGTGCTAAGTTTTCTTTTAGTTTTGTTTTGTCTTGAAAAGTGATTTCAGGTATAGATAAGACTCATGGAGTTTGTGTTGAAGATTTCTAAGCCAAAGCCTCGTTCGTGAGCATCGAAGAATTATCATTCGAAGGAGCAAGAAATGAAGATCATTCTTTCAACATTCAATCTTTCAACCCCAGAAGCAAGGTGAAGCTGAAATTGAAGATTATGTGACGGATTGCATTGAAGCCTCCTCAATCAGTCTGCTGCTATCGTTGTACCTGCTGAAGTGATCTAGAAGTTTAGTTCTCTATGATCTTCTCTCTGAAGATTCTCAAGCTGAAAGTGCCATCTTTCAAGAATCGGTACAAGAAGCCTCCTCACCCAATGTGCGTTCAATGCCAAATTTTGAAGAAAACCTCAAGTGCTCAAGATGAAGTCATTCATTGAAGATTCATATGTTCATCCTGATGCTGTGAAGAAATCAAAGGTTAATGCTGAAGCCAAGTTCCCAATGAAGATTATCAAGAAAGTCAGCTACTTTTTAGGGGGAGCTTGTTGGGTCATTAAGAAAAGAAAGCTATAAACCAAGGGGGAGAATGTTGGTTCAAAATATGGTTTATACTTTACTTTTATGGGCAATTATATTTTTGTGTAATAGTTTATGAATTTATGGCCTAGTTTACGGCCGTAAACACCTTACGGCCATAAACTCATTTACGGCCCATGTGTGTCCGGCCCATGTTCTACAAGTATAAATAGAGGTGTTAGGATGAGGAGATGAGATTGATGAACTAGAAGGAGTTTACGGACAGAGAGAATAAGGAGCGTATGTGTGTGAATCTTTTGTGTAAGGAACTTAATTCATATCAATTCATACGAAGATTCATATTATTCTTCTTCTCCTTCTCTTCTATTTTGATCTGACATCATCCGTTTGATTGAGATTCTGCACCATCAAACGGATCTGATTGATACACGGGCAAATTAGGGACTTACATACTCTGAGTATTGCATAAGCTGTTTGGTACACTCTTGATTCTCGAAAAAGTTGTAAATTTTTTCAGAAGTTAATACAATAAAGAATTAATAGTGACTGTCTCGACTGTTGTTGTTTTTAATCAATGCAAACTGGCATTTAGAGACGATACTTCGAAAAGAGATGGTAACGGGGAAGAAAGTCGACACAGAGTGGTTCGACGGCATGTTTGTGGAAACCTAACCCTTTTCTTCTGATGATGCCCATGTTGGTTCACAAACTTACTGAAGAAGTTTACTAATCCCAATGGGTGAAAATCTATTAGTTGTGGTTTGGTAGTACGTTGTGGAAGAAGGTCGGTCTGGGTTTCCAGCATCGAGATGTGTAGATAGAAGAGCATCGTTACGATAGTGGCTACAAGGAGGTCGTGTACCATTTAGATTTTAGAAACTGAAGAGGGAGCTCAGGTTGGTAGCGGTGGATGTTTCATCGTTATGACGTGATGTTAAAAAAGTGCGCAAAAGAAAGGAAAAAGACATTTCAAACTCAAGAGAATGGAGAAAGAAAGACGAAGAGGAAAAAATAGTGAAGCAAGAAAGGATATAAGGGCTTTATTGAGTTGAAATCAAGCGGTGTTGGAAAAGACGAAGGAGCAAGGAGTGAGGAGTCACATATTTTCCATCGTGGAAACATGCATCGGTGGAGAAGACGGTGCAACTGAGAGATTATGCGTGTTTCTAGAAAGATGGTGTAACACTCATAAAAATCATGATAAATTTAAACTTTTCAAAACCAACTAATTCACAAATTGTTTACAAACATAGTTTTCAAAACATGTTGAACATCATACTCTGCCAAAATCATAGGTCAGCACCTTCACCTTACCACGATCATCCGAAGTACCTGAAACATAACCCAAAATTATAAGCCAACACTTAGTGAGTTACCTCAAAATACCAACACATAACATAAGCATAATACAGACAACATGCATATAGAGCCTTCAGTCTGACTAGAACGCTCCACTGGCTTATAGTCTATCTGGTACACTCACAGAACCTTCAGCATGACTGGTAAGCCACACTGGTCCTTCAGCCTATCTGGAATGTTCTCTGTGCCTTCGGCCAACCAGGTATGCCTTTTGGGCCTACAGTCTATCCGGGACGCCATATGTCTCTTGGCCTTCAGTCTACACTGGTGCGCCTCAACCCACCCATACATAAACCATGTCAACATATACATAACATATAAGCATGCAAATAATCAGCCAATAGACAATCAAACAGATCATACAAATCACTAAGCATAACATCATCCTATCTACCAGGATAAAAATCTAACAGGTCACTACAACATACCAACATGCGATAAACCATGATAACAATCCAATGGGCCGACCATGGTGCCTTCGACCCAAAACTACAGTGAGGAAAACTCACCTCAAAAATTGAACAAAAACTGATGACGTCCTTGACTCCAAATCTCAGCTCCCTAACCGGCACCTAATCTCACCAAAGAGTAATTCCATCGAAATCCCAAATTACCCAAAATACCCTCAATGGTCAAACTTGTTAGAACCTGAAAGTGAACCTCTAGCAATCCTAAGTCCACATTCCGAGGCTCATACATTCCGGAGTAGGTGTTCCGGAGTCAATAATGAAAGAGTAGGCTAGAACATAGTCCGGACCAAGGAAGAAGGTGAAGAAAAGACTGAAGAAATTCCAGAGTGACTATCACGTCCAGAATGAACACTGATCCGGAAGACCCTTATTTTGTCTTAAAGTATTTATTGTATTTGTACTTGTATTGGTGTAACGTTTCATAGGACTTAGTCTTTTATCTTATTTAGATAATCTAAATGTCATAAATATTTCTTTTGTCCGGTCCTATGTAAACATTCTAGCTAATTCACTGTAACCTTTACTCCTATTTAAAGGAGCATTCAATACAAATCAACACCGGATCTTTGAATCAACTTTTGGCTATTTACTTATTTCTTTCAAACATTCTTCTTGTTTTTCATTTATCAACATTACTTTGATCATTTACTCTTCTTCATTTAATGACTTGATCATTTGTTGTATTCATTATCTAAGACTTGACTTGCCTTTCCAGACTTGATTTGAACATTTATTAGTAAGAAGACATTGATCTTAAGCATTCACTCAAGGTTTGAGTTTTCAAACCTTGTCCCTGCACATCGATCTTGTTCTCATAATTGGTATCAAAGCTTGAGTGGTTGTCCTTTGATTCCATAAGATCAGATTATAGTTGGTTTGAGATTATTTTGGTATTTCAACCATTTTTGTGTTTAGAATAAAAGTTCTTCTATATACCACTTTAGCTTGAAGATATCTTAACTTCAATGGCTGCTTCTAATCGTTAACAAATGATTTCAATGCAAATCGCAAATAGTGTGGATGGCCCTACCCGTGCCCCAATACTAGTTGTGGAAGAATATGATCACTGGAAAGTTAGAATGGAAAGGTTTTTAATGACCAAAGATAAGTTTGAAAAAATCTAGAGATCCGTCACAAAAGGTCCACATGTCCCTGTAAGAACTGTTGTAAGAGATGCAGCTGCTTAGCACATGCATGAAGATGAAACTCGCCCAGCTCCTCTAACTGCTGAAGATATCGAGAAGCTTCATGCATATCAAATTGCTTTCTCTGAAATGGTATTTGGAGTTCCTCCTTCACTCTGTAAGCACATAAAGCTTTGCAAATCAGCCAAAGAGATTTGGGACACTCTTCAGGACCTGATTGAAGGTTCAGAAAACATGAAAGACAAGCTGCTCACCTCAGTTGTCTTCGAGTTTGACACCTTCACCACCACTCCTGGTGAATCAGTGGCCTTTGCCTCCCATCATTATCGTATTTTGGTAAACTACATGACTGCTCATGGGATTTTCCGAACTCCTTTGGAGTACAATCTAAAATTTATAAATAGTCTTGGTAAAGGATGGGGAAATGTAAAATCTTGTCCTCAAAGCAATGGCTGTTTGGAAAAGTTGAAGCTTTATCAACTTTTTGATGAAATTCAAGGCCATGAGTTAAACGTTGCTCAAACCATAAGGGAACTTTCCGGAGGACCTCTTGCCCTTGTCAGTTCTTTTGATTCAACCATTCCGAACTCATCTACTTCGGATCCCTTCAAACCCATTGTTCCATCAATTCAAACATCCGCACCTATGTTATCTCCACAAACTTATCATGTTGATGATTCTAAATCCATGGACTTTGAACTCTGCTTTCAGCAGTAGTTTGCTTTACTCTCAATGAAGTACAAACGTCCTTTCAATTCCTCCTACAAACCATACCAAAATCGATTCCATACTCCTCACCAGAACAATCCTCAACCTTTTTCAGCTCCGAAACCTAAACCCTCCTCTGAAAATCTTGATACATACAAACAAAACCTCTCTAAACCAAACTCTACTTCAGAACCCTCTCAGAGCTCCAAATCAGACAAACCAAAAATTGTGTGTCATAAGTGTGGACATGCAAACCATTTTGCTAAAGATTGTCTGGCTGATGCACCGCAGAAACCAAAAATCAAGGATTCTGCATACTACGTCCGAAAGGTACAAGAGATGGCTAAAAGTGAAAAAGCCTCTGTTACAACGGTTTCAAGATATGTTGAAGGATATTGGTCATCCGGGGATGATGATGACATGGTAACTAGAAGAAATATGTGTCTGATGGCAAGACAAACCGTTGAATGTGATGAAGGGTATTGGTCTTCAGGATTAGAAGATGAAGATGATGTTGCTGAACCTCATTATTGCTACATGGCAACCAATGATACACTAGGACGAAGCATCATTCAGCAGGTAAAATCTATGATCTCTGATAATAATTTTTACTCGTCTCTCTGTGAACCTTATCTGACTCAAATTCAAACATATATGAACACCATCTATAGAGCCTATGATTCTGTCATAGACGCAAGTGAGAAGAAGGAATGTGAGTTAAATCGTATGAGGTTACGTTGCGAGGATAAAAAGTTGAAAATCAGGTCTTTAGAGTGTGAACTTGTAATGTTAAGTGATGAATGTACCATTTTGAAAGGTAAATGTGAAATCACCTATTCCGAACGAAATGTCTTAATTTCTGATAATAAACGTCTTAATGCCAAGATAGATGCTTTGCATAATTCTGTAGACATGGTTGAAGCAGACCTTCCGATGACTCATAATTTTCGTCACCAATGATCTAAAGCAGCTGGTCTCGGAAGCCAGTTTCCAAAGCCAATTGCTAGTCCCTGAAGGAATTGCAAAATTTGACATTCAGGGGTGAGGTTCCGAACATTAAACATTCTGACAACCCCATTTCTCCCTTGTCACCACTTCCGGAGACTACAAACCATTTTGAGTCCTTAATTCCCGAGTTTAAACCAATTATTGTCAAGTTTCCTGATTCCACTCCACTTCTGCCTCTGACTAACCTGGACCTAAATCAGACCACATAATTTCATTATAGTCTTCCAAATTGCATAGATTATGTTCCTATGAGTAATCACACAAACAACTGTGTAATTAAAGAAATTCCTTCCTTGGCAACAGAAACCAACACCTCTGAGTTTGGATAGGCATCCTTAGATGATAAAATTGAAATATCAAGTTATGACTCCTCTGATTCTTGCGAATCAGATTCCTTAGTGGTCTCAAAAACTAAGTTGATTCCCATTACTCCCAAGTTTAGCAATCCATCTGCAGGTCAAACCTCAACATCCTTGTCTTACGCCAAGAGAAAACCAATGTTGAACAGTAAGGATATTATAGATCCCAAAGTGGAAGCTCACAATGTACATAAGAAGGAACTAAACACTAGACTAAATTCCAGATTCATTGAAAAGTCCAAACCAGTTGCATCTCGGAATCCTCATGCATTACCTCATAGTCAAAACTCCTTTGCTCCCACTAAGATTCTCAAAAAGACCTTCGAAATCTGCTAGTTTTGTAGAACCCAAGAAAGTAGACAAATCAACTCAACCTAAATCTCACGTGAGTGTCACAACAGTCCAAAATACCTCTCCTCGGACTTTTTTATCTGTTTTTATTGCAAAATCTGATGGTACAATTTTTAAACCAAATCCTTCTAAAACCAACGTGTCATCAAGCAAATCCAAAAAAGTAGGGAAAACATATTTTTCAATATCTTCAATGAAAAATCTTGTATAGAAAGTAAAAACTTACATTGATGAAAAGTCATTTTCGGAGGATACTAATGTTCCCCACAATCCGGAAGTCACACATCCGAAGAAGACTGTTGGAACCCTCAAGTCACTGAATATGACTACTAGATAGATGAAAAGACATTGGCTTTCTGTCTGTTTCCTAAAACTTCAAAGAATATCAACCAAAAACACAAAGTTGTTCCAAAGTCACCATCAAAGTCCAAAACCTGTGCCTACGTCCCAAAGTATTATTCGGAGCCTAAAAACTCCATTACTCACTAAATTTGCTGGTACTTTGTGCTTCGGAGCAAGATATAATATGGTATATTGATAGTGCTTGCTCCACAACATGACGGGGCAGAAAGATTTTCTACGAGACTTAAAGCTTTCACCAAATGCTGGTTACGTGACTTATGGCAACAACTCCAACTCACAGATTCGTGGTTATGGAATTCTCACCAATGGAGACTTTTCTATCTCAAACGTAGCGTATGTAGCTGATCAGAAACACAACTTGATTAGTGTTGCTCAGCTCACTGATTCAAATCGACGTGTGGAATTTTGCAAGAAGTACAGCTATGTAATGACTAAAGATCAAACATAGTGCTTAATCAAGTCGCTTCACAACAAGAATATATATACCCACTTAATATCAACATGATTGTTAGCAAACCGCAACTCTGACTTCTCACCAAAGCTGTTGTTGACGTAAGTTGGTTATGGCACCGAATACTCACTCATCTAAACTTTTGGTACATGAACGATCTCGTATTCGGTGAAATGGTGAGAGGTTTACCTCTTCTCAAATTAGAAAATGATCATTTGTGTGCTACGTGTGAGTGTGGTAAGCAATCGAAGAAGGGTCATCCTGTTATCAGCGAAAAATCCATTTCAGAACAATTGGACCTTTTACATATTGATCTTTGTGGACCATATACGGTAGAAAGTTTTCATCATAAGAAATACATTCTTGTGATTGTTGATGATTTTACACGATTCACTTGGGTTTTCTTCCTTAGGCTGAAATCCGAAAGAACCTCAGAGCTCATAGATTTCATTAAAGGAATATAAATTCTTATCAAACTTCCAGTCAGGAGAATCCAAAGTGATAATGGATCGGAATTCACCAATTCCACTATTGAAAAGTTTCTCACAAAAAAAGGAATTGACCACAAATTCTCTGCTCCCTATACTCCATAACAAAACGGTGTAGTCGAAAGACGTAATAGAACTCTCGTTCAAGCTGCTCGATCTATGTTGAACTTTGCAAACCTACCACTTTATATTTGGGCTAGCTGAAGCCATGTCTACTGCATGCTTCACTCAAAATCGAAGTATCATCAATCGAAGTCTCAACATGACACCGTAGGAAGCAATGAATGGTCAGAAGTATCATCAATCTCGTTTTTGCATGTTTTCGGATGCAGGTACTTTTATCAAGAACAACCGTGATCAGCTTACCAAGTTTCAACCTAAATCTGATGAAGCCATCTTCCTTGGGTACTCCTCAAAATTTAAAGCTTACAGAGTTCTTAATCGGAGAACTCGTGTTCTGGAAGAACGCTTTGATGTTACTTTCGATGACAACTTCATTCGGAATTCTGGCCCAACTCACATTATGGAGTCTGATGCTCCTCCGCCAGGATATCCGAACCCCTAAACAATCCCTGAAGTTGATTTTGAAACACTCTTTGGTCCTTCCGATACTGCACTTGATTCAGAATATCGATCAAGACCAACTCTCTTTCCAATCCCTACTTCAGAAGCTCCCGTTTCACATAATGTCTCCGGTCGAATTCCAAGCCTCCCTCCATTTGATTCCGAACCATTTCAACCTTCTCAGGTTGACGGGGAGAATGCTCATCCCTCTGTTGAATCAATTGTGGATGGTTTCCAAGATGCAGCTGCTGATTTTGATGATTCCAATTCTCTCAACAATGATGAAAATGAAAACTTCTTTGGGTTCCCTTCTGATGACGATGTCAATCTCTCTGGTTCAGAAGTTCAGAGGGAGCATCATCCTCACGTTCAAATTATTCAGGGGGAGAAAATGAATTCCATTGTTGATATAGGATCGACAGTTGCACAAGAACTACCATGATTACATGTTTGGGCAAAGGATCATCCTCCGAACCAAGTAATCGGTAACCCCAATGCTGGTGTACAGACTCGTTCTGCTACAAATATCCAAAATGAATGTCATATTTCAATATTTATATCCATGGTTGAACCCAAATCCATTAAGGAAGCATTGGAGCATGCTGACTGGATTACTGCCATGCAAGAAGAATTGGTAGAATTTGACCAAAATGAAGTTTTGACTCTCATGCCTCCTCCTCAGAATCATCCCATTGTCGGTACGAGATGGGTATTTCGCAAAAAGTTAGACGATGCTGGAGTTATTATTCGAAATAAAGCAAGGTTGGTGGAAAAAAATATTTACTCAGATCGAAGGGCTCGAGTACGATGAGACCTTTGCTCCTGTTACACGTCTTGAAGCCATCATAATTTTTCTTGCTTATGTTTCTCATAAAGGCTTCAAAATTTACCAAATGGATGTTAAGAGTGACTTTCTTAACGATGAACTTGATATTGAAGTATATCTTCAATAGCCCCCCGGTTTTGTTAAACTTTCTTTTTCGAACCACTGTTACAAACTCTGGAAGGCTATCTACGGACTCGAGCAGGCTCCTCGGGCATGGTACGAGACCCTCACTGATTTTCTCAAGCGCTCCGGTTTTCAAAGAGGAATTCTAGATCCCACTCTATTCCGAAGATCAAATGGAAAACATCTCATGCTGGTATAAATTTATGTGGATGACATCATTTTTGGATCTATGGATTCATCTATGGTTGCTGACTTTGCTAAACTGATGATCAATCGATTCCAAATGAGCATGAATCGGGAATTAAGTTTCTTTCTTGGTCTTCAAGTCAAACAGACTAACAAATGAATCTTCATTCACCAAGAGAAGTACATTTCAGAACTCCTCAAGAAATACTCAATGGACACCTGCGCGTCAGCCAAAGTTCCAATGGGCTTCAGACACAAGATCTTTGCCGACCCTTTGGGTGCTCCTATTGATGAAAATAAGTATCGTGGAATGATTGGATCTCTACTATATCTCACAGCAAGTCGTCTGGACATAATGTTTTCAACATGCTCATGTGCCAGATTCCAAGTCAACCAAAAGATGTCTCATCTTTTGGCTGTGAAACAAATTTTCTGATATCTTAAAGGCACAAAGAGTCTCGGACTCTGGTACCCAGCTAATGAAAGCTTCCTACTTCAAGCCTATTCAGATTCGAACTACGGTGGTCTTCAACTTGATAGAAAAAGCAATTTGGGTGGCTGTCAATTCTTAGGTGGTCGTTTGGTCAGTTGGTCATCCAAGAAAAAGAACTGCATTGCACTCTCTACAGCCGAAGCAGAATACATTGCTGCCGCCAACTGTACATCTCAGGTTTTGTGGATGAAATCTCAACTTCTGGACTATGGTTACCATTTTGAACGTATTCCTATATATTGTGACTCTCAAAGTGGTATTGCGATTTCCCACAATTCAATTCAGCACTCAATGACTAAGCACATCGATATATGGTACCATTTCATAAAAGATCATGTACTTAATGGCAACATTGAACTCATTTTTGTTCTATCTGACGATGAGATTGTTGATGTCTTTACCAAGGCTTTAGATGAAACCGAATTCAATGGTTTTCTGAACAAGATGGGTATGATGATACCAGATCCTCAGTTCTTTCAAGAGACTTGTTCTCTTTGATAGACGTATTTGAAAGAAATATAGTTTCGATCTCAAAATATTTTCATTTCGTAACTACTTTCTCTCAGAATACTTAGGATCATTTTACTTATCGTTATTATGACCATTGCTTGAGTTTTTAAGTTATACAGATCATTCTGATTTATTGTTGTATTAAGCCCACATTGATCTTGAATTCGGAATTTCAAAAGTGCTCAGGAATTTCAAAAGTTCTCCGGAATTTCAAAATGTGCTCCAGAACTTTCAAAATCGACTCGGAAATTTCAAAATTGTCTTCGGAACATCAAAATCAACCCCGGAAGCTTTTCAAAATCTTCACTGCGGAATTTCTTGAAAATCACCATTCCGGAATTTCTGCTCCGGACTCACCACCCTTTCGAATCAAACTGAAACTCACTTCATAATATTTCTCATTTCGGACCTCTTTTCAAAACAAATATGTTATGGAACACAACTCTTTATCTGGATCACACTTTGTCCAGAATAGATCATCCGGAAGTCCATAGGATAATAAGGTGAAACTTTTTTCCCTCAACGGTTACTTTTTAGGAAGATCTCTATCCCATCTTCCTCGATTTTCGTGACACGATTACACGCCCTCATAATCGCAGTCATCAACTCGACGGTTGCGTTTTCCATTTTTAGCCATAAATATTCTCACCTTTCATCTCCCAGATCACCTCAGCCCCCATAAATCCCTTTATCATTTAGTACGACCCATTCTCCTTTCGGATCCTCATCATTGCACTCTCTGAACCGACTCACTAACCTCACCTATAAATACCTTTCAAACCCACCTTTTACCACTTTACGCACCCAATACCTCCAAACCCTTATTTCTCTCTGTGTTATTGTGTTCTTCAAGCATTCATCCACCTGTAACAATGGTGTCTCCATAGAAACCCACTCAAACTGCCTCAATCCAAAAAAAAAAAACGATTGCAAGGAAGAAATCCTCCAAAGGGTCCAATGGTTCACCCTTATTTTCCGATCAAGAACCCTTTCTGAGAGACACTACCCAACTGTTTTCCCTAGATCCACTGGACTACGATGAATCAATCAGGGTAATGATCGAGTTCATTGCAAACCACCGTATCTCCATTCCCCTCACCAAAATCCCTGAACCTCCACTACCAATTCATCACCTTCATCACACTTTCACCAGCATCAGACTCTAAGATGGTACTTTAGATACCAGAATCATCGGTGATAGAATCGTTCCCATCTACAAATTGACCTTCCTCAAGGTGATTGGTGTAAAAGAAAACCCAAAGGGTTTTAAAGTTGTCGAACCAACGACTGAAGAGTTTCGGATGTTCCTGAATTACATTGGCTACACTTAAGAATACAAGGCAAAAGATTTCAAGAAGTCTGCTATATCTGGACACTGGACTGCACTCATGCACCTCATCATCAGAGGGTTGTTCGAAAAGCATGGAGGAACTAATACCTTGAGCAAGGACAGGCTCAATGTCATCTTCAGCATCTACTCCGGATGCAAAAACGTCGTGGATCTTCCGGAGGTCTTGTAACAACGTAATTTTCAAAACAAAATTTTCATTTTTCAACAACCAAATTCATATAAAAATATTCTCAAAAGTATCCAACAATAATTATCAAATCATAGTATATCCCAAGATCACCAAATCAAATCCTCTCTCTCTAGTGTGTACGGGTCACACCGGCGCCTTTCGACGGTCCTCGCTAGTACCTGAAACACATAACACAACAACTGTAAGCATAAATGCTTAGTGAGTTCCCCAAAATACCGCATACAACTCATACGCCACTCGAGGCTATAATACGACCCTTCGGTCGATGTGTCTCAGCAGTACCCTCCAGTCCTGTGGCTTGTTGGACCCTCTGGTCCGGTCATAGCTCGTTGGACCCTCCGGTTCGGTCTATAACATCATATAACATACATATAACACATAACATATAATCCCATACATAACACATAAGACCCTCTGGTCACATATAATACAACTGTAGGTAACGTATAGGGAGAAGACTCACCTCGTGTAACTCGGTAACTCGGAAATCTCGAACTCAGAGAACTAAGACCTAGCCTCCGCCTAATCATATGCATATGATAGCATATGCATCGAGGTAGCTGAAGCCTCATGAGTCGTGGTATCCCACCCACGATCTGGAGTTGGGGGTTGTGGTGTTTTCCCTCAAGATCTGGCGTCACTATCTGTATGGGGTTCGGTGTACCATATACACGGACCAGAAGAATCTGAAATACTTGATGGATCAGCCCAACCTGAATATGCGCCATAGGAGATGGTTGGATGTGGTAAAAGATTATGATTGTGAGATCCTGTACCATCCGGGCAAGGCTAATGTTGTAGCCGACGCTTTGAGCCGTAGGGCGGAGAGTGCCCCTATTCGAGACGTTTGTATGAGGTTGACAGTGATGAATCCGGTGTTGGACACCATTCGAGGGGCCCAGGCGGAGGCCGTGAGACCGGAGAACTGTAAAAGGCAGCGGGTGATCGGGCAGGTATCGGAGTTCGTTACCGATAGTCGGGGACTTATGACTTTTCAGTGCCAGATTTGGGTACCGTTTGTGGACGGAGTGCGTACCATCTTGATGGAAGAGGCCCATATGTCGAAGTTCTCGATCCATCCTGGGGCCACTAAGATGTTTTTGGACCTAAAGAAGGAGGCCCAGCATAACCCCTAGGTATGGCCAGCGTACCCGGGCGAGTCCGCGTTCAAATTAAGCACGTGAGTACGAGCGGTGTACATCTCAGTACGCCCAGCGTACTCACCAATCTCGCATACAACTTAAATGGACAAAACCGACAATTCTCCAAAATAGAAGGATCATAAAGTTTACCTGGATTCCGTGCTGTTACAATTCTCCCCCACTAGAACCAGACTTCGCCCTCAAAGTCTCATGCTGCGAACAACTCCTGATGCTGCTCCCTCATCTCCGACTCTGGCTCCTAGGTCAGCTCAGACCCTCTCCGATGCTACCACTAGACCTGATCCATGGGCACTTCCTTGTTCCTCAGAACCTTGATCCCCTGATCCAAGATTGTGATCGGCTTCTCTGCAGAATTCAGACTCGTATCCACCAGGATATCTTCTGATGGCACCACCGCCGACTCATCGGCACTACACTTCCTCAGCTGCGACATGTGGAAGGTATCATGAATCTGATTCAACTCCGCAGGTAGCTCCAAGCGATACACTACCTTACCCACTCTCGCGATCACTCTAAAAGGTCCAATATACCGGGGTCCCAACTTGCCCTTCCTCCTGAATCGGATCACTCCTTTCCAAAGAGATACCTTCAGGAGCACGAAATCGCCAACCTAGAACTCGAGCTCAGATCGTCGCCTATCCGCATAACTCTTTTGGCAACTCTGAGCGGTCAACAACCACTGTCTGACCTGCTGGATCTGCTTTGTCGTCTGAAGTACAATATCTATACTACCCATCACGCGTTTCCCCACTTCTCCACATCATATGGGGGTCTGACACCTCCTCCCATACAACAGCTCAAAAGGTAGCATACCAATGCTCGAGTGATGATTGTTGTTGTAGGAAAACTCAGCCAAGGGCAAATACGTGTCCCAACTTCTGCAGAAATACAATACACAAGCCCGAAGCATGTCATCGAGCGTCTGAATCGTCCGCTCACTCTGTCCGTCCGTCTGTGGGTGGTATGCGGTATTGAAATGCAGCCTCGTACCCAACTCCTCGTGAAACTTCTTCTAAAATCTGGAAGTAAATCGCACATCTCGATCTGAAACAATCAAGATCGGAACTCCATGCCGCGATACCACCTCCCTCACATACAGCTCTGCCAGCCTCTCAGCAGAAGAGCTCTCACTGATAGCAAGAAAGTGAGCGCTCTTCGTCAACTTGTCCACAACAACCCAAATTGCATCGACACCTCTAGTAGTCCTTGGCAAATTGGTAATAAAATCCATGGTAACCTGCTCCCACTTCCACTCGGGAATCTCTAACGGCTGCAGCTTACCATGCGGACGCTGGTGCTCAGCCTTAACCTTGCGACATGTCAAGCACCTCTCTACGAACCATGCGACATCCCTCTTCATACAGGGCCACCAATACTCCTTCTTTAGGTCCAAAAACATCTTAGTGGCCCCGATATGGATCGAGAACTTCGACATATGGGCTTACTCCATCAAGATGGTACGCCCTCCGCCCACAAACGGTACCCAAATCTGGCATTGAAAAGTCATAAGTCCTCGACTATCGGTAACGAACTTCGATACCTACCTGATCACCTGCTGCCTTTTGCGGTTCTCCGGTCTCATGGCCTCCGCCTGGGCCCCTCGAATGGTGTCCAACACCAGATTCATCACTGTCAACCTCATACAAACGTCTCAAATAGGGGCACTCTTCGCCCTACGGCTCAAAGCGTCGGCTACAACATTAGCCTTGCCCGGATGGTATAGGATCTCACAATCATAATCCTTTACCACATCCAACCATCTCCTCTGGCGCATATTCAGGTTGGGCTGATCCATCAAGTATTTCAGATTCTTGTGGTCCATGTATATGGTACACCGAACCCCATATAGATAGTGACGCCAGATCTTGAGGGCAAACACCACAACCCCAAGCTCCAGATCGTGGGTGGGATACCTCGACTCATGAGGCTTCAGCTGCCTCGATGCACCATCAATTGGATCTGATTGATACACAAGCAATTTTGGGGACTGACAACACATAATGTAAGGGTACTTTGGAGATTCACCGTTCGGGCGTTGGCTGACCGTACACACTGCTCTGTTCTGGTTGTCTCAAAACCCCTTGCTCTTTTAGAAAATTTAGTTTTTATCATTGAAAATTTCTCAAATCCTCAGTTTGAATTCAGATAGGCCCAAAGGTGCATCCGAGTCCCTCAAACCAAGGCTCTGATACCCACTTGTAACAACGTAATTTTCTAAACAAAATTTTCATTTTTCAACAACCAAATTCATATAAAAATATTCTGAAAAGTATCCAACAATAATTATCAAATCATAGTATATCCCAAGATCACCAAATCAAATCCTCTTTCTCTACTGTGTACGGGTCACGCCGGCGCCTTTCCACGGTCCTCGCTAGTACGTGAAATACATAACACAACAACTATAAGAATAAATGCTTAGTGTGTTTCCCAAAATACCGCATACAACTTATACGCCACTCGAGGCTATAATACGACCCTCCGGTCGATGAGTCTCAGCGGGACCTTCCAGTCCTGTGGCTCGTTGGACCCTATGGTCCGGTCATAGCTCGTTGGACCCTCCGGCCCGGTCTGTATCGTTGGACCCTCCGGTCTAGTCTATAACATCATATAACATACATATAACACATAGCACATAATCCCATACATAACACATAAGACCCTCTAGTCACATATAATACCACTCTAGGTAACGTATAGTGAGAAGACTCACCTCGTGTAACTCGATAACTCGGAAATATCGAACTCAGAGAAATAAGACCTAGCCTCCGCCTAATCATATGAAATAATCACTTGTCATCAACATAATTCCCAAGGCTAGACCATTTCCTCTAATCACTATCAAGAGAGGTAAAAGACCATTTTACCCCTTACTTGGCTCAAATACACTAAAGTTGACCAAACCCTAAAAGTCAACAAAAGTCAACCCTTCGGGTTACACTGCGCGTACCAAACGTGTACGTTGGGCGTACCCGGAGCCTTCATAGAATCGGGGTACGCGGCCACCTACGCCGTGCGTACTGGGATTACACCCAACTTAATCCCAGATTCCTCATCCAACTCATTTAGGTCTTAAACGGTTAAGACTTTCATCCAAAATTTAGATCTGACCCTTCTAACATGACTTAATCCATAAAGTTGAATCCTTTAAGCCTTTACATGGCTATAAAGGTCACTTTGACCTCAAAACACCTTTCCTCTCTCCATAATGAGACTATAACTTATGCATGACACAAGATCTACGTCCAAGACTGGATTTTTATGAATCCTTAACACAATATACACTAGAAAAGGTCAGATCTAAACTCATGGAGACTCTTTGCACGTAAAGTCTCCAACTTTGAACCAAAAACCCTAAAAATTGTCCAAAAGCAAAAATCTTGAAGAACAAGGAAAGTTTTGTGCTTTTTACCTCAGAAGTGATCTCCAACCACTGTAGAACTCGAATCTACACTTGTTCTTCAAGTTCTAGCTCCTACAATGGCTCCTTCTTCTCCTTCTTAACCTTGAGGGTATGGTGGCTAGGTCAAAGGACTACATGTTCCTTTTATAGTGCACAAGTCCGAAATTTAGGGTTTGCATCTGGGCTCACTACGCCCAACATAACCCCTGGGTACGCCCAGCGTACCCAGGCGAGTCCGCATTCAAATTAAGCGCGTGAGTACGCGCGACGTACATCTCAGTACGCCCAACGTACTTACCAATCTCGCATACAACTTAAAGGGCCAAAACTGACAATTCTCCAAAATAGAAGGATCGTAAGCTTACCTGGATTCCGGGCTGTTACAGGTCTTATGGCAAGATTTCTGCCAGTTTGTCGTCAAAAGGAAGAACAACGAAATTTCGAGCTCTAGGATCCGGGCTCTGACTCTTCAACGAATCTTCAAGGAGCTTTCTGAACCACTTCCGGTGAACATCATCCCTCCGGAGATATGTGTATCTTTCAAAATAGTTAAGGCCTATAGGATTCCGGACCAATGCTCTTTTGGTGGTCGGACGCCTTCCAGACCACATGTTGTCCCTCATTCCTTCAGATTCCCTTTACTTAAAACAACATTTAGAGACTTTGGTTGTTTTCGACCCAACACAACCTGCCCAGTCTCTGTTAAGCCCATTTCGGAAGAGGCCAACCTTACTAAGTTCGAACCCAAGGTCAAGAAACCAGCCAAGCGAAAGGCTTCTCCTACAAAGTAAAAAACCTAAAAGAAAGCCAAAGTCAGTGCCTCCTCTCAACAGGAAGGCACCCATGACACTCAGGTTGATTCTGTTCGTCCGCACACCCCACCTACCCACTCATCCGAGGTACCCCTCAATGTTTCAAATTCACACAAACACACTCACGGGGAGTCTCCACACAATCCACCCGCACCTTCTCTAAAAGGTGATGTCGGTGTTGAACATAGTTCCTTGCAGCTCCCTGGAACAAACCCACGTGTCACCTTTGATGATACTACTCTTTCTTTTACCCGCACACACTCCAAAAATCCTGTTCCGGACCCCACGCTTTCCAGAGATAGAGCAGTATCTCCAACTCCCGAAGCCTCAACTAGTCTGTTACCCAGAAGGCTTACAGGATGACCAAGTTCCAATGATCCTCTTTGGTATGAATTTGTCAACAGGGCCGCATCCAACCATCTGGATCTCACCATAACTCAAGTGGAGTCTACGCTTATTTCTATGAGGAACAGGGCCATTCAAAGAAACACGCCTTATGTTCCTCCCTCTGATGCCGATGCAGTAAACGGACTTACTTTAGAGCTGCCACCCATTACCAATCATCAAAGTGTTTTCCACACAAATTCGGATGAAGAAATTTCCGAGGAAGTTATGCTTGATGATGAAGCCAAAAGTATTCCGGCCTCAACCTTCATGACCTCAAAACACTTTCAATCCAAAGCATCCGTATCCAAGTCTGCTTATGACTTCGGATCGTCATCGTCAACCACTCCGGATGCCACTCTCAGCTCTAAAACGCCTGAAGATGATGATGCAACCAAGCTGGCTCCTTCAACAAATGTTTCCTCACAAGCTCGACCACACAACTCGGATTCTAATTCCGAATCCTCAGCTGGTGACTAAATAAACGCCTTCGCTCTCCTTGATATGCAGTTCAATGTCTCGGATACCATGAATAAAGCATCCTCTTTAGAAACTTCTGTCACTAAGCTCAATACGAAGATGGATCAAAAGGTCTCTAGACTTGATTCCAAGCATAATGCTATTCTTCAATCTCTATTCACCAGTCCGGACCATCTGTTGATGAGAGAGAAGCTCAAATGGATTAGCTAATCTCTTTTCGGCTCAAACGAATAATGGAAGAAGTGGGCACCAAATACAACATTCTGGTTGATCACTATCTCAAGAAAATCACTTCCATGCTGAAATTCCATGACGACTTGGTGGCTACTACCAATGACCTAATAAAGCAGACCCACATTCGTCATGAGAAACAAATTCAAAGGCTGGAGAAGGAGATCAAACAAAAGGATGAGATGAACATGATAATTCAACAAGTCATTATCAAACTTCTTCGTTGAACTTAGAATATCGTTGATGTTCCGAACTGGAAGTTTGATGAGATGATATCCATCCTCGGTGATATGTTCAAACACCTTGCTACGCAAGCCCCAATATCCGCAGCGTATGATACCCTCACCATTTAGCTTAACACTAGCCTTCAGAGAGTCTTCTCCAAATTTGATGATCTCAAGGATTCCTTGTTACTTGCACCGGTTCCGAGGACCAGTGATGCAAGAGGGGGAGAAGGACCAAGTAAACCATGGAAACCTGCCTCGGAGTTCAAACTCAGAGATGAAGACTTTGATTCCAATGATGAAGTCCAAATCGAGTCCAGACTTCTAGGAAGCTCCTTGGTTGATGAAGAAGACAATGACGAAGACAGGTACATCATCAATGGACTACTAGGCCTTGAAGATCCAAAGAAGATATTTCCAAAGGTTCTATCAGAGGAAGAGAAGAGAATATGGTCCGCAATCTCCTGGCCAGCCTCTTTACCAGACGCCTTTTAAAAGGGAGTTCAAATGGCCAAGGCAAAATCTCTCCTTACCGCACAAGCCTTCCGAGCCACTCCTTCCATGCAACCTCCCATTTCGGAACCAAAGATTTCTCTGATCGACCAGGGTTCTCCTCTCCGGATCCCTGATGAAATTTCGGAAGAACCACTTCCAAATCCCACTCCGGAATTTACTATCGATGAGAACATGAAGCTTGTCATGGAAGCTCTGAAAAGAGACAAAGGCAAGATGCTAATGTCTGCCGAGCAGCAAGGCCTTCATTCCGGACCTCTTCTCAAACAAAAACTTGGATGGTCGCAGGAAGAAATCAACCAGGCATTAGAGGACAACATTCAGATCCAAGCCCTGAAAGATAATCCTGATCCAATGCGAGGCATCTCTCCTCTTTGCCGTGAAGGCATTCTCAAGGCTGAGGAAATAATCCCTTGCATGTACTATGACACCTCTTCCAATGATTCCGATCAGCTGGATCTTCCTCTCTGCCCCTTCAGCAAATTTTACACTAACTTTGCTCCTCTTCACCCATCAGACGATCCTCAAGTGATTATGTGGACCGAGAGAGAGATAGATAGATAGATAGATAGAGAGAGAGAGAGAGAGACTCAAAACCTTCTACTCCAAACATCCTCAACCTCTCAAGGAAGTTTGGTCAAGGAAACGAATCACCAAGGTGGAAGGTTTCGGAAGAAAAATACTTGTGAAGTTTGAGGTCAAATGCCCTCTGTTCTGTTTTCACATCCTCTGGAACAAGCCTACTTCCAGGGCTGTTACTGATGTGGACTTCCCATCCATGAACACAAACGACATTCTCACTTTAGCTGCCTACTTCAGTGAAAATCAGAAAGATGACATAAGTATGGGAGCCTACCATGCCACTCTAAGCTTTCTGAAGGATTATGTTGCAGAATTCTTCCAACGTGATTATGAGCTTGCACACCTCTACGGAATTGAACAATTCGTTGCCAAGATTGACTTTATTCTTCCGGAAGCTGAAGTCCTTGCTGATAGTCCCATTGAAGAACCGGTTCTAGGGTTTGTCTATACCACAAGGAAAATAAACAAGAAGGACTGCTTCCGAGTCCTTGACAAACATCTAGTTCCGACCAAGGACCTGAAGAAGTTCATATCTCGGGCATCTAGGTCTGATGCTCCGGAACATGTCAAGGCAAAGTTTGTAAGTCAGTTGGAGTGGTACATAGAAGTCCGAGAGTGGTTATTCCAACTATACACCTTCATCAATGAAGAAATGAACTGAGCTTGTTGGATTGCTAAGTTCACTTAGGGGGAGATTGTTAGAACCTGAAAGTGAACCACTAGCAATCCTAAGTCCACATTCTGAAGCTTATACATTCCAGAGTAGCTGTTTCGGAGTCAATAATGAAGGAGTAGTCTGGAACATAGTCCGGACTAGGAAAGAAGGTGAACAGAAGACTGAAGACATTCCAGAGTGACTCTAATTCTTAAATAGATTTTTCTCATGACCATTTAACTGACTACAACCAGGGATATTGTTGTCCACCTAAATCGAGCAACGAGATCTACAGACAATCTGTATGTGTTCAATTTTAATTGTACTAGAACATGTTTCCTGCTTCCTGATATGCCCCAGCCATCAAGGACTTCCAGAGTACTCCTTACATCGGGTGAGCATACAATCATTAGGAGAGAGGATAGATTCAGATTGTTATTACTTATAGTTTTAGAGGGATTGAGAAGTAGAAGGTTGCATATGCTGTGTACCAGGTCGAATTGCTAGTCACGCAAAGGAGACAACATATGGCTAACAGATAAGAAGAATTTCATAGATATAATATGCAGAGAAATAGAGTTGCATATGTTACAGTCCAGGTCGGATCTCCCGATCACGTAGAGGAGGCAACATATGACTAACAGACAGAAAGAAATAAAACAATTTTCTACAGACCTAATTCATCGGAATTTACCAGTCGCCCCATCCAACTGGAATTAAGGACAGAATCCGCACATCGAGGAAAAGTGAATCCACAGTTCTAGATACGGGTTATTTAATGTGACCGGTAGATTCCCATGTATATCTCCCTGCTCAACCTATCCGAGTGACGTGAAGTTAGGCTAAACGGATCTAATTAGGTCAAAGTTTGTCAAGTCCTTGAATTCATGAAGTTCAACTCTCCCTAGTCAAGTCCATTTAAAATCTTTCGTGCCTACCAGCGCATCGAGCATAGAGCGTTGCCAATTCAACTTAGGTACGTTACGCGGAATCAGATTGCCCGTTATCAGTTGCTAATTTCATTTCCCGTCACAACTCCTACAAACAAAACTATCAGTAATATTTTTAATTTTTTAATTTTTTTTTTGGAATTTTGGAATTTTTATTGCTTTTGAATTTTTGATTATTTCTCCCCCTAAATTTGTGCATGGGTGAGAGTAAAAATAAAAGAAAACGAAATGCTCAAATTTAATCTATCCTAAGAAATTAAAAATTAAAAAAATAAAAATAAGAATGAAAAATAAAATTGAAGAATGAAGAAAGAGAAAAAAAATAAATAAATAAAAAACATAATCCTCAAAACGAATCATTTTCAGAAAACCCACAAGCACATCAAAGCGAGCTTTGTTTAATGGCTTTGTGAACAAATCTGCCACATTATTATTAGTGTGGACCTATTCCAGCCAGATTAGCGAACGTTCATAACAGTCTCTGATGAAATAAATTTTAATGTCGATGTGCTTGGTTTTAGAATGTTGGACTGAGTTTTTAGCAATTTGAATAGCAGCTTCATTATCACAATAACTGGGGGTCTCTAAATAATTCAAACCGTAGTCCAACAACTGATGTTGGATCCAGATAACTTGAGAGCAGCAGGCCGATGCAGCAACGTATTCCGCCTCCGCTGTGGAAGTTGAGACAGTGTGTTGCTTCTTGCATTGCCACGAAACTAGTCTGTCACCTAGGTATTGACATCCTCCAGAGTTGATTTTCTTTCAAGCTCACAACCTTCATAATTACTATCAGCAAAAGCATAAAGATCAAATTCAGAATTCTTCGGATACCAAAGACCCAATTTTGGGCTCCCTTTGATATACCGAAAGATTCTTTTGACAGCAATAAGATGTGAAAGTTTAGGATTAGCCTGATAACGTGCGCATTGACAAACTGCAAAGATGATGTCAGGTCGGCTTGCAGTAAGATACATCAGTGATCCGATCATCGATCGATAGTGAGTCTGATCTACAGATTCGCCTTCAGGATCTGGAGTCAGAAGAGGTCGTTCAACCATTAGTGTTGAAGCAGATTTAGCATCGTGAAACCCGAACTTCTCAAGAATATCCTCTACATACTTGGCTTGATGTAGCAGAATTCCAGTAGAATTCTGTTTAACCTGAAGCCCCAAAAACATGGTCATTTCTCCCAATGAACTCATCTCGAACTGCTTCTTCATTACACCTTCAAATTCTTTGCAAAGCTGCGAACTGGTCGACCCAAAGATAATGTCGTCAACATAGATTTGCACAAGAACTTGATCATTGCCGACATGCTTCATAAACAAAGTCTGATCGATGGTGCCACGAGAATAGCCATGCTCGAGCAAATGCTTGGTTAGAGTTGCGTACCACGCTCGAGGAGCTTGATGTAACCCATATAATGCCTTGTCCAACTTGTAGACATGATTAGGAAATTTTCAGTCAACGAAACCAGGGGGTTGATCAACGTAGATTTCTTCCTTCACCTTTCTATACAAGAAGGCAGTCTTGACGTCCATTTGATACACAGTAAAGTTCATGTAAGAAGCGTATGCTATAAAGATACAAATAGCCTCCAAGCGAGCTACTGGAGCATAAACTTCAGTGTAATCAAGACCCTCGACTTGCCGAAACCCACAAACTACCAATCGAGCTTTATTTCGCACAATAATGCCTGAATCGTCCTGCTTATTACGATAAACCCATCTTGTGTCAAGAGACTTCTTGCCCTTTGGTAACTCAACTAACTTCCAAACACCAAGTTTTTCAAATTGATGCAGTTCCTCATGCATTGCATCTAACCAACTGGGTTCATTCAGAGCCATTTCAACATTCTTGGGCTCTATTTGTGAAATAAAGCAAGCGTAGAGACAAGTATTAACATCTCCACTCTGACTTCTTGTTTTAACACCGTCACCCAGCTGACCAATGATGTTATCGATCAGATGATCGCGTTGAATTCTTGAAGGTATCTCTGCCACAAACTCATTTGAGATAAATTCAAGAAAGGGTAGTTCCATAATGGTTGAAGTAGTTGCGGAGACATCATTAGGCATGAACTCTCTCTCCATTGGTGTAGATGGTGTAGCTTCAGCATCAGGGGTGTCATTTTGGACTGGGGATTTAGCACTATTAGCTTGCGCAGATGACTCCCACTCAGGTGTAGCAGAGGACCCCCCCCCTCAGACATACCAGAGGACTCCCCCTTAGACGAAACCAGAGACTTCCCCTTGAATGAAGAAGGGGATGTAGATGGAGGTCTGTATACAACTTCTTCATCTTCGTCTTCAAAAATCTTCTTCAAACCAGAAACAGATCCAGATGAGCCACTCGAGGACACATTTATTGATTTGAATAGCGATGTGTAATCAAAAAGCCAATCCGGACCCACTCTAGCGTCCGTCTCATTTTCTTCCAACCAACGCACATCATACAATTCCACAATCTATTTTGTGTTCCTATTATAGATTCTATAGGCAGTGTGAGCAGCATACCCTATGAAGTAACAGTCATCGGCCTTTGCATTAAACTTTGGGTTGGCATCTAACTGAAGAAGAGTGCAAGGACAGCGAAATACATGGAAATGACTGACTGATGGCTTGTGACAATAGAGAATCTCATATGGGGTCTTCATCTGAGCTTTGTTGATCAACACTCAATTCTGAACATAACAGGCAGTGTTTATCGCCTCGGCCCAAAAGAAAACCGGTAGCTTTGAATCACACAGCATCGTCCTTGCAGTGTCCTTTAAAGTTCTGTTCCATCATTCAGCAACACCATTTTGTTGGGGTGTCTGAGCAGAACTGAATTGATGCAGGATACCCTTTTCTGCGCAAAAGTGATTAAGTACAGAGTTCTTCAACTCTGTTTCGTTGTCGGTACGAAGCACCTTCACCCGATTGTTAGTTTGGTTTTCAACTAATACAATGAACTTCTTGATCAAATCAGCAACTCCATCTTTGTTGGATAGAAAGAAAACCCACGTAAACCGAGAGAAATCATCAATCACAACCAGACAATAAGAACATTTGTTGATGTTGAGAATGTTTACTGGACCAAAGAAATCCATATGTAGCAATTGAAGCACCTGGCTAATTGAGTTGACTTGTTTTGGTAAGTGTGGTTTCTATGATGCTTTCCTTGTGCGCATGACACACATTTTTCAAACATGATGAAGTCTTTGACAGACAATCCATGCACCATCTCATTTTTCGCAAGACGATTCAGATTCTTGGCATTAGCATGACCTAGTCTTCTGTGCCACAACATTGCAGTTTTTTCGGAGATCTTGGAGAAAAGGCACGTAAATTGTTCTGGAAGATTGCTATTCATATCAATGATATAGGCATTCCATCCCTTTTAGATTTTACAAGAATCCACTCTTCTGGGATGACAAAGTCTGGCTTGAGAATCATGCATTCCTTATCAGTGAAATGCGTAGAATAGCCCTTGTCACAGATCAGAGAAACACATAACAAACTATGCTTCAGCTCAGGAGCAAAATTAACATTCTCGAAACTTAAAACCCCATTTGAGACAGTTCCTTGTTGAGTGATTTTACAATCTTCTCCACCCGCAAAGGAGATATATCCCCCATTAAATGATTGAATGTTGTGCAGTTGGGCGATATCTCCTGTCATATGCCAGGAACAACCGCTGTCGACGAACCAGGGTCTAACGACATTTCCCCGCAACTGTCCCTGCAAAATGTGCGGGTTTAAATAGATTTGGGAACCCATGTCATTATTTTCCTAGGTGGCCCCGATTCCTTTTTAGATTGATAATTTTCTAATTTTTTAGAGGACACGGAAGATGAATTGGAAGTTAGTTTGAGCAGCCATTTATAATTGGGTTTTCCAATAGTCCCAGGTGTTTTTGAGATCGAGTGTTTATCAGTTTGCTTAAGGCATGTGGGTTTTCTACCAGATTTTGTTGAAGACTCACTGCTGCTTCTTGACGAAACCAACCTTGGCTTGGCCATGCTCAGTTTTGGCAAGCTGCCTGGGACTTTTTGACAAAAAACCTTTTTATGCTTTTGAAAAATGGCTTGTTTTCTACTCCGATCATCTTTCCAATCATCATTCCGAGAACGATTTCTAGAGTAATTTCTAGTTAAAGACCTTCCTCTGGATTCGTTCTTTCCTCTTGGAAATTCGAAATGTACAAACATACGATTTTGACAATTTCAAGCTATATGACCACCAACACCACAATTGAAACAAATCTGTTTGTTATTGTTATAACTTGTGCTACATTGATCAGATTTGTTTTCCATACTATCACCCTTGCTTCTCTCACAAGAACATGAACAAGAATTAGGTTGTGAGGCAAGTGAGGGTACATTAGATGGAGAAGTTTGTGAAACTGGTGGTTCTTCAAATTTATTATCATACACATCAGAATTGTCAACCATATTGTTCAAACTAGACACTTTCGAACCATTCAAAACAGTATCAGAAGTAATAGAAACACCATCACAAAAAATATTGTCACTTAAAACATCAAAAAAATTATTGTCTTTATTAAAAACTAAAAATTCAGGTTCAGACTGAGTTTTATTTTCAGAAACAGATCATTCAACTTCGTGCTTTGACTGATTTAAGGATTGATCTGCAGGAGAAGTAGAAATGTTAGTACTTTCAACATTAATAAATCCTTCCGAAACAAAACCAAATGGCTTGCCATAAACCATGAATGGTTCATTGGCAATCTCTTCTTTGGACAGGGGCCTATGCCGATATGAATGATTGAATGGAGGAGGCACTTGATTATAACCTAGACCCTTAGATTGATTTCTCTTAAATTGCATGCAGTGGTCTATCATATTTGCAACTACCTCACTACAGACATCAAATTTCCTAAAATCAAAATCAGCGGTTTCAAATTTTCCCTTTAAAGATTCAATTTCAGCCACTAGTTCAACGTTCTGTTTCACTACATAATCATAATTTTCGCATTTATTACTGTAGTCTTCCTGAAGTCTCCTAAAGTCATTTATTTTTTTATTCCAATTGGGCTTTAAGTGGCTTTTGAACTTTTCTGAGTTGGTAACCTTCATATCTAAGGTCTTCTAATTCCGTTTTTAATGAGTCATTAAGTTCACGAAGAATCTTAAGGCTTTCTACTTCACTATCGAATGTCTCAATTTTCTCATGCAGAATTTTAACATAATCAATACAGGCTTGTGAACATGATGGTAGACATACCTTGGTTGTATTCGGTTCTTGAGAAGAAGATACCATCAACGCAAACTACAGCTCCATCATTTTGTCTTCAGCTGCCACAATCTCTGCTGGAGCATCATCACAGACCTGTGGCAGGTGAGCTTGTTCAGGTGTAGACAAATTCAGGGCCTGCATCTGATCCTCCCAGTCGAAAGACTGTCCAACCATAGCTTTTTCGTTTATCTGAGTACCACTTCAATTGTTTCCAACTGCAACTATTGTCCTATCATTATTTGATATTTTGTCTGGCTGTGGACAATCACGAGCAAAATGCCCTGGCTTGTGGCAGTTGAAACATCGTAGCTTTCCCTTGCTGAACCGAACTTTCTTGTCAGCACTCATTCCCCAGTTGTTCTTTCTAGTTTTTTTGGCAATGTATTTTGCCCTAAAGACTGCCATGGCAATTTGCCACGTAATATCCATCTCCTCAACGTCTTCAGGGTGAATCTGATCAAGATCGGCAAATGATAGATGGGGTGGGAGATCCCCGGCTACGAGTGCATTGTAACAATTGACAAGCCCTGAAGCAAGAGCAAAATTTTCATCACCCTCCTTTCCCTTTGAAGAATAGGCCCCAGTTGAGGATGAAACAGCTTGAGAAGCCACGAACGATTGATTCTGCGAGAAAGGCACGATTGATGCAAAGGAAGCTGATGGAGTGGGGAAAGTCTGAATCCGAGCTTGCGGAGTATTAAATGATGAACCTGCAGAAGGAAGAGAAAAAGAAAACGATGAAAGAGAATTGTTAGAAGAGATGCCAAGGTTCGCAGCTGAATATGAGTTCACATGGTTGATCTCCCGCTGCTTCTCATCAATATCACACGCCTTGATGACTGCCATCACTTCAGCGAGAGAGTGACGGCTGAGATCCTTAGTCTTCTTGATGACAGCTACATTCATGTCCCAAGATTTTGGGAGAGCATTTAGTAGCTTCTTGTTTTCTCTGACTTTGTATAGAAAATCCCAGCCACAGTCATTTATGTATTGAGAGATGTGAACCGCTGCAGCTGTGCTTCAAGACTCTCTCCAGGAACATAATTGAACATATTGAATCGTTGTTGCAGCATGTCTTGGTGACTCTCTCGCATGTCTTCATTCCCTTCATAAACGTCAATTAGGCTTCCCACAAAGCCTTAGCAGATGTATACTCTCTAAAAACTTGAGCAATATTTGGTGACAGAGCCATGGTCAAGATGCCCAATGCCTTCTCCTGCTCTTCCACACTCTCAAAGTCTTCATCAGTGTAATTTTCTATCTTCTTGTCAACCACTTGCCCTGCAACTGTAGTTGTTATTCTGACTGGATCCTTGATGATGCATTTCCAGATCTTGAAGTCATTCATTTTTATGTATTTCTCTATTATGTACTTCCACTCTGGAAAACCATCAGCAGACATTAACCTTGGAATTTGTGTAGTGGCGCCCATGACAGCATCAAGTTCTTGAAAATGATTTTGACTTTGAAATTCCATTTTTATTGTTTAATAAATGTGAAAAAAAAGAAAATTAATTAAAATTTAAATTGAGTTCTTGGTCAAACATAGTTAAAATCCAATTTACTGTCAAAAAGAATTAACTGCCCAAAATTAGTTTGCGGCTGTAAACTCTGAGTTTGCGGTCGAAAAGAGAATACGATCCAAGGTTCACGGTGCAAGAACAATCAGTCTTCGATTTTTTGTTTACGGCTCAAGAATGCAGTTCACGGTTGAAGAACTATGATGAGATTACCGCCGTAAATAGTGATTACGGCCGTAAGCTCGAGCCGTAAGCAACGATTTTTGCAGTTTTTTGATGAAACGAAAAACCCTCTTGTAGAAAAACACGAACTTAATATCAAGCCAATAAAAACTCGCTTCAAAAATGATTGTAGAGTGCCTTTGACGATGGTTTTGCTCTTATACGAATTGTAAGGTCCTAAGAACGGATCTTACCAGTGATCAATAGCAAACACAATCACACAAAACAAGAATAGAGACAAAAAGAGAATAAACGAAGCTTGCACGCGTTTTATATCTATAAATGTCTGGTACCACTCAATAGAATGTCGTGAACAATAAGGCATCAAAAACTAAAATACGTCTGACCAACCCTCTATTTATAGGGACTACGACCGAGAAGAGTTTACGGCCGTAAGGTGTTTACGGCCGTAAACTCATTAGAAACCGTAAACTTGCTATAACAACTACTAACATACTCCATCTAAACCAAACTACTATTACATTGCAAAGCCTAGACCAAACCACTAATTTGGGCACTTCATCGGAAGAACCTTATTTTGTCTTAAAGTATTTATTGTATTTGTACTTGTATTGATGTAACGTTTCATAGGACTTAGTCTTTAATCTTATTTGGACAATCAGAATGTCAGAAATATTTCTTTTGTCCGGTCCTATGTAAACATTCTAGTTAATTCACTGTAACCTTTACTCCTATTTAAAGGAGCATTCAACACAAGTCAACAACGGATCTTTCAATCAACTTTTGGCTCTTTACTTAATTCTATCAAAAATTCTTTTTTTTCATTTATTAACATTACTTTGATCATGTACTCTTCTTCATTTAATGACTTGATGATTTGTTGTATTCATTATCTAAGACTTGACTGGTCTTTCCAGACATGACTTGAGCATTTATTAGTAAGCAGACATTGATCTTAAGTATTCACTGAAAGGTTTGAGTTTTCAAACCTTGTCCCTGCGCATCGATCTTGTTCTCAAAAAACTTGGTCAAAGTCAAATGGTCATGCCCACTAAGTCAATTGAGTCAACCCAACCGAGTTAACCCAACCGAGTCAACTCATCTAGGCTGACCAATTATAAGTACGTGAGGCATACTCTGGAGGTACGTTGAGCGTAGTCCAACCCTCGCAGTTGACCACCATTGGGGTAGTTGACCTCACACGCAAGGTGTACTATGAGTGGGGCATACCCTCACATCCTTCAAAACTCAATAAGTTCTTAATGGCTTAAGCACTTAGGCTAAAATACACTCTAGAGTCATAAACTTTCAAGCTTTATGACATTACATGCCCATTAAGTGCTTAACTCAAGGTCTAAATCCATTAAAACCTTCTACAAGATGCATGGAGAAAGACTAACCATTAGGACTTCAATTTTATGAGTTAAGACACCTCCTAGGGTCTGAAAGGACATCTTAAATTGTTAAGAACATGTCACACTTAAGATAAGACACTTGGGATCAAAAAGTATTGCTAAAATACCCGTTTCTAGATCTAAAAAATTAAAAGATGAAGGTGCAAGCTTTATAACTATGAAGGGTTGCAAATGAAGAGTAAATTCCAGAGCCAAAGTTCTTCACTCTCCAAAGATGATCTTGGGTTCCTACCTTCTTCTTCAAATCACAAAAACACACAATTTAAGGCTTGAAATGGCTCCACAAGGTGGTTTTAGGGTTACCACACTAATGAGAGGGTGGAGGCTGAGAATGTGAAGGGACATGAGGCCATAAGGATGCTTAAATATCATCCAAACCGTAAAAAATTAGGGTTTCCCCATTTAGGAAGTATGCCCAGCATACAATGATGCCCATCGTACATCACATATGAATGGCGTACTCCGAAGCCATAATTTACCAAATTGTCATCAAGGCCCTTTTTTCATATCATTATTGAACTTTGGGACCAAATGCATTATAAACAAATTAAAGGGTTGAAATTTGAAGTATCTTTCCATCAGGAGGTTACAATTCTCCCCCACTTTATCTAGAGTTCGTCATCGAAGTCTTCCACGAAAATAACTCAGGATAATGATCTTGCATCTCTGCCTCTGATTCCAAGATCCACTCAGAACCTCTCTGATGCTGCCATTATACCTTCACCAAAGGTATATCCTTGTTGCGCTAAACCTTCATCCTCCTCTCCAAAATAGCCACCGGCCTCTCAACATAGTTCAGGAGCTCATCGACCTGAATACCGTCCAGGGAAACGACTACATCCTCATCCAATACGCACTTTCGCAGCTGCAAAACATGGAAATTGTTGTGAATCTGATTGAGCTCCTCAGATAGATCCAACCTATAATCAACCTTGACAACCCTGACAATCACTCGAAAAGGCCCAATGTATCAGGGACCCAATTTCCCCCTCTTCTTGAGGCCTATCACACCTTTCCAATGTGATACCTTCAGTAATACCATATCACCAAACTGAAACTCCAACTCGGATCGGTGTCGGTCGGCATAGCTCTTCTACCAACTTTAAGTGGTCTGTAGCCTCTGCTTGATCCACTGAATAACCTCCATGGTCTGAAGGACTACTTCGGTCTTTCCCATAACCCTGTGACCAACCTCCCCCCCAACAAATTGGGGTACGAAATCTCCGACCATACAAGTTTTCAAAAGGTGGAGCACCAATTCAGGAGTGATAACTGTTGTTGTAGGAGAACTCCACAAGAGGTAGGTAGGAATCCTAACTCCCACCAAAATCAATGGAACTGGCCTGCAACATATCCTCAAGGGTCTGTATCGTCCGTTCACTTTGGCCATTGGTCTGTGGATGATGAGCAGTGCCGAAATGCAACCTCGTGCCCAGTTCCTCGTGGAACTTCTGCCAGAAATGGGAAGTGAACCGAACATCATGTTATGAAACAATGGATACTGAAACCCCATTGTGCGCAACAATCTCACGAACATACACATTCGCCAACTTTTAGGCCGAACAACTCTCCCGAATCGCTAAAAAGTGGGCACTCTTGGTCAGTCGATCCACGATGACCCATATAGAATCAAAACCCTTTGTCCTTATCGGTAACTTAATGATAAAATCCATAGAAATTTGCTCCTATTTCCAGATGGAAACTCCAAAGGTTGCAGTTTTCCATGCGGCCTTTGATGCTCAGCCTTGACCATTATGCAGGTCAAGCATCTCTCAACATAGCAACTTATCTCCCTCTTCATACATGGCCACCAATAGCTCAATCTCAAATCCTGATATATCTTGGTGCTCCGCGGATGAATAGAAAAACTAGACTTATGAGCCTCATCCAACACTATATGCTTGATCCCACCATAAACTGGAACCCAAACCCGACCACACCGGGTCAACAACCCTTGACTATCCATGACAAATCTATGAATCTCTCCCTGGATCCTCTCTTCCTTCTAGTTTTCCTTATAACCACTCTCAGCCTGAGCCTCCCTGATGAATCCTAAAACTGGAGAATCAACGAATATCCTCATACACGTTCCTTATCTAAAGACCCAGTCGACTTGTGGTTTAAAGCATCCGCTACCAAATTTGCTTTACCTGGATGGTAAAGGATCTTGCAGTCATAATCCTTGACTACATCTAGCCACCTATGCTGCCTCATGTTTAGGTTCAGCTGGTCCATCAGATGTCTCAAACTCTTATGATCCGTGTAGACCTTCCAACAGACCCCATCTAGATAGTGTCTCCAAATCTTGAGGGCGAACACCACTACCCCAACCCGTACTCTCTTCATGAGGACCGCCCTTAAGTCGGTGCTAGATGCATCACGGAATAATACAAAATGCTCAACTCCCTCCGTGTGGGTCAATATCGGGCCTCACATAACCTATGTCGAAGAGTCTCAAATTCTAACTAATGCTCAGGGCCCCATTGGAAATCCACCCCTTCCTCGTCAGACGAGTGAGGGATACCACAATCTTGGAGAAGTCATGAATGAATCTCTGATAGTACCCTGCCAAACCAAAGAAACTCTTGATCTCTGAGGGAGATTTCACAATCTCCCACTGAATCACCGCCTCGATCTTTGGCCGGATTGACCAAAATCCCATCGTGGTTAATGAGGTGCCCAAGGAATTGGACCTCTCGCAACCAATACTCGTAATTTGAGAACTTGGCATAAAGTCGTTCTCTCATCAAAACCCCCAAAAGCACTTGTAGACGCTCCTCATGACGCTCTCTGATCTTGGAATACACCAAGATATCATCATTAAACACAATATTTGATCGATTGAGAATCAGCCTACATACACGATTCATCAGATCCATAAACACACCAGGCAGATTGGTAAGCCCAAATGGCATCACCACGAACTCGTAATGCCCATAACGAGTCTGGAATGCGGTCTTCTCCACGTCCTCCTCTCTCACTCTAACTTGATGATACTCGGACCTTAGATCAATCTTAGAGGACCAAGATGCACCCTGCAACTAATAAAAGAGGTCATCAGTCCGTGGAAGGGGATAACGATTCCTTACTGTTAACTTTTTTAACTCCCGATAATGAATGCACATCCGGTGTGAACCATCCTTCTTCTTGACAAACAATATCGGTGCCAAGCGTTATGACGTCATGGTAATCCGGGATGCACCTGGCACAAGGTCAATCTTGAAATCGACCTGTTTCTTGTGAGGCACATCAAGTAACTCCTTGGGGAATACATCAACAAAATCCCTGACCACTACAACCTTGAAAACTGAAACCTGATCCTCAACTCGCGTTTCAACCACATAGGCCAAATAACATGCACACCCATGCTAAATATGCTGACGAGCCCTGGCTACAAAACAAAACCTTGAACCGAACCTAGTGCCCTCTCCATAAATAACTAGTTCTCACCCACTTGTGGTTCGAACTACCACTCTTTGGCCCCCACAATCAATCATGGGGCCAAACCTTCTCAGCCAGTCCATACCCACTATCATGCACACATCCCCCATGGGAGTCTGGATCAAATCAATCGGATAAGGCACCCCAAATATCTCTAGCATACAACCCTGATATACCGTAGATGTAGAAATCTCGTGTTCGTTGGCGATAGAAACCCGTAAAGAAAACTCTAACTCCCCAATAGGAATATTAAACTCCATACTGAAAGATCGAGATACAAAGGACCGACTCACACACATGTCAAACAACACAAGATCAGGCAAAGAGTTCACTACGAATGTACCTATCATGGGCATATATATAAGCATAACATAAAAGATAATTAACAGGATAATAAATAGAAACATACCAATCAGAACATCTACAGCTGCTACGGCCTCCTCGATGGTGAGTTGAAAAGTGCGACCTCGAGCGCTTAGGGGCTCTGCCCTCCCTTGACGCCCATCGGTGATCCTCAAAGTAGCTATCAATGGGGCCTGCTCTGACATGGCAGCGATCTAGGGGCATTTGAACTTCACATGGCTAACCGGATCACAATGATAACAAATCTTGGAACTCAGAGTTGGGGCCAACTAGCAGCAATCCCTCGCATAATGCCCCTCCTTGCCACATGTTTGGCACACACCTCCTCATCGTCAAGCCCCCTTGTGAGCCTTTGCTCACTTCCTACAACTTTGCATCCTCTACCCCCAATCTAGAATCTGCAGCCTTGAACCGAGGCAACGTAAGATACAACTGTGACAAGAACAGTCTCTGCTCCCTCGTTTGGAGCTCCATCTCAATATCACGCTGCCTGGCGGTGTCCTGCAACTCCAAAAAAGATCGATAACGTTGAGTGGATATAAATTGCCTGATATACATCTTGAGTATGATCAAGTAATGGGTCATCTGAGCCTGCTAAGAAGCAGCAAACTCAGGACAAAACATGGCCCTCTCCCTAAATATCTCGGTGATCTACGTCATCGACTCGGTCCCCTGTCTCAAATCCAAATACTCCTAGGCCAACCTCTCATGCTCCACCAGCGGAACAAATCTAGAATGAAACATCTCCGAGAATTGCACGCAAGACACAATATCTCTTTGCTCAGTAGAATACGAAAAGTAACAAGTTTCCACTAATTCTTTGCTCCGGACCTCAGAAGTTTCAGAGCGCACTTGACCATCTGCTTAGCTGGGCAAGAGAAAGTGAAGAAATACCCTTTAATGTTAGACAACAAGCTAATGTCTATGATCGCGTCATGGACTCCATCAAATGTCGGGGGCTTAGTATTATCGAAGTCCCACTGCTGGAAGACTCTCCGGTCACCAACCCCAGCGGTGACAACGGCTGCGGTAGCTGCAACAGTAGTAGCCTCATACAAAGCAGCATAACACTCATCAAAATGCTCCACAATGGCGGTCTTGATAGATCCTAACGTCTCTAGAAACTATGCTCAGAAGTGATCAACAACCTCCTCCTGAAGAATCTCCTTAATCATATCCTCGGACACAACTGGCCCACCCTGACTGCCTGCTCCCGAACCCGATCTGGAGCTAGCCTCAAATCGTCTCGTCATTACCATAATATAAATAAACCAGGGAGATATCAGATAGCATGCATATAAAATCATGGGAACGAACTTCCAACAAATCATGGGAACGAACTTCCAGCAAATAAACCAGGGAGATATCAGATACCATACTACCTTCCACACCTACCTGTATTTTTCTCAGAGGATCATCACAACAACAATAGCAATACATACTAGCATACACATACACTCAACCTTCAATTCCTAGATGAAGGCTAAACATCTCGAAACTGGACTGCTGACCCCACACAACTCATCCCTAAAACTTCCACCAACCCTTCAGCACTTGTGTAAGCTAATCATACATAACACTAGACCCTATAGACAGTTGAATATCCAATCCTACCCTAAGCCTTTCAGCAAACAATAACAAGAAATAAGGCCAAATCAAACACGATGCATACACTAAGAACCTAAAATAATGATGTCAATTTCATATAAGGAAGAACCCTAGGCTATCAGGTATCATACAATAAGGAAATTCTATCATGCAGTTCATGAAGATCCCTAGCCTATCACTGGTATGTTGTTCCCTCATATCACAAAATCAAATAATAGTGCGGTAATTTATAGTCTGCTTACTGGCTCCTACTGATCGTACACATCACTTCCTCTTTGATTAATTTGAAAACAATTTGAAAATTGTTTTAAAATCTTTTTGTTAGTTTGAGACTGGATTCACATGATTATTCCTCTAATTCACTCGAACCAAGGCTATGATACCAACTTGTAACACACATAAAAATCATGATAAAATTAAACTTTTCAAAACCAACCAATTTCACAAATTTTTTACAAACATAGTTTTCAAAATATGTTCAACATCACAGTCTCCCAAAATCGTAGGTCAAAACATGAGGATGTGTATGGTCACACCTTCACCTTCTCTTGATCATCCAAAGTACCTGAAACATAACCCAACACTGAAAGTCAACGCTTAGTGAGTTCCCCCAAAATACCAACACATAACATAAGTATAATACTGTTGGATAAGGTGTCTAAGTCCATAACTATTTCAGGTATGTACTTGAACCGACCAGGCATGGTCTATTTGGGTTGCATGGCACTTCGTAATTGCATAGACTAAATGAGAGAAATAACACTTGTGGATTAGTAATATATTATAAGTTCTAATATATTAATAATATTATTTAATTAGTTTGATCAAGAATTAATTTAGAATTAATTAAGTGTTCAAAAGATAACTAATTAAATATATGGGTTGATTATGTAAATCATCCATAACTTGTATAGTGGGCTAAGAGGCTCCATGGATTATCAAGTTGGGTTCCACCCATAGGATGCTCCATGGGAGTTACAAACCCATGGGTCATGGAAATGAAGAGTCATGACACATTAGGGTTTACATGGTGTAACCCTAGATGTGTCAACACTATATAAAGAACATATTCTCCACCAAAATCGGCTACACATAAGACACAAGAGGGCTAGGCCGATTTTAGAAGTGTGTATTCTCTCTAAAGGCATTCCAAAATCATTTGGTGTTGTGTGAAGCATTTGAGGCATCACACTTGGGGTGCTAGGCTCACAAGGTTTCAAGGATCATAAGCAACAACAAGGTAGGTTATTTTATCTTTCATTCAAGTTAAAAATGGTTCCCCATGTATGCTAGATAGGAATATAACCTTGGAGTTCAACTTTGCGTGATTATTAGACAAACATAGAACCAAGGTTATTAGGGTTGCATGTACACTTAGGAAGTGTTAGATTGCTCAAAACCCATCAGTGGTATCAGAGCCTAGGCTTGTTTGTTGATTTTTTGTGCAAATTGTTGAAAAAAATCATTTTTCTATTTTCTACTCGTATGAACTCGCTGACTCTATGGGGAGACTTGACGAGTCCATGAACAAATGCAAGCTACTCGTCGAGTTTGTTCTTGCACTCGACGAGTAGAGGCTGCAGTTTTCAGAAGTTCGTCTTTTGTTGCTGGAAATGGACTAGAAACATTACCCTAAACTGTTTTGGTACTTGAAAACTTGTTTCAGATGGTGTAATGTTTATGCTAATCCATTTGGAATGGCAATTATCAAAATTACAAAGTTTTTAAGTGTAATTTTTTATTCTTGAAATGTTCATATTCATGTTCTTTAACTTATGAAGATTAGATGATCATAGGAATTGCTTGTAACCTTCATGGTAGTTTAATTCATGATCATAAAGTGTTTTAATGGAGTCCATAACTTGTCCTCAAGTTATGGAAAACCAAAAGTCACACTTTTATTACAACCATTAAAAGAACATTAGAGTTATAAAAATGAAGAGTCTTCATTTTTATTACTCAAGTGAATTCATAAGTTATAAGAAATGAAATGTTTTGAAACTTTACAAAACTTGCCCTCATGTTTTGGAACAAGTAAAGTCTTGATTAAAACTTTAGTTCCAACCCTTAGAATTTTAAAAGTTAAAATTCAACCCTTATACTTTATAATATTATAAGTTAATAATATATATATATATATATATATATATATATATATATATATATATATGTATGTATAAAATCCAGTTGTCTTAATGCTAGTACGCCTCATTCACAAAGCCGGTCTATAAGGGGGGTATAAGGTTGTTCCCTATAAAATGGAAACTTAATGGGTGTCTACTCTCACCCACCGCTTCCTTGATCGGTGGAGGGTCGTTAGTCGAACGGGTAAGACAAGGACTTATAAATTCTCATTAAAAGTATGATGAATATTATAAAGTAACTAAATGCTTTTATTAAATTCCCAATCTTAGTTACTTTTGGAAAAATGTGAATAAGGCGCTAATCCATGAAATTACACTTTACACTTTGTTTAAGTCATTGGTGGAGCGTGTGTGGTTAACCGGCACACTAACTTGGATTTAACAAGGTAGGTAAAGGGTGACTTAAGGTTTATCATAGTATCGGTGGAGCGTGTGTGGTTTATCGGCACATCGATTGAGTGACAAACTTGAAGGGTACCAAGTGATTTGCATGGTTACTTCACACCTCGTTTTGTGATCCTCGGTATCCCAGTCATAAAACTTGGAGGGCACACTCGAGATTGAAACATGCCTTTGAAAAGTTCATTGAATCTCAAAAGAATCTAGGAATTTCTAAGAACCAATTAAAAACCTAATATTTATATTTCGTTTTTCATGGTGTAAATTGATGAATCGTCATTCACCTACCTTTCAAATATGTTATAGCTTGGATTACGGCATAACTCTTCTAAGTTATAATATATTGTGATTGGATCCTAGCCTTAATATTACATTTGGATGTTTTATTAAGGACTCTCTTAATATCTAAACTAATTTTGTCCTTTTCTTTCAGATGTCTTCCAACAATGTTGCTTCTGGCTCTAATCCTAATAGCTCCTTTACCCTTATGAACTTATGTGGGAAAGTCACTTTTGATGGATCCAACTTCAATGAATGGATAAGAAACATCAGGATGATTACCCGCTATGAGGACAAAGAACATGTCCTTGATAAGGAGCTTAAGGAGATCGATGAGACCACTGCAACTCCCCAGGAGATCGCTGACTTCCAAGCACATGAAAGGGATGCTACCAAAGTGGCATGCATCATGTTGGCCACCATGACAATGGAACTCCAAAAGTCCTATGAGGACTTCTACCCTTTTCAAATGCACCAAGATCTGATGGAAAGATACCATCAAAGTGCACGACAAGATAGGTATGAAATCATCTGTTCCATGATAACAACCATGATGCAGGACAGAGAGTCTATCACGAGCCACATGCAGAAAATGCAAAGGTATATGGATCAGTTGCTGAAGCTTAATGTGAACTTCCCTGAGGAGATTGCAATAGATATCATTTTGCACTCCTTACCATCATGCTATGATCAATTGCACATGACATATCACATGAATAAGGAAGAGGTCACACTCAGCAATCTTTAGGGACATCTGAAGACCGCAGAAACTGGTCTTAAGGGGAAGTCGGTTGTTAACACTCCTACTCCAAACTCCGCCCCGATTTTGGCAATCGGGAAAAGTCGAGTGAAGATGAGGAAGAGCTCTTCTAAGGGTACCAAGGCTAGGACCCTTGATGGCTCTTCTTCAAGTGGAACCAAGAAAGGTTTCGTCACTCCTTCTTCTGGCCCAAAAGAGGCTGAATGCTTCTAGTGCCATGAAAAGTCACATTGGAAGCGGAACTGCCTAAAGTACCAGCAAGATGTGAAGGATGGGAATGTTAAACCCAACCATGCAGGTATTTACACTATCTTATCTAATAACTCACCCCATTCTAACTCTTGGGTCCTTGATACCGGTTGTGGTATTCATATCTGTTCTGATTTGCAGGGACTAAGAAGAAGTGAGAATGTGGAGCAAGGAAAAGTAAACTTAATCATGGGGAATAGGAAAGCTCTACCTGTCACCAAGATTGGAGTTTATACTTTATCGCTAAGTAGTGGGTTTAGTTTAGATTTGAATAAATGTTGTTATTCGGCGGAAATGGCAAGAAACATTATTTCCTTTCATGCATTGTATAGACAAGGTTTTACCTTTTCATTTGATAATGAAGTTGGTTCGATTAATGATTTCTTTAATAATGTTCTTTATTTTAAAGCATTACCTTGTGATGGTGTGTATGAAACTGTATCTGTGGTTGATAACTTAGGAAATAATGTATTGTGTATTGATTTTGTTAATGATAATAACTTGGACATATAAGAAAGAAACGCATAGGCCAACTCCAAAAGGATGGAGTCTTGGAGTCATTTGACCTAAAATCAGATGATAGTTGTGAACCATGCTTACTTGGAAAAATGACAAATTTACCCTTCACAGGTTCTTGTGAGAAAGGTGAAGGTTTGTTGGATCTTATACAAACGGATGTGTGTGGACCCTTCAAACATGCCACAAGGGATGCTAATCGTTATTATCTGACTTTTACTGATGATTACAGTAGATATGGATATGTCTACTTAATCAAGCATAAGTCAGAGACTTTTGAAAGGTTTAAAGAATTTAAACAAGTAGTAAAAAATCAATTGGGCAGGAACATTAAGATGCTTCGATCCGATCTAGGTGGTGAGTATCTTACTTCAGAGTTCCTCGATTATCTTAGGGAATGTGGGATTGTCTCACAATTGACACCTCCCAGGACACCGCAGTTGAATGGTGTGGCTGAGACGCATAATCGAACCTTGTTGGATATGTTTCGTTCCATGATGAGTTGAGCTTCACTGTCATTCTCATTTTGAGTGTATGCCTTAGCGACTGCCGCCATATCCTTAATCTGGTCCCTACAAAGAAAGTTGTCAAAACTCCTCATGAGATGTGGACTGGTAAAGTACCCAAACTAGACCACATCAAGATTTGGGGTTGCGAGGCTTTCGTAAGACGCGATACTCATGATAAGTTCGAACCTCGAAGCAAAAGGTGTATTTTCATCGGTTACCCACAACAATCCTTTGGTTACCTATTCTACAGACCTAGTGAAAATGTGGTATTTGTAGCTTGGAGGGCGTTCTTTCGAGAGAGGGAGAGAGAGAGAGAGAGAGAGAGAGAGAGAGAGAGAGAAAGAGAGAGTTCATAAGCCAAGGAAACAATGGGAGGCAAGTTGACCTTGAAGAAATTCAAGAGTCAAGCGGTGAAGGAACTTTAAACCCTAGCACTTAACTTGAGGAGGAAACTCCTGTTGAGCCAATTGACAAATATGTACCTCTGAGACGTTCAAGGGTTAGGAATGCACCCGAGGATTACTATGGATTCCATATTACTGCGGAAGGTGATACACTTATCAGTGATGAGACACTGATAGGTCTGGATGAACCTAACAGTTACGCGGAAGCCATGGCAGGCCCCGAGTCAGCCAAGTGGAAAGAGGCAATGGACAGCAAGATACAGTCCATGTATGACAATCGAGTTTGGAACTTGGTTGAGAATGTACCATGTCGTAAGACTGTAGGGTGCAAATGGATCTTCAAGAAGAAGACCGACATTGATGGTAATGTACACACTTATAAGGCACGACCGGTTGGAAAGGGTTTCTCACAAACTCCGGGAGTTGATTATGATGAGACCTTTTCTCCAGTGGCCAAGATTAAGTCTATTAGGGTTCTGTTAGCCATAGCCGCATTTCATGACTATGAAATATGGAAAATGGATGTCAAAACCGCTCTCCTTAATGGAAATTTGGCTGAGGATGTTTACATGAGTCAGTCAGAGAGTTTTATCAATATAGAGTACCCTAATAGAGTGTGTAAGCTTGAGAAATCCATTTATGGGTTAAAGCAAGAACCTCGCAGATGGAATCTTTGCTTTGATGAGAAAGTCAAAGAATTTGGCTTTTCTAGGAGTGAAGATGAATCTTGTGTATATGTCAAGGCTAGTAGGAGTATAGTTAGCTTTTTGGTATTGTATGTGGATGACATACTACTCATAGGAAATGACATCCCAACTCTGCAGGAAGTTAAGTCCTGGCTTGGGAAGTGTTTCTATATGAAGGACCTAGGAGAAGCTGCCTATATTCTAGGGATAAGGATCTTGAGAGACCAGAGTAAAAGACTAATTGGACTTAGTCAGAGTACCTACTTGGATAATGTGCTGAAGAGATTCGACATGCAGGACTCCAAGAAAGGAGAGTTACCCATCCAAAGTAACGCCATATTGAGTAAGACACAAAGCCCTAGTACTGAGGTTGAGATAGCAGAAATGAGTTGAATACCTTATGCTTCGGCTGTAGGATCGATCATGTATTCTATGACGTGTACTCGACCTGATGTAGCCTTTTCCTTGAGCATGGCTAGCAGGTATCAGGGGAACCCTGGCAAGGCACACTGGACTGCGGTAAAGAATATCCTCAAGCACCTACGAAGGAATAAGGACCGGGTTCTTACCCTCGTTGGGAGTGATGACTTGAGAGTTGTAGGGTATAGTGATGCTAGCTTTCAGACTTATAGGGATAATTTCTACTCTCAGTCAGGCTTGGTCTTTACCCTAAACGGAGGAGCAATTTGTTGGAAGAGTTCCAAGTAAGAGACAGTGGCTGATTCAACTTGCGAATCAGAGTATATAGCAGCTAGCGAGGCAGCAAAGGAGGCAATATGGCTAAAGAACTTCATTGGAGACCTTGGAGTTGTACCAGCTATTAAAGAGCCAATGGAAATTTTCTGTGATAGTGAAACTACTATTGCCTTAGCCAAGGAACCAAGGGATCACGGGAGGTCCAGACACATTGACATAAAATACCATTTAATCAGACATCGAATAGAAGAACTACTCCTCGTGGCGAAGAGGGTATCATTGGATGAGAATCCAGCAGATCCCCTCACGAAGGGACTGACTCGGGTTATGCATCTTCAGCATGCTCGGAGCATAGGGCTGAAGGATGATATTATATTAGTAGTTAGATAACCTTGAAATTTGTAAAGTGTAATTGACATTAGATGATGAATAAAAGGTGTTCTATTTATGAGTAAAGTGTTGCTATCTCTAGTCGATCGTTTACTATAATTCTTTTGTATGTTATGTCACACCCCAAAACCATGAACGGCGGAAACGTTCTGGGGCGGAGGACGTCATGTACAGTATCACAACAATGAAAAGTAGTAAACAAGCAACAACTTCATCCATTGCATTAATAATATAATTATTATACATGTGTATTCTATCAAATTATAATAGACACTAAAGCATAAATCAAAATGAAAGAAGAGTCTTGAACAAGCTCCATCTTCTCTAAACCTTGCATCAGTACCTGTCTATTGATGACCTGAGGATACAAGTAATTTTTAAAGCGAGTATCAGCTTTGAAGCTGGTGAGATCATAAGTATTTTTGTGTATGTAAAACAACTTTGAAGCTGGTGAGATCATAAGTATTTGTATGTAAGAATTTGTATGTATATGAATTTTAAGTATTGAAAATGTATGTGAATCGTAAGTATTGAAAATGTATGTAAAACAACTATAAACGTTTGAAAAACTCTAGAAATCCCTATGATTCCTACTATTACAATAGGGAGTCTTCTACCAAGACTTAACTGATCTATATGTAGCCTTCTACCAAGGCATCTAGTGTTTGTGTGTGTCTCTTGTAAGAGTGTGTATTTTCCCAAGTCTGACTATCATTAACCAAAAAGATAGTTTCCGCATTACCGTGCATCGTGTGAATGTTCACGAAGTGAATGTAATGGGAAAATGAAATAGTACTATGGTGTAGTGTCGAACTACAACCGTACCAATTACCTAAAGTCTAGGGTAATTCTTCTAAGTATTGTAGCATTTGTTATAAATAACTACATCGGTACTCAATTGCCTTATTGAGGGATAAGGTATAATATGATAGCTAGATCCCAGGCTATACGCTCCCCTGTCAAAGGGATTTTGGGACCTACCCACGACGTCTGCATGTGTGCAAGCCGTGAGAATCCACATTAGTATGATCATGTATACTCGATATAACTATCACAATTGTGTTGTGATTTATCGGTATAGTTAGATCCTGAACTGGTTCCATGCTATAGCACCTAGTGACGTCTGCTCTATGTATATGTAAGTGTACTCATGTAAGTATGATCATGTAAACATATATATGTAATTGTATAGTAATGTACTGTAATGTTCTAGCTGTAATGTATGCTCTCTCTATCTAGCAAGTATAGTAATGTACTGTAATGTTCTAGCTGTAATGTATGTTCTCTCTATCTAGCAAGTATAGTAATGTACTGTAATGTTCTAGTTGTAATGACTCATGATTGAACTGACTCATTGTATGATATCGCGTTCTAGTAATAGTTCTAGTATCTTCCTAAACTACCCATATGGTAGTTTACTAGTAATCTAACTGGTACGTATGGACATGGATGTATACCCTTGCTACCCAAGGGCATTGGATGAACTGGAAGGACCTTTATGACTATATATGTACACATGATATATAACTAATATTTAAACGACCTTCGGACGGGTACCCGACATCCCACCAGACCACATCCAAATCGAGGAAAAGGAAACAGGTTGGATAGCCTTCCTAAGTCCTTTCAACATTTCTTATTTAACTATAAATATATAGGCATGCAATTTATAATATAAAAGCATAAAATAAGTTTTGTAAAACCTTTGAACATAATTATTATCTAAGAAAAGATCGACATGATGTCAATCTATAAAACGGTTTGAAGGCATGGGTTTGATAAAACAGTTTAGTATAAAGAAACATTTGTTTGAAACACAATTGTAAATAAGTTTGAAATGTAACATACATAGTAAATGTATAGTGTAATAAGGAGTTTTAAACACATAAAGTGTTTATGAAAAACATTTGAAGGAAACTGTTTGGTAAAACGGCTAATGAGTAGCCAATCATTTGAATGTTGCTTATTAATCACATGTGATTGATATAATAATTAGAATAATTCTACTTTTATCCCCCCATAAAACATTTAAAAACAGTTAAAACATTGATTAAGGGGTATGAACTCACCTGTAGCAAGTGGGTCGGAAGGAAGTGTCGGATAAGTGCTTGGTGTCAAGTGAAGACTTAGACACGCACAAAGATCCTAATAATATATAAGGATATATGTATATAAACAATTAGTCTTTAAACAACTAATAAACAAAGTCAAGACACTCTAAGGCATGACAAACACTTTGTATAAGTGTTATAAGTGCTAAGGAGTGCATCTAAGTGTTATAGGGAAAGGCTAGTATGATTGGGGTTCAAGGACCACTCTTAAAATGAGTTTACTCCCTAAGGACCAACACCCCTTGAGTTTACAGTCATAAACTCTTGAGTTTACAGTCGTAAACTCCTAACCTTTTGACCATTTGTTGGTTTGAAGTCTTCTAAGCTATTCCAAGCATTCCTACTTCATGATTTAGCCTTAGGAAGTGTTGTGTGGCATCAAATCACTCCTAAATGGAGTTTACGGTCTAACGACCGTTTCTCCATGAGTTTACTACCTTAAACCCATGAGTTTACTACCTTAAAATCATGAGTTTACAACCTTAAACTCCTAAGTTTGGTATTTGGCATTTTTCAAGTCCTTAGCTCAAACATGGCACTAGTCTAGGTTAGATTCTAGGCATATGGAGCATCCATGGGACATTTATCAGACTTTTACACATCATTTGAGGTGTTTACGATTTTAGGAGCTCCCCAAACCGTAAACACATAAAAATATATGATTTTGGTGCTTTTTGTGTGATACACTCATCAAGGATGGATCTAGACAAGTCCCTAAGGCATTGTGAAGCATCTAGACACCCTAAAGCACCCTAAGGCACTATATTTGGTGTTTACGGTTTTGGGAGCCTCCCAAAACCATGAACACCTTGTTCTTGGTGTTCTTGGTACTTTTCCTTGGTATACACATGAATAGCTAGCTTTAAATGACTCTAGGATAGAAGTACTTACATTGTGGAAGCTTGAAATGAACTTATAGTCCAAGAACACTAGTGTGTGTTCTTGGTGTTTTGGAAAAAACTAGTCAAAACACATAATTGAATGGATTAAAGGATGTACAATCACTAGATTAAGTGATATACTAACTTGAAAGGGTTAGAACACTTACTAGTTTGAAGATCTAGAACAAAAACTAGGATGATACTTGAGAGGATATTTTGGAGTTTACTCTTTTGGTGTTTGGGGAGTAAACTCAATAATGACTAGTCTTGGGGAGTAAACTCATACATAGGTATGAGTTCACGGTTTTTGGGTGATTTTTGAACCCAAACCTAAAAGTTTGGTCGGGAATTTCTAAGACACGGGCTGTTTGCGGTTTTTAAAATTCAAAACACGAGACGACACTTTCTTTCACCTGTTTGTTTAAAAATAATATTAAAATAATCAAACGAACTTTATATTTCTTAAAAATAAGAAATAATGACATTGACTTATGATACGAAGTGGCTGAATTTTAGGGTTTGACCGAATGGAAATTTCGGGTTGTCACATGTTTTGACTTCCAGAATGATAATGTTTGGTATATCATATTTTTCGAAACTCCACAGTCGGTCATATGTCGGAAGTAGGTATGAATCAAGACTGTCATGATTGGTTGCAGAGGTCTAAGGTGTTGGACATGGCAACAACAATCATGAGTACTCATAAGTTCTGAGCATTAGACTCAACCCACGCTCACTGGAATCACTTCATGGAATTTATCTCGAGTGATCGTGAGATGGTAATATCATATAAGTCCTCAAACCTAGAGATATGATTTGTTACTTATGAGTTGGTTATGCATTGATTTTACGAAAACGCATTGGTAACTCGATGTTATAAAACATGTACTTATGTATAATTCAATGAGTGCTAGAACAAACATATGAGTCGAAGTTTATCTGTTCCTTCTAGGATTAGAAGCTGATATCTGGGCCCCTCGATGATTTTGTTTTGACCTATGTACCGGGCCCGGTCAGAACAAAGTTGATGTGTTCAATTAAGTTCTTTGTCAAACAAATCGTAAATCGGGAAACAAACTGCTGGACAATAAGTAAGACATTGTTCCATGTATTTTTACGGCTGATATCTCGAACAGAGGATTATATGATCACTTATCTTAAATGGCGTATCATCGTCTTCTCAGTTCCGAGAGACCTTGAAAGAGCTACGATTGTCATTCGGTTCCTTACCCTTGGTGGGAGAGATGACTTGAGAATATTAGGGTATAGTGATGCTGGTTTTCAGACTGATAGGGATAACTTCCGCTCTCAGTCGGGCTGGATCTTTACCTTAAATGGAGGGGCAATTTCTTGGAAGAGTTCCAAGCAGGAGACGGTGGCTGATTCGACTTGTGAATCAGAGTATATAGCAGCGAGTGAAGCAGCAAAGGAGGCAATATGGCTAAAGAACTTCATCGGAGACCTTGGAGTTGTACCAGCTATTAAAGAACCTATGGAGATTATCTGTGACAACAATAGTGCGGTTGCCTTAGCCAAGAAACCGAGAGATCATGGCAGATCCCGACACATTGACAGAAAATGTCACTTCATTAGACACAAGATTGAAGAAGGACTCCTCTTGGAAAGGAGGATATCGTCGGATGAGAATCCTGCAGATCCCCTTACGAAGGGACTGACGAGGGATAAGCATTTTCAGCATGCGAGGCGCATCGGGCCGAGGGACGATATTAGTTTTACAGATTAGATAGTCTTCTTGAAACGTGTAAAATGTAATCGACGTTTTGATGATGAATAAAATTTGTGATTTATTTATGAGTAAAGTGTTACTATCATTGTCAATTATTTACTATTGTTTCAGTTTTGCATGTTTTGACTTCCAGAATAATTAATTTATTCAAACCTCCACAATCGGTCATACGTCAGAAGTAGGTATGAATCAAGATTGTCATGAATTGGGTTTGTAGATGGCTAAAGGTGTTTAGACATGGCAATGGTTGCTGCAACATTCATGAGTACTCATAAGTTATGAGTATTGGTATAAACCCACACTCACTTGTATCACTTTATGGAATTTATCTCGAGTGATCGTGAGACGATAATATCATATAAGTCTTCAAACCTAGAGATATGAGTTGTTACTTATGAGTTGGTTGTGCATTGATTGCACGAAACCGCATCAGTAACTTGATGTTGTAAAACGTGGCTTTGTGTACAATTCAACAAGTAGTAGAACAAGCATATGAGTCGAAGTTTATATGTTCCTTCTAGAAATAGAAGCGATATCTGGGCCCCTCGATGATTTTGTGTTGACCCATGTACCGGGCCCGGTCAGAACTAAACTGATGTGTTCAGTGAAGTTCTTAGTCAAACAAATCGGAAATCGAGAAACAACTGCCAGACAATAAGCAAGACATAGTTCCATGTGGTTGTCCGGCTGATATCATGAGAACAGAGGATTATATGATCACTTGTCTTAAAATGGCGCTTCATAGTTCAACGGAGTTTTCGAGAGCTACGATTGCTGGTTGGTTCCTGAAGTTATATAGGCAAATAGAGTTATTAGACTTATCCAAGTGGGAGTTTGTTGGATAAGGTGTCTAAGTCCATAACTTATTTGGTATATACTTGACCCAACCGACATGGTCCATTTGGGTTGCATCTCATCCAAACTATTTATGGATAATTTTATGAGAGTTATACACATATGTTTATTAATATATTATAAGTTATAATATATTAATATGAAGTTATGTTATTTAATTAGTCTTAGTCTTAAATTAATTATGAATTAATTTAGAGATTAAAAGGAAGACTAATTAGATTATGGGCTATTGGTTTTATATGGTGTGGGCTAACACTCATTTGTTAATGGGCTAGGCTTTGATTGAAGTCCATGGATGATCCATGGAGCTTTTAACCCATGGATCCTTGGAAAGGAAAAGTCATGGGTTATTAGGGTTTCACCCTAACCATGTACACTCTATAAGCATGCTTATGGTGCATGAAATGGCAACTAGTGAACTAGTGTGTATGTTCTTGTGTGTGGCCGAAAATATACAAGTGTGTATACTCTCTCAAAGTTTTCCAAGAGTTTGTGGTGTTTTGTGATTCCATTTGAGTCATTCACACTATTGGTGCTTGGCCCTCAAACTCCTCAAGAACCAAACTCATCAAAAAAGGTATGTAATCTCTTCTAACTTTTTATGTTGAAATGTTCCCCATGCCATGTTAGATAGGTTATAAACCTTGGAAAATTATTATTTTGCATGTATTTAGACAAACATAGATCCAAGGTTTATTAGGGTTGCATGCACACTTAGGAAGTGTTAGATTGCTCAAAACGCAACAGTGGTATCAGAGCCTAGGCTTGCTTGTTTGATACTTGATGCAAAATAGTTGAAAAAGTCGAAAAACTTACTGTTTGATTGAAGAGCTCGCCGAGTCCATGGGGGGAGTCGTCGATTCCATGTGTATCTTCAACCTACTCGCCGAGTAGGTTAATGCACTCGACGAGTAGGAGCGACAGAGTGCAGATTTTCGACTTTTGCTGCTGGAAATGGACTAGAAACATTACCCTATACTGTTTTGGTGTTTTAAAACTTGTTTTAGTTGGTGTAATGGTTGTTCTAATCCATTTACAATAGCATATATCAAAATTCCATGATTTTATGTGTTCATATAATTCTTGAAATTTTGATGATCATGTTCATGTTCTTATGAATTTAGAAGATGATAGGAATTATTTGCTGGATTGTTTAGAATTAATTCTTGATCATTTATGTGTTTTAATGGAGTCCATAATTTGTCCTCAAGTTATGGATATCCAAAGGTCACTTTCTTTAACCCACACATCTAAACACATAAGTTACATGAAAGTGAAGAGTCTTCATTTTTATGAACCTTTAAATCATAAGTTATGAAATGAAAAGTTTTGGATAGTTACAAAACTTGTCCTCAAGTTTTGGAATTTGTAAAGTTTCACACACTTTACTAAACTTTAATTCCAACCCTTAGAGTTTTAATAGTTAAAATTCAACCCTTATACTATTTATAATATTAATGGTTAATTATTATATATATGTATAAGAATAAGTCGTTCTACCGTTAGTAGGCCTCATTCACGAAGCCGGTCTATAAGGTGGGTATAAGGTTGTTGCCTATAAAATGGTGACTTAATGGGTGTCCACTCTCACCCACCGCTCGCTTGACTGGTGGAGGGTCGTTAGCCGAACGGGTAGGACAATGACTTTAAATCCTCATTAAAAGTATAATGATTATTATAAAGTAACTAAACCTTTTTAATTCCCAATCTTAGTTATTTTAGGAAAAATGTGAACATGGTGCTAGTCCATGGAATTCACACTTTGTACCTTACCAAGTCATTGGTGGAGCGTGTGTGGTTAACTGGCACACTAACTTGGACTAGTAAGGATCACGAAGGGTGACTTAATGTTTGTCATGGATCAATGGAGCGTGTGTGGTTTACCGGCACATTGATTAGGTGATAATATTAAGGGTACCAAGTGAATTAACATGGTTATTCACACCTTGTTTTGTGATCCTCAGCATCCCAGTCACAAATCTTGAAGGGCACAATCGAGATTGAAACATGCCATTGAAAAGTTCAATGAATCTCAAAAGAATCTAGGAATTTCAAATCCAATTAAAACCTAATAATTCATTTTGTTTTTCATGGTGGAAATTGGTGAATCGTCATTCACCTACCTTTCAAATATATTATTACTTAGATTACGGCATCCCTCTTCTAAGTATAATATATTGTGATTGGGTCCTAGCCTTAATATTACATTTGGGTGTCTTATTAAGGATTCTATATATCTAATCTAAACTTGCTTTTTTCCTTCAGATGTCTTCCAACACTAATGCTTCAGGCTCTAACCCAACTGGTTCTTTCTCTCTCATGAATATTTATGGGAGGGTCATCTTTGATGGTTCCAACTTCATGGATTGGATTAGGAACATCAGGGTGGTTACTCGTTATGAGGACAAGGAATATGTCCTCGATAAGGAGTTAAAAGAACTTGATGAGTCTACTGCTACTCCTGAGGAGATCGCTGAATACAGGACACATGAGAGAGATGCTACTAAGGTGGCATGTATCATGATGGCCACGATGACAGCCGAGCTCCAAAAGTCATATGAAGATTTCTACCCTTTTGAGATGCACCAAGACCTGATGGAAAGGTACCATCAGAGTGCTCGTCAGGAGCGGTATGAAATAATCTCCTCCATAATAACTACCCGCATGAAGGACGGTGATTCTGTCACGGCTCACATGCAAAAGATGCAAAGGTATGTGGACCGTTTGCTGAAGCTGAATGTGAACATCCCTGAGGAGTTGGCAATTGGCATCATTTTGCACTCCTTACCTTCTTGTTATGACCACTTTCATATGACATATCATATGAACAAGGAGGAAGTTACCCTCAGCAAGCTTCAAGGACTCTTGAAGACCGCGGAAACCGGTCTTAAGGGCAAGGCGATTGTTACCTCTACTACTCCTACTCCAACATCTACCCTTGTTTTGGCTATCGGGCAAGGCAAAGGGAAAAAGAGGAAGCACCCTTCGAAGGGTACCAAGGGAAAGTCTCTTGAAGGCTCCTCATCGAAGACCAAGAGCGGTTCTGTCACTCCTTCTGCCATTCCCAAGGATACTGAATGTTTCTATTGCCATGAAAAGGCACACTGGAAGCGAAACTGCCCTAAGTACTTGCAGGATCTAAAGGATGGGAAAGTGAAACCCACCCATGCAGGTATTTACACTATATTGTCTAATTACTCATTATATTCTAACTCTTGGGTGCTTGATACAGGATGTGGTATTCACATATGTTCTGATATGCAGGGCCTAAGAAGAAGTGAGGATGTGGAGCACGGGAAGATAAACTTGATCATGGGGAATAGGAAGGCTTTGCCTGTTTCCAAGATTGGAGTTTATACTTTGTTGCTTAATAATGGGTTAAAATTAGATTTGAATAAATGTGTGTACTCGTCTGAAATGGCGAGAAATATTATTTCTTTTCATGCTTTGTACAAACAAGGTTTTACCTTTTCGTTTGATAATGAATGTGGTGGTATTAATGCTGTCTTTAAAAATGTGTTTTATTTTAAAGCATTACCTTGTGATGGTGTGTATGAAACTGTGTCGATTGTAGACAACTTAGGAAATAATGTATTGTATATTGATTCTTCTACTAGCGTAGATAAAGCATCATTGTGGCTTTGTCGTCTTGGACATGTAAACAAGAAACGCATAGGCCAACTCCAAAAGAGTGGAGTCTTGGAATCATTCGAACTTAAATCGGATGATAGTTGTGAATCTTGTCTACTTGGAAAGATGACAAAATCACCCTTCACTAGAACTTGTGAAAGGGGTGAGGGTTTGTTGGACCTAATACATACTGATGTATGTGGGCCTTTCAAAACCGCCATAAGGGATGCTAATCGGTATTATGTGACTTTTATTGATGATTTTAGTAGATATGGGTATGTCTACTTAATCAAACATAAGTCAGAAACCTTTGAAAGGTTTAAGGAATTCAAACAAGAAGTAGAAAATCAATTGGGCAGGAACATTAAGATGCTTCGATCCGATCGAGGTGGTGAGTATCTTAGTACCGAGTTCCTTGACTATCTTAAGGAGTGTGGGATTGTCTCACAATTGACTCCTCCCAGGACACCACAGCTGAATGTTGTAGCCGAGAGGCATAATCGAACCTTGCTGGACATGGTTCGCTCTGTGATGAGTCGAGTTTCGCTACCAATATCTTTTTGGGGGTATGCCTTAGAGACTGCCGCCCATATCCTTAATCTAGTCCCTACAAAGAAGGTTACCAAAACACCTCATGAGATGTGGACAGGGAAGGTTCCCAATTTGAACCACATCAGGATTTGGGGTTGCGAGGCTTTTGTGAGGCGTGAAACTCATGATAAGCTCGAACCCCGAAGTGAAAGGTGTATTTTCATCGGCTACCCATAGAAATCCTTCGGTTACCTCTTCTACAGACCCAGTGAGAATGTGGTCTTTGTAGCAAGAAGAGGGGTCTTTCGTGAGAGAGAATTTATAAGCCAAGGAGACAGTGGGAGGCAAATTGATCTTGAAGAAATTCAAGAAGCAATTGGTGAAGGAACCTCAGACACTAGCAATCAACCAGAGGAGGAAACTCCTGTTGAGCAAGCTGACATGTCTATACCTCCGAGGCGTTCCACATGGGTTAGGAACACACCTTCGTTTTATTATGGCTTTCATATTACTACGAAGGTGATACGTTTATCAGTGATAGTACACTGGTAAATTTGGATGAACCTAGCAGTGTTAAGGAAGCCATGGCAGGCCCGGAGTCTGCTAAATGGAAAGAGGCTATGGACAGCGAGATACAGTCCATGTATGACAATCAAGTTTGGAACTCGGTTGACCATGTACCAGGCCGTAAAATAGTCGGGTGCAAATGGATCTTCAAGAAGAAGACCGACATGGAAGGAAAAGTGCATACTTATAAGGCTCGACTGGTTGCGAAAGGTTTTACTCAGAATCAGGGTATTGATTATGATGAAACCTTCTCGCCGGTAGCAAAGATTAAGTCTATTAGGGTTATGCTAGCCATTGCAGCATTTCATGATTATGAAATATGGAAAATGGATGTCAAAACCGCTTTCCTTAATGGAAAGTTGGCTGAGGATGTGTATATGAATCAGTCAGAGGGTTTTGTCAGTGCAAAGTACCCTAATAGAGTATGCAAGCTTGAGAAATCCATTTATGGATTAAAACAAGCATCTCGTAGCTGGAATCTTTGTTTTGATGAGTAGGTCAAAGAGTTTGGTTTCTCGAGAAGTGAAGATGAGTCTTGCGTGTATGTCAGAGCTAGTGGGAGTATAGTTAGCTTCTTGGTACTATGGATGACATACTACTTATAGGAAATGACATCCCAACCTTGCAGGAGGTTAAGTCCTGGCTTGGGAAGTGCTTTGCTATGAAGGACCTAGGGGAGGCTGCCTATATCCTAGGGATAAGGATATTAAGAGAAATGAGTAAAAGACTAATTGGACTTAGTCAGAGTACTTACTTGGATAAGGTGTTGAATAGGTTCAACATGCAGAATTCCAAGAGAGGAGATTTACCGATCCAAAGCAATGCCAAACTAAGTAAGACTCAGAGTCCGTGTATAGAGGTAGAGATAGCTAAGATGAGCCAACTACCGTATGCTTCCGCTTTTGGCTCGATCATGTATGCTATGACTTGTACCCGCTCTGATGTGGCATTTGCTTTAAGCATGGTTAGCAGGTATCAGGGGAACCCTGGCAAGGCTCATTGGACCGCGGTAAAGAACATTCTCAAGTATTTACGGAGGACTAAGGATTGGATCCTTACCCTTGGTGGGAGAGATGACTTGAGAATATTAGGGTATAGTGATGCTGGTTTTCAGACTGATAGGGATAACTTCCGCTCTCAGTCGGACTGGATCTTTACCATAAATGGAGGGGCAATTTCTTGGAAGAGTTCCAAGCAGGAGACGGTGGCTGATTCGACTTGTGAATCAGAGTATATAGCAGCGAGTGAAGCAGCAAAGGAGGCAATATGGCTAAAGAACTTCATCGGAGACCTTGGAGTTGTACCAGCTATTAAAGAACCTATGGAGATTTTCTGTGACAAGAATAGTGCGGTTGCCTTAGCCAAGAAACCGAGAGATCATGGAAGATCCCGACACATTGACAGAAAATGTCACTTCATAAGACACAAGATTGAAGAAGGACTCCTCGTGGCAAGGAGGATATCGTCGGATGAGAATCCTGCAGATCCCCTTACGAAGGGACTGACGAGGGATAAGCATTTTCAGCATGCGAGGCGCATCGGGCTGAGGGACGATATTAGTTTTACAGATTAGATAGTCTTCCTGAAACTTGTAAAATGTAATCGACGTTTTGATGATGAATAAAATTTGTGATTTATTTATGAGTAAAGTGTTACTATCATTGTCAATTATTTACTATTGTTTCAGTTTTGCATGTTTTGACTTCCAGAATAATTAATTTATTCAAACCTCCACAATCGGTCATACGTCGGAAGTAGGTATGAATCAAGATTGTCATGAATTGGGTTTGTAGATGGCTAAAGGTGTTTAGACATGGCAATGGTTGCTGCAACATTCATGAGTACTCATAAGTTATGAGTATTGGTATAAACCCACACTCACTTGTATCACTTCATGGAATTTATCTCGAGTGATCATGAGACGATAATATCATATAAGTCTTCAAACCTAGAGATATGAGTTGTTACTTATGAGTTGGTTGTGCATTGATTGCACGAAACCGCATCAGTAACTTGATGTTGTAAAACGTACCTTTGCGTACAATTCAACAAGTAGTAGAACAAGCATATGAGTCGAAGTTTATATGTTCCTTCTAGAAATAGAAGCGATATCTGGGCCCCTCGATGATTTTGTGTTGACCCATGTACCGGGCCCGGTCAGAACTAAACTGATGTGTTCAGTGAAGTTCTTAGTCAAACAAATCGGAAATCGAGAAACAACTGCCAGACAATAAGCAAGACATAGTTCCATGTGGTTGTCCGGCTGATATCATGAGAACAGAGGATTATATGATCACTTGTCTTAAAATGGCACTTCATAGTTCAACGGAGTTTTCGAGAGCTACGATTGTTGGTTGGTTCCTGAAGTTATATAGGCAAATAGAGTTATTAGACTTATCCAAGTGGGAGTTTTTTGGATAAGGTGTCTAAGTCCATAACTTATTTGGTATATACTTGACCCGACCGGCATGGTCCATTTGGGTTGCATCTCATCCAAACTATTTATGGATAATTTTATGAGAGTTATACACATATGTTTATTAATATATTATAAGTTATAATATATTAATATGAAGTTATGTTATTTAATTAGTCTTAGTTATAAATTAATTATGAATTAATTTAGAGATTAAAAGGAAGACTAATTAGATTATGGGCTATTCGTTTTATATGGTGTGGGCTAACACTCATTTGTTAATGGGCTAGGCTTTGATGGAAGTCCATGGATGATCCATGGAGCTTTTAACCCATGGATCCTTGGAAAGGAAAAGTCATGGGTTATTAGGGTTTCACCCTAACCATGTACACTATATAAGCATGCTTATGGTGCATGAAATGGCAACTAGTGAACTAGTGTGTGTGTGCTTGTGTGTGGCCGAAAATATACAAGTGTGTATACTCTCTCAAAGTTTTCCAAGAGTTTGTGGTGTTTTGTGATTCCATTTGAGGCATTCACACTATTGGTGCTTGGCCCTCAAACTCCTCAAGAACCAAACTCATCAAAAAAGGTATGTAATCTCTTCTAACTTTTTATGATGAAATGTTCCCCATGCCATGTTAGATAGGTTATAAACCTTGGAAAATTATTATTTTGCATGTATTTAGACGAACATAGATCCAAGGTTTATTAGGGTTGCATGCACACTTAGGAAGTGTTAGATTGCTCAAAACCCAACACATAGATCCAAGGTTATTAGGGTTGCATGTATACTTAGGAAGTGTTAGAATGCTCAAAACCCATCAAATACAGACATCGTGCATATAGAGCCTTCATTCTGACTGGAATGCCCCACAAGCTTACAGTCTATTTGGTACACTCACAGAAACTTCATCATGAATGGTACACCTCACGGGGCCTTTAGCCTATCTGGAACGTTCTCTGGGCCTTTGGCCAGACAGGTATGCCTTTAGGACCTACAGTCTACCCGAGACTCCATAGGTCTCTCGGCCTACAACCTACACTAGTACGTCTCAACCCCACCACATATAAACCGTGTCGACATATACATAACAGATAAGCATACATATAATCAACTAATAGAAAATCATACAGATCTTACAGATCACAAAGCATAACATCATCCTATCTACTAGCATACAAATCTAGCAGGTCACTAGAACTTGCCAACATGCGATAAACCATGATAACAATCCGATGGGCCTACCTTGGTGCCTTCGACCCAAAAGTACAGTGCGGAAAACTCGCCTCACAAACTAAACAGAAGCTGGTTTGGTCCCTGAATACAAAACTCACCTCTCTAACTGGCACCTAATCCCACCAAAGACCAATTCCATCAAAATCCCAAATTACCTAAAATATACTCAATGGTCAAACTCTGTCAACGTCAACTGGTCTATAAAGTTTCCAACTTTATGACTTTACATGCCCATTAAGTGCTTAAATCAAGGTCTTAATCCATTAAGACTTTCTACAAGATACAAGAAGCAAAACTAACCATTACGACTTCATTTTTATGACTTAACACCCCTCCTAGGGTCTGAAAGGACAAATCAAATCATCTAGAACATGCCATGCCCAAGATAAGACAATCAGCACAAAAACTACCAACAAAGGACTTATTTTTGGATCTACAAGATTAAAAGATCAAGATACAAGCTTTATACCTTTGAAGGGTTGCAAATGAAGAGAAAATCCCATATCCAAAGTGTTTCACTCACCAAAGATGATCTTGGCTTCCTTCCTTCCTTCTTTTTCTTCTAAGATCACAAAAACACACTTTAAGGCTTGGAATGGCTTCGCACGGTGGTTCTAAGGTTACAACAGAATTGAGAGGGTGGAGGCTGAGAAGGTGAAGGAAAATGAGGCCATGAGGATGCTTAAATATAAGCCAAACCCAAAAAATAAGGGTTTCATCACTTAGGAAGTACGCCCAACGTACAATTACGTATGCTCACCACCCAAATAATACCATCCACCACCACCACCCATCACCGCCGCCAAACTCCACCACCTATCACCACCACCACCCACCACCTGTCACACCCCAAAATCGAGAACGGCGGAATACGTTCTCGGAGTGGATGACGTCATGTACAGTATCATAACAATGCATAATAGTAAAGACAAGCAACAACATCTATTGCATTAATATAATAATTGTAATACAAGCGTGTCCTGTACAATTTGTTAGACACCAAAAGTATAATCAAAATAAAAGATGAGTATTGTATGTGCTCCATCTTCTCAAAAGTTGCATTTGTACCTGTCTACTGATGACCTGAGAATGCAAGTTATTTTGAAAATGAGTATCAGCACAAAGCTGGTGATTTCATAAGTATTTATTTTCATTGCTTGTATAAAAGTGTTTAAAATCATGTAATATAATAGTTGTTATCAAGATTTGGAAATAGTATGATCCCTAGAAGATCCCATATATTCCAGTAAAATTAGTCTTCTACCAAGACTCGGTTATTTGTATGTTTGATCCTTTGAAAGTGTAAAAGTTTTCCTAGTGAAATTATCAGTACGAAAATATAGTTAATAATTTCATTTGTATAAAGTAATTGGGAAAATAATGGTTTACCCCAGCAGTGTAACTGTCGGCTTAATGAAATAAAGACGCAACTCCATGTAATATTAATATACACCTCGGGGAGTCAGTTTTACTTTTAATTCTTAATGTGTCAATTAGAAGTTTGAATGTGAACTCGTAAGTAACCATGCAAATTGACGATGAAATAACAGATGACCCTCCAAGTCATACGTAGTGTGGTGACATTTTGTCATCCTTGGGCCTACTCGGCTCAGACTGTAGTTAGCAGTCGGGATGTGGGAGTGTATGTCCCGTATAGATCTATACACATAGCGCCTGATAGTGCCTGATCTCCCTCTAGGAGACTCTGGTTACATGGGGATCGCACAATGAAGTGTCGTATCGAGAAGTAGTGTGTCACATTCTATTTTAGTATATTCTCTTGTATTAGAGTATAATGTACTTCTTGGTATAATATATTTAGTGTTCTCTTATATAGTATATATTATTCTCTTCGTATAGTATTTAGCATGTATAGACTCATAATTGTACTAACTATAGTAAGTGTCATGGTGATAGTAGTAATGAGCGGTAATCCTTAACTATACCTATTATAGTTAAATAGAAAAGTTAGTTGCATGCCTTTGATACACAAAGGCATTGAATTGAAGTGAAGACTTTTATATCCAACACAAATATATATATAATATACAACTAAGAATTCAACTACAGTCGGACAGATAACAGAATACCCTAAGTCCACAATCAAACAAGAACATGAAATAAGGTGAGCTTTCAGTTCTAAGTGCTTCAATTCTTACTTATATAAATATCTTGGTGCATATATGATTTGGAAACAAAAGAATTTTAAAAGTGTTGGAAATAGTCTTATAACAATTAAACATGAAAATGAGTTTGATAAACATTTAAAACAATTTTGTTGGCAAAGTAGTTTTAATGTATAGAAAATCCTTTTGGTAACAAGTTATAAATCACATATGATTGATACTATAACTTGTTTGATTCAACTTGTATTCCCCCCCCCCTCCCACAAAAGCATTTAAAAACATTTAAAAGGTTAATTAAGGGGTATGAACTCACCTACAGTGAGTGGAGTGGATGGAAATGTCGGGTATGGTGCTAGGTATCAAGTGAGGACTTGAACACACACGCGGATCCTATGTAACATACAGTGATACATAATTGTATCCAATTAGTTATTTAATCACTAATCTAGTAAATAATGGCACTCTAATGCATGAAAACACTTTTGCTTCAAGTGCTAGGAGTGCTACTGGTTGCATCTAAAGAGTGTATGGCTTCATATTGGAGTTTACTCCCCAAATGGTTGTCCTAAGGGGTGTTTAAGGTTGAGGGACCATTTCCCCCATGAGTTTACAGTCGTAAACTCAAGGGAATGGTGGTTTAGATGTTTCAAGGCTTCATGCTTAACAAGGAAGTTCTTCTAGAGTTGAATCAAAGGCTTTTGGGAGTGGTTAGGGCTCAAAAATGGCACCCTTATGGAGTTTACGGTCTTTGGACCACTCCATGGGAGTTTATGGTCGTAAACCCTTGGGTTGAAGGCCGTAAACTCTTGGCCATATCATTCTTTTCGTGTTTTGGAGTTCTTAAATCATGCATGCAAGTTTCTAGCCTCTTGTCTAAGTATTAGGGGGTGTTAGGGGCATCAAAACACCCTTTGGGGTGTTGACGGTTTTGGGAGATCCCTAACCGTAAACGCATGTTCTTGGGGGTTTTTGGTGTTCAATCCATGGATTTGCAAGCATACTAAGCTAATAACTAGTTAACAAGAGTATACTTACTTATAGGAAGCTTGTAGGAGTGTTTAGGACCCAAAACACTAGTGTGTTGTTGGTGTTCATGGAGAATACTTGAAGATCTAAGAAAAACAAGAATCCATGAATGAAAAGGTGTATAAACACCAGATTAAGTGTTGTATGAATGAATCTAGGAAGGAAGACTTACGTTTTTGACGGATTTTGACGAATTGTATGATGATAGTTCAGAGAAAACTTGGTGTTCCTGAGGTGGGAGTGTGAAAAAGGGTTAGAAAGGATTAAGGGTCACCTTTATAGGTGAGAGTTCATGGCCCTAGTGAGTTTACGACCGTAAACTCCATGTTTACGGCCGTAAACTCCATTTTATGGAGTTTATGGCATGATTGTTGTGTTGGGGCTTTAGTGGTTGCTTCCTAACACTTGTTCCTTAAGTGTACAGGGCTCAGAATACTCAAACAGACTCTAAATTGTTTCGAATGGTGGCAGAAATGAATTTGACTTTCAATGAAGTGTTAGACTGTAGAAATTATACATATGAAAAATTTAGGTTGTCACATCATCCCCCTGTTAGAGGGAATTTCGTCCCGAAATTATAGTTCAAACTATTAAGTTATTACATAATAACTAAGCAAAAAGATGAGGGTATTTAAGTTTCATTTGATCCTCGCGCTCCCAAGTGAACTCAGGTCCTCGCTTGGCGTTCCAGCGAACTTTCACAATTGGGATGCGACTTTGTTTCGTTCGTTTGACCTCTCGATCCATAATCTCCATAGGTTTTTCTACGAAGTTGAGCCTCTCGTTGATCTCGATCTCGTCGAGTGGGATTACAAGACTCTCGTCGGATATGCACTTTTTCAAGTTTGAGACGTAGAAGGTAGGCTGTATGTTGCTGAGCTCGCGAGGTAGATTGAGTTTGTAAGCGACAGGGCCGATTCTAGCGAGAATCTCGAAAGGCCCTACGTATCTTGGATTCAACTTTCCACGCTTTCCAAAGCGTATCAAGCCTTTCCAGGGTGAGATTTTCAAAAGGACTCGGTCTCCCACCTAGAACTCCAAGGGTTTTCTTCGTTTGTCTGCATAGCTTTTCTCTCGGTCTCTAGCGGCTTTCAATCGTTCACAAATCTGAACAATCTTCTCTGTTGTTTCTCGAATGATTTTCGGACCCGTGAGAGTGCTTTCAAGAACTCGTCCTTTAGCTAACTGAGTGTCACCCACCTCGGCCCAACACAGAGGGGACCTGCACTTTCGGCCGTAGAGGTTTTCGAATGGAGCAACCTTGATGCTCGTGTGATAACTATTGTTGTAGGAAAACTCAACAAGGGGTAAGTGGGTATCCCATGCCTTACCAAAGTTGATCACACAGGCTCGCAATATATCTTCCAAAGTTTGGATAGTTCTCTCACTTTGTTCGTCGGTCTGTGGATGGTAGGCTGTACTCATGTTCAGTATCGTTCCTAAGGAGCTTTTTAGTGACTGCCAGAATCTTGAAGTGAATCTGCTATCCATATCGGAGATAATAGATATGGGAACACCATGCAGTTGTACGATCTCCCTAATGTACGTTCTTGTGAGCTTCTCCATCTTGTCTGTTTCCTTGATGGGTAGGAAGTGCGCGGACTTGGTCAATCTGTCGACGATGACCCATATGGTATCAAGCCCACCCGTTGTCCTAGGTAGCTTGGTTATTAAGTCCATAGTGATCCGCTCCCACTTCCATTCAGGTATCTCCGGTTGCTGTAGTAGACCTGATGGTTTCTGGTATTCGACTTTGACCTTGGCGCAAATAAGGCATTTACTTACGAAGGTAGCAATGTCTGCTTTCATGTTAGCCCACCAGTATGACTTTTTAAGATCCATATACATCTTATCCGAACCTGGGTGAATGGACTATTGAGTGTTGTGGGCTTCCTTCATGACCAAGTCTCTGAATCCACCGTGTCGCAGTGTCCAGATTCGGTCCATGAGATATAAGGCTCCGTCACCCTTGACTTCCAAGTTCTTATCCATTCCTCGCAGTGATTCTCCCGCCACATTCTCGGGATTCAAGGCGTCGATCTGGGCCTCCTTAAAATGTGCGGATAGATGCGAATGGATAGTCATTGTTAATGACTTAACCCTTCATCCAAAATATTCTTTCCGGCTTAGGGCGTCTGCTACTACATTGGCTTTACCTGGGTGATAACGAATTTCGCATTCGTAGTCATTGAGTAGCTTGACCCACCGTCGTTGTCTCATATTGAGTCCCTTCTGGTTGAATATGTGTTGGAGGCTTTTGTGGTCGGTGTATATCGTGCTCTTCGTACCGTACAGGTAGTGTCTCCAGATCTTTAGGGTGAACACAACCGCTCCTAGTTCGAGGTCGTGTGTGGTGTAGTTGACTTCGTGTGTCTTTAGCTGTCTTGAGGCATAGGCGATAACCCTACCTCATTGCATCAGAACACAAATGAGCCCTTGATTTAATGCATCGTTGTAAACCACGAAATCTTGTGTCCCTTTAGGAAGGGATAGTATCAGTGCGGTGCAGAAGGCTCGTTTCAGGGTTTGGAATTCCTTCTCTTGTTTCTCTCCCCAGTCAAAGGCCACGCCTTTCTGGGTCAATGTTGTAAGGGGTTTCGCGATCCGAGAGAAGTTTTGTATGAACCTACGATAGTAGCCAGCAAGGCCTAGAAATTGGAAAATTTTTGTAGGCGTCTTCGGTGTGACCAGTTCTCAATAGCTTTAACATTGGATGGGCCCACATGGATTACTTCTTCGGTAACCACATGTCCTAAGTAATCGACTCGTTGGATCCAAAATTTGCACTTAGAGAACTTCACGTATAGCTTCTTCGATCGTAGGGTTTCCAAGACTTGTCGTAGATGATTGCTATGCTCCTCCTTACTGCGACAGTAGATGAGTATGTCGTCAATGAAGACGATGTTGAACTGCTCCAAGTAGGGGCGGCACACCCTATTCATTAAGTCTGTGAATATTGCGGGTGCGTTGGTCATTCCCAACCGCATCACTACGAATTTGTAGTGTCCGTAACGAGTTCGGAAGGCTGTTTTCAGGACATCCTCCTCAAGCACTCGTAACTGGTGATACCCGGACCTCAAATCAATCTTGGGGAAGTAACTCGCCCCTTGCAGTTGGTCAAATAAATCGTCTATACGAGGAAGAGGGTAACGATTTTTGACTGTCAGCTTGTTGAGTTCTCTGTAATCGATGCACATATGGAATGATTTGTCTTTCTTCTTTATGAAAAAGACCGGTGCTCCCTAGGGTGAGAAGCTTGGTCATATAAAGCCCTTGCTGAGTATCTCGTTAAGTTGACCAGACAGTCCTTGCATCTCAGTAGGCGCTAGACGATAGGGCGGTTTGGCTACGGGGGTAGCTCCTATAATTAAGTTGATCCTGAACTCAACCTGACATTGGGGAGGGAAACCTGGTAGTTCTTTTGGAAAAACGTGGAGGAAGTCGCATACTACGGGGAAGTCTTTTAGATCATTCGTTTTCTGGCTCGTATCGACGACGTGTGCAAGGAATGCACGGTATTCCTTATGCAAGTACTTCTGGGATTGTATACTTGAGATGATACGAAGGCTCATATTGGGGTTGTCTCCGTAAATCATCAAGGTTTCATTATTCGGTAGGTTTAGACGAATGGCTTTGTCAAAGCACAGGATATCGGCATGATGGAGACTCAAGCAGTCCATGCCCACAATGACATCGAAACTCTTGATCAATACTGGTATGAAGTCGATCGGGAATGAGTGGTTATCTAGCATGAGGGTACAACCCATGTAGATCTCGTTAGAACTCTCTATCTTTCCGTTAGCCATTTCTACGACGAAGGTTTCTTTTAATGGTTGTCAGGATTGTTTAAGTAAGTGTTTAAATTTTTGGTTTACAAAGCTTCTTTCTGCCCCACTATCGAATAGGATACAAGCATAAGAGTTATCAAGAAGGAACATACCCATAACTACTGTGGGTTCTGCCACAGCTTCAGTGTGGCGAATAGCAAGTAGTCTCCCTGTTCCTCCCGTATTTCTAGCTTTCTGACAGTTTCTTTTGAAATGCCCTGTCTCGCCGCACCCGTAGCAGGCTTGACTCGCTCCACTACTGGGAACCTGAGTGATGCGCTTAGATTGAGATCTGCAAAACCGGGTGGAATGGCCCTTTCGGTCGCAGTTAGTGCAGTGCAATTCACGACAGGGGCCCTTATGATGGAAAGGGCACTTGAGGCACTTGGGTAGGTTTCCAGCATATGTTTTGGCTGGTACAGGGGCAGAAGGAGTAGTGGCAGCATGGACAACCACCACTTGTTGGTTCTTTGAAGAGGATTGGGTTGATTTGCTCTTCTTCTGGTCCCACCGTTTCCTCTTGTTGTCAGATGTCATCGTTGGTGCAGTAGCAACCATTGTTGTCGTTGATGGAGTGGAAGGAGCTTCATGATCGATCAACCTTTGGGCCAATTCCTTGGCACTGTCAAAGGTCATAGGGCGTGATGCTAAAACGTTCCCTCAATACGGGGGTACTAAACCCCAGATGTATCGTTCAATTTTCTTGCCCTCAGTGGGCATCATGTTAGGACACATAGTTACGAGGTCGCAGAACTTGGCCGTACAAGCCACTACGTCGGTCCCCTTCATTTTGAGGTTCCAGAGTTGCTCCTCGAGTTTCTGAACTTCCCCCTAGGGCAGTACTCTCTCATCATCAGGTCTTTTAGTGTGTCCCAGCCCATGGCATTAGCCGTTACCAAGGAGAGGGATTTGACATGGCCATTCCACCATGTCCAGGCCCTTTCAGTGAAGGTGCAAGCAGCAAACTTAATCTTGCTTTCCTCAGGGCACGAGCACATATCGAAGACAGCTTCAGTTCTTTCGATCCATTGGGACAATGCAATGATCCCTCTGTTCCATTGAAGAATGTAGGTGTGCAGCTCATGAAATCCTTATAGGTACACCGCTGTGCACGAGAGTGGATTTCACCATGTCTAGAGTTGGTGCCCATTCCGGCTCCACTTGCATCGCCAGAATTTATTTGGGCCACAGCTGCGGTTATAGTTGCGGTCACAGTTGTTTGAAACATCACCGCATCGAACTGCGGAGGAGGAGGTGGTGGAGGTAGAGTTTGAGTTGGAGGTCTGCCCCTGTTCGGACGAGGACGAGGTGGCATCTTTTACTGAAATGTTATGAAAAGTGATGATAACAATAAGAATTGACCACAAATATGATGAAAGTGTTTCATGGATTAATTTGCCATAGTCCAACTATCAGATAGAGTCATAACACAGAGTAGAGAAACATAAGAGTACAGACTTTTCCAACAGATTAGATAACTGCCAATATTACTGGTATTACTGATGTAAATAAGTTAAGGAAAGACGACCTAACAGCAAGTCTTACATCAAACCATCAGGAAAATGTTGGCAACTTAAAAGTCTAGTTAGAGTGCTTTCAAGTTTAGGAACTGTTTACAGACAAGTGCTCCACCGAGCATAGAAAGAAAAGGCTATTCCTTAACAAAAGAGAAAGATGTGTTGACATTTTCTACTGGCGATGGGTGTCCCTTGGACGAACCCTAAGATCAGCCAGTTGGCATACAACTTCATGAAGATTTCGTTTATGAGCCCTCTGACGCGCTCGGAGTTCCCTGACTTCAGCTCGAGATGTAGCTAGCTGTTGCTGCAGAGCCTCATTGGTCCTCCTAGTCCTATGGTTGTATGACCTTGTTCGACGTTCCTAGCAATCCTACGGACCATGATGGGCAAGACTCTGTCAGCGGAACCTCCCTCACTTATGTTGTAAAAACTCCGGTCTCCGTTGAAAGGTAAAGGCTGGCCCTGCTCATCGCTCCATCGATTCAAGGTTGTTCCCTACATGTCAGTGGGACTTTGAAATGCTGGACGGGGGTTGGGGTTTGGAGCTACTGGGGGTAGGTTGTTAACTTCTAGTTCGGAGTTGGAACTATCCGAAAAGCCCTCTTCACTGTGATCATCCAAAGGGATCGGGTGATCATCTTCTGGCTCCTCATCGAGCCATCCTCTATTGCCTTGATTCGGATAGTACGGATCGCCGTGAAGGTGGAAACCAGCCATGCTATCTACGCGAGAATGGGGAAAGAATAATTAATAGGCGTTCCAACCTAAGATACTTATAAGATGATCTTTATGAGTAGGCCAATACTTGCATAGTGCATAATAATTACATGCAACCGAAACAAAATAGACCTTCGAATAATTGACAATAACTCTAAATCCACAACCAACACATGGAACAGGAAATAAAGCAAAGATCACAGATTCTAAGTCTATAGCGCATTAGTCACATGTAACCGTAGAGTATCCACTTAGCAATTATTTCTCTACTACTAACGACCTATTTAGTTCTCACATATGTAACTTATAGTAATATAGAATATTCCTATAGTATTCTTGTTCTAATGTTCTTGTAGTAGTGTTGGTAAGTTTTTAGATTTGTTCCAACACCACAATCATTCTTAGGCACATGCTAGCCACTCTTAAGAAAATGTAGTTGATCAGACTACATCGACCCAGATTTGACTATATGTCTCTAAACCTAATTGTGTTGTTCAACAATCTTAATACTTTTGTTCTGTTCTAGTATGATACTAACCCTTTGTATGAATGGATGTATATATATGTATATATATATATATATATATATATATATATACTTAGTTAAATATTTTATTACTTAAAAGTATATATTCTTGGTCAGAGTGTTTTAATCACGATTTGTTTATAGTTCGTATATCTTTTATGGGTTGATGTACTTGATTCACTATCAACAATGCTCTGATACCAATCTGTCACACCCCAAAACTGAGAACGGCAGAATACGTTCTGGGGTGGATGACTTCATGTACAGTATCATAACAATGCATAATAGTAAAGACAAGCAACAACATCCATTGTATTAATATAATAATTGTAATACAAGCGTGTTCTGTAACGTTTGTTAGACACCAAAAGTATAATCAAAATAAAAGATGAGTCTTGTATGTGCTCCGTCTTCTCAAAAGCTGCATCTGTATCTGTCTACTGATGACGTGAGAATACAAGTTATTTTGAAAACGAGTATCAGCATAAAGCTGGTGAGTTCATAAGTATTTAGTGTCATTGCTTGTATAAAAGTGTTTAAAATCATGTAATATAATAGCTATTATCAAGATTTGGAAATAGTATTATCCCTAGGAGATCCCATATTTTCCAGTAAAAGTAGTCTTCTACCAAGACTCGGTTATTTGTATGTTTGATCCTTTGAAAGTGTAAAAGTTTTCCCAGTGAAACTATCAGTATGAAAATATAGTTAATAATTTCATTCGTATAAAGTAATTGGGAAAATAATGTGTTACCCCAACAGTGTATCTGCCGGCTTAATGAAATAAAGATGCAACTCCAGGTAATATTAACTATACAATACACCTCGGGGAGTCAGTTTTACTTTTAGTTCTTAATGTGTCAATTAGAAGTTTGAATGTGAAATCGTATGTAACCATGCAGATTGACGATGAAATAACAGATGACCCTCCAAGTCAAACGTAGTGTGGTGACATTTTGTCATCCCCAAGCCTAGTTGGCTCAGACTATAGTTAGCAGTCAGGATGTGGGGGTGTCTGTCTCGTATAGATCTATACACATAGCCCCTGATAGTCCCTGCTCTCCCTCTAGGAGACTCTGGTTACATGGGGATCGCATAATGAAGTGTCGCATCGAGAAGTAGTGTGTCACATTCTATTTTAGTATATTCTCTTGTATTAGAGTATAATGTACTTCTTGGTATAATGTATTGAGTGTTCTCTTGTATAGTATATAGTATTCTCTTCGTATAGTATTTAGCATGTATAGACTCATAATTGTACTAACTATAGTAAGTGTCATGGTGATAGTAGTAATGAGCGGTAATCCTTAACTATACCTATTATAGTTAAATATAAAAGTTAGCTGCATGCCTTTGATACACAAAGGTATTGAATTGAAATGAAGACTTTTATATCCAACACAAATATATATAATATACAACTAAGAATTCAACTACAGTCGGACAGATAACAGAATACCCTAAGTTCACAATCAAACAAGAACAGGAAATAAGGTGAGCTATCAGTTCTATGTCCTTCAATTCTTACTTATATAAATATATTGGTGTAGATATGATTTGGAAACAAAAGAAGTTTAAAAGTGTTGGAAATAGTCTTATAACAATTAAAGATGAAAATGAGTTTGATAAACATTTAAAACAATTTTGTAGGCAAAGTAGTTTGAAAGTATAGAAAATCCTTTTGGTAACAAGTTATAAATCACATGTGATTGATACTATAACTTGTTTGATTCAACGTAATTAAACGTTTAGAAATCTGAACACATAAAGTTTCCAGATCCGGTCGGCAACAGACCATAGATCCGTTCATATATTTCATACCATAAAATAAAAAGCATGTTAGGCATTTTCCCTAAATAAGCTAGTGCTCACGCCTCACAATCATCGCTTAGTATTCTAAGTTTAAGTCTAGAAATAAATCCATATTCCTAGTTCGCTTAAACTAATGCTCAGATACCAACTGTGACATCCCCAAAATTACGGCCAGAAAAGACCGATTTCGTTTATGCTTTATAAAATCAGAGTACTTCTTTTTATAAAAATCTTGCGGAATTTGTTCCCAGAAAAACATGGTAAATACGTTATTAAAACATTTTCGAAGAAACGTATTTATTTCATTTTAAATCGTTTGGGATGTCATCGTTAATACAGAAACATAAGCATAAACATAACTTACATTTGTTCACACTAGTGATCTACATCTCTTTAAATCTCTCAGTGTAATGTGACTTCATATCAACACCTGTGATATAAATAAACTGAGTGGGTCAGGTTGGGAAACCTGGTGAGTACATAGGGTTTTCAACCCACAATAATATAATTATTATGTTTATACAATCAAACAATCAGCCCAATTACCCAATCCCCATTATCTTCTTTACTCTTAAGGATTTAACCTAAGAGTCATCTATCCTGCATTCATTTATTCCAAAGTCCCTTACTTCTAGGGTCATAGGACTGACACTAAATCCATAGCTGCCAATGTTCGTTCGTAAAGCACTAATTCCATAGCTGCTATAGTCTACTCATCGGGTACTAAATCCATAGCTACCAGTGTTCATCTAATAGATACTAAGTCCATAGCTACCAATTCCTAACAGGTACTAAATCCATAGCTACCAGTTCCTAACAGGTACTAAATCCATAGCTACCAGCTCCTAACAGGTACTAAATCCATAGCTACCAACGTCTAACAGGTACTAAATCCATAGCTACCAGCTCCTACCAGGTACTAAGTCCATAGCTACCAGCTCCTCACAGGTACTAAATCCATAGCTACCAGTTCCTAACATGTACTAAATCCATAGCTACCAACGTCTAACAGGTACTAAGTCTATAGCTGTCAATGTATACTCTCATCACCTTATATCTCTCATCGTTCATCTACCCATATCATACCCATCATATTCGTATATATAAAATACGTATACAGTTTAAATCATTTAAAACATGTATAAAACGTTCATCCAGCATAGACAGCAAGTATTCAGACAATAAGCACACATAGCACGTAGTTTATATAAAATACTTCATATCTACGTGTAAGATGAAAGGGACTATGCACTCACCTGAGTAGGTGGTGACTCAGCACTCGAACAGCACTTCGATACTCTCAAAACAATTTCCTTCGAGAAAACCTAGTATCAATACCACTAGGGTTTAGTCTAACGATAACCGCGACAAACTAATAGTCTAACTATTATTATTATTATATAAGCATTAAATAAAACTCCATATAACTCATAATATTAGCCCAAATACTCATTATAAGTTCCTAATAATGTTACTATATTAAAACATAAGCTATACTAAAGATAGGGTAGGTACAGCTCACTTACAGCGGGTTTTTCGCAAAACCGGGCTTCGCTGGAGCAGCGTTCCAGAGCCGAAAGGCTCTTTTCTCGAGGCTCCGGGAGCCTCGGGGCTTCGTTCGGGTGCTAGGGGGTTTACCCTAGGCTTTAGGGGGTTAGGGAGGCTTAGAGAGAGAGTTTAGAGAGAGAAAGAAGAGGGTTGAGGGGTGAAGAGAAGGCTAGACCCGGCACCTCTATTTATAGTGCAAAAATCTGATGGACTCGCCGAGTAGGAGGGACCTACTCGCCGAGTTGGTCCATGTGGTGGCCTTCTGGTGGTGCCACGTGTCCAATTCTGGTGGTGCCATGTCACCCCCTATCGCGTATCAGCCTTCGAACTTAGAAAAATCATAACTCTCGCATACGAGCTCCGTTTTCGACGTTATTTATATCCACGCGTAGGTAAAATCAAAATCTACAACTTTCATTTAGACTCCGTTGGCTAATTCTCGACCGATCTCAAATTTAACAGTAGGAGGCGTTTAGACTGTTAAATGACCGCGAAGAATTCGTAACTCCATCATACGAACTCCGTTTTCGTCCATATTTTTACCGTTGAGTTCCTATTAATGAGATCTTCAACTCTCATTTGGGTCGCGTAAGCCAAAAACCGCTCGAACTAAAATTCGAGTTTCGGGCCGTGTACTGCTAAGCCGAATCTTAGAAAAATCACAACTTCCTCATACGAAGTCAGATTTGGGCGTTCCTTTTATCGACGCTCTTATTTTAACATATTCTACAACTTTCGTTTAGATTGCTAAGGCTAAATCTCGCTCTATCGTAAATTCACTATTTACGCTTCCCGGTGCCGTGCCGGTTTTGCCGTAAAACTTCGACGGACCATAACTTCTTTGTTATAACTCGGATTTCGGCGTTCTTTATATGTACGGAAACCTTGTGACATATTCCACAACTTGGTTAAGATTATTTATTCTAAATAATCTTTTGTCGAAAAGTCGTTTTCGACCCCTATTGCCTAGCCCGGATCTACGGGTGTTACATATGAACTCATCTGCAGTGAGTGGTGTGGATGGAAATGACGGGTATGGTGCTAGGTATCAAGTGAGGACTTGAACACACACACGGATCCTATGTAACATACAGTGATACATAATTGTATCCAATTAGTTATTTAATCACTAATCTTGTAAGTAACGACACTCTAATGCATGAAAACACTTTTGCTTCAAGTGCTAGGAGTGCTACAGGTTGCATTTAAGGAGTGTATGGTTTCACATTGGAGTTTACTCCCCAAATGGTTGCCCTAAGGGATGTTTAAGGTTGAGGGACCATTTCCCCCATGATTTTATGACCATAAACTCAATGGTGGTTTAGATGTTTCAACGCTTCATGCTTCACAAGGAAGTGCTTCTAGAGTCGAATCAAAGGCTTTTGGGAGTGGTTAGGGCTCAAAAATGGAACCCATATGGAGTTTACGGTCTTTGGACCACTCCATGGGAGTTTACGGTCGTAAACCCTTGGGTTCACGGCCGTAAACTCTTGGCCATATCATTCTTTTCGTGTTTTGGAGTTCTTAGATCATGCATGCAAGTTTCTAGCCTCTTGTCTAAGTATTAGGGGTTGTTAGGGGGATCATAACACCCTTTGGGTGTGTTAACGGTTTTGGGAGATCCCCAACCGTAAACCCATGTTCTTGGGGGGTTTTGGTGTTCAATCCATGTATTTGCAAGCATACTAAGCTAATAACTAGTTAAGAAGAGTATACTTACTTATAGGAAGCTTGTAGGAGTGTTTAGGACCCAAAAACACTAGTGTGTTCTTGGTGTTTTTGGAGAATACTTGAAGATCTAAGAAAAACAAGAATCCATGGATGAAAAGGTGCATAAACACCAGATTAAGTGTTGTATGAATGAATCTAGGAAGGAAGACTTACGTTTTTGATAGATTTTGACGAATTGTATGATGATAGTTTAGAGAAAACTTGGTGTTCCTGAGGTTGGGACTGTCAAAAAGGGTTAGAAATGATTAAGGCTCACCTTTATAGGTGAGAGTTGACGGCCCTAGTGAGTTTACGGCCGTAAACTCCATGTTTACGGCGGTAAACTCAATCTTATGGAGTTTATAGCATGATTTTCGTGTTGGGGCTTTAGTGTTTGCTTTCTAACACTTGTTCCTTAAGTGTACAAGGCTCAGAATACTCAAACAGACTCTAAATTGTGTCGAATGGTGGCATAAATGAATTTTACTTTCAATGAAGTGTTAGACTGTAGAAATTATACATACGAAAAATTTGGGTTGTCACACCACCCAGCATCATCACCATCATCCACCATCACCAACCACGACCATTATCCACTACCACCACCCCCACCACCAACCATCACCACCACCCACCACCCACCAGCCGCCACCACAAACCCCACCCACCAACCCCACCCACTAGCATCACCACCACCACCCACACACCATTACTATCCACCTCTAGCACCCATCACTACCACCCACCCACCCTATAACCACCCTCTGCCACTACCACCACCCACCACCCATCACTAATGACAACCACCACCTGCCACCTTCACCGCCACCCACCACCACCTACTACAACCACCACCCAGCCACCTATATCACCCATCACTACCAATTAGCCACTGCCCATCATTATGACAATCACCCGCCGCTACCACCAACCACTACCCATCACCACCACTCGCCACCACCACCCATCACCACCACCCACCACCACCATCCATCACCACTGAACACCACCACCCATCACTACCACCCGCCCACCTCCACCATCTATCATTACCACTGACCCACTACTCATTATTATGACCACCACCTGTCATTACCACCAACCACCACCCTATCACCATCATCCGCCTCCACCACTTATCACCACTACCCACCTCCACCACCCACCCACCCACCACCACCCATGACCACTAACCACCATTACCTATCACCACCAGCTACCAAACACCACCCATGACCACCACCTGCCTCCACCACCCATCATTACCACCCATATCCACCACCAACCATCACCATCGACCAGCGACAACCTCTAACCACCACCCATCATAAACACTCGCCGCCACCACTCCACCCATCACCCAGCAAAAACACCATACAACATCACTACCCTCACCACCAACCACCACCCATCTACCCACCACCACTACTTATCACCTTCAACTATCTCCACCACTCATCACCACTGCTTGCGACTGCCACATACCACCCATTATAATCACCACCCCACATGAAACCCCTACCACCCTTCACCACCATCACCACCTACCACCACCAAACATTACTACACATCACCACCACCTGACACCATGACCCCACCCATCACCTAGAAAATCAACCACCAACCACCCACCACCACCACCTATCACCCGTCTCTACCACCATCACTACCGCTCACCACCGCCACCTCAACCCACTATAATGACCTTCCCACATGTCACCACCACCATCTTTCACCACTTTCCACCACCAAAAATCACTACACACCACCACCACACGCGATTATCTGTATATAATCACATGTGATTATTTGTATTTAATTACATAGGATTTATATGGAAAATATTCTTTTTGTCCATATAAATCATGTGATTAGACACATATAATCACATGTGATTAGATATATTTAATCAAATGTGATTGATGATATATCGTCCGTTAGCATTGCCTAGACTGCCCTAAAGCGCCAGCCTGGCGTGGCACGCTCCTGCCAGCCCTGTCTGTCGTCCCCTTGCCATCCATGCCGAGGACTCTCCTGCCGGCCCGGCCCGACACTCCGTTGCCGGGCGCTCTCCCGCCATCCTTTCTCGGTGCGCGCCTGCCAGCCTTGCCTGGGGCGTGCTTGCTAGACCCGCCTGGCGCCTCCGGGCGGCCTTGCCCAACTACTTGCTAGTTGGGCCTGAATTGGGCTGGCCCAAGACCTGACCCAATTCTGCTTGACCTAATTGTCCACTATAAATAGAATAGTGCCTCCTCCATGAAGGGAGACTTTCCCTTAGACCTTTCCCTACCGTGGCTCAACCGCCACATTATACTCCGACTGGGTGGGTTAGCCGCCACCCGCCGCCGTCAGCCACCATACACCACCACCAGCACCAAGATGGTTCTCTCTAGCTATAGAGGACCATCTGAGATATATCATTTGATCTAACTTGTTTGTCGGAGTCCGCTCCCGGGGTACAGTCCCTGGGGCGGCTCTAACGCATCTCTCTGATTGTGATGTCCAAATCTCCACCGCAGCAGAAGCTAGAAGACTCATTTGAGGTCGATGTCGCATCATTTGGCGCCATCCCAGACCCGAGCAAGTAGGAAATGCCTCAGTTGGTTTCAAGCTTGCTTTTCCTCAGATCTGATATGTTTTCATCTCAGGTTTCTTCTGATCTGTTAATTTCTACTAATATTTGTTCAGATCTGTTTACTTTTGCCAAGGTCTGTTCAAATTTGCTTCACCATCTTTTACATATATAGATCCATGATGTTTTTTAGTTTAGATCTATGGATCTATATGATTTCCTTCACTCAAATACTCCCAAAGTTTGCAAAAATCTTCTTAGAATCGTTTATTTTTTGGTTCATATTTTGGGGGTTTCTTGAGTAGGATGAAGAGAAAAGAAATTTTTATGAGTTTTTCATTCAGATCTATTGATCTGCTTAGTTTTTCGTATGAATCTTTTGATCAGCCTATTTTTCGCTCAGATCTCAAGATCTGTTGAGTTTTTTGTTCAAATCGTTAGATCTACTTTGTTTGTTGTTAAGATGTCTACATATGCTTGGTCTTAGTTCATTTGAGCAACTCTCAAGTCTTAAAAGACTTTATCAGATCTCATTTTCGTCTATGTTTTGATGTGTTCTTCAGCAAGTCATGAAGAAAGAAACTCTTATGAGTTCTTAACCCATTCTCGTTTTTATTTTTGGTGTGCATCTCAGGCAACTTGAGAGGAGAAGAATTTTTTCGTGATATTTTACCTTATTTTCAGTTTATGTTACAAAGAAACCACCTTCAGTTTATGATTTTCTTTGTAAAGCTCTTCTAGAGTTGTTTAATTAGTGTTTTCTCTAAAAGCTTAGAGATAGAAAATGAAAATTTTTCCAGATCTGTTACTTGTTCATATCTTCATAGCTTGTTGAGCAAGCTGAAAAAAACATGAAGTTTCATGAACAACGCTCTATTAGATCCGTTTTCTATTTATCATATGGGGTTTTCTCAGCAATTTAGAAGAAAAGAGAGTTTATGAAAAAAAAAAAAAAAAAACTCTTTCAGATTTGTTTTAGTTTATGTTTTGATATCTTTCCAGAAAGTTGAGCAGAAAAGAAATGTTAATGAATTTTCATCCCATTTCAGTCCATATATTATCAGAAAATCGTTTTTAGTAAAGATTTTATGTGAGCATCTTCACTCCCACTGCAAAAACTATTTTTACACACAGCCACATGGCTTGGACATCCTACAGAACCTTCAATAAAAAAAATATGGGAGGAGAAGTTTTGATGGGTCTTAACCCACTTTCACTGCATGAATTTCTCAGAAAATATCATTTAGCTTATGATATTCTCTATACAAGTTTACTCAAGTTGTTTAGAAACTTGAAGGAAGAAATAAGCTCCTATGAATTTTTTACCCTCTCAAACATAAAAAAAAAACTCATTTTCATCTTAAAGTAGTTATGTCATTCTATTTGATAACTTACTAAGAGAGTTGAGAAGAGAAGCAATGTGTATGAGTTTTATTTCGTTTACATGATTTATTCCACAAAATGGGGGATGAAAATATTTGATGAGTTTTTACCTCATTGTAAGTTTATATTACCAAGAAAGTCTTTTCAGTTGATTTTCATGCAAAACATTTGCTGTGTTTTCTGATGCGTGTACATCCCAACCATTCCAATTTATTTTTAATGTTGCAGTTCATCATGTCAAAAAATTAATTCATAACAAAAAAAGAGAAAAAATTGTATTTTTTTGTGTTACCTTTTAAAAAAGGAGAGAAAAGATAGAAGTGACTTTTACAAAAGAAGTGATAAGATGCATACAAAAGCACCTGCACACGCAAACAGAAAATATTTTACAACTCATATTTACAGTAAAATTATACAAAATATTACAACATTGAGCTGTCAATCCTAACTGAAGGGTCCAGTTAATGCTTTGGTCTAGGCTTTCGTTGCAATAGGGTCTTCTGAGTCAATAGACAGTTTTGGTAGTGTTGTTAGTAGTTTACGGTCATGGCATGATTTTACGGCCGTAAGCCTGTTTACGGCCGTAAACCCAAGGTCGGCCCAAGTCCACTATATATAGATGCTAGCTAGGTCATTTAATGGTTGTTAATGCCACAGAGTTTATGGTAGATATAGACAAGTTGTACCTGATGTTTTTCATCAATTGAAGCGTGTGCAATCTTGTTCTGATTTTTGTTTCTACTTTTTTCTCATTATTATTGATTGATTTGTTTGTTTGATCACTAGTAAGATCCATTTCAGGACCTTACAATTGGTATCAGAGCAGAACCAGTGTCAAAGCATCTTAAAAATGAGTTTTTTGCCATATCCTTTACTATCTATGATTGGAGTTGGTGTTTGCTGCGAAGGGGAATCATGTTCAATCTAAAAATCATGATTTCTTGAAGTTCTGGGAGTTTACTGCCTAGAGTTTACGGCAACAAACTCAGTTTACGGCCGCAAGCTCAAGAAATTTCTTGGGCCAGAAACTCAGTTCTTAGACCATGAATAAAGCATCTTCAATAACCACAAGCTAGAGTCTTAGACTGTATACAGAAACCGCAAACTCTTTATGACCGTAAACTCTCGACTGTAAAGAGAGTTTAGGGTGGTAAACACCCGTTTGACCGTGAACACATGTTTTGACCGGAAAACTCAATTTTTTTAAAAAGAAAATAACTTAATTTTTATTTAAATTAATACTAAATGGATTCACAAAGTTAAACATATCACCATGAGCTGGACTCTGCTATGGGCACAACTACTCGAATTCCAAGACTTTTGTCTGCAGATGGTTTTCCTGAGTGGAAATATTGAATTGAGAAGTACATTAAAATGAAGGACTTAAAAATTTGGAGAAGCATCGTCAACAATCCCGTCAGAATAACCACAACGGTTGCAGGGCAAGTGGCTGACAAAGCGATTGAGAATTACACTGATGAAGACTTTGAGATGGTTGAAGAGCAAGAATGGGCTTTGGACACTCTAACCATGGCCCTGTCTCCGGATATAGCTCAAGGTTTTAGGGAGTATACTTCAACAAAGGCTGTATGGGAAGCCTTAATTGAGGTATATGAGGGGAATGAATGTCACACCCCGCTAAAGCGAAAACACGAGGCGTGGCAGTAAAAAGGGTTTCATAGCAAAAGTTAAAAGATAACACCAACCATAGTATTAAAAATCATTGCAAATTTACAATGGGTTTGAACAAATTTTAAAAGAAATTACAATGTAAATTGAAATTCAACACATGCGAATGCTCCTAAAAGTGATGTGTCCCTAAGTGCCACTTATTCGATGATTCCTGAAAAAGCATGTAAAACGAGCGTCAACTATAAAAATAGTTGGTGAGTACTCACAAGTTTAACAAAATAATATTGGTTCATGAATTGAAATCAAAGTTTTGATAAAAGTTTCCAATAATAAAAGTATATTGTTAAAAGGAGTAAATAAGTTTGTAAAAACAAAGTTCTTTGTCATCATGAGAGATAAAGTATGTTGCCAGAATAGGATGCAACATTCATATTCTCATGGAAGATAAAGTTTGTTACTCAAACGAGTAAACAAGTTTCATTGCTAAAAATGAGCAATCAATTTCGCTGCTACAATGAGCAAACCATTTCATTGCTAAAACATGTATATGAGTTTTTAGTAATAAAAGTTCGTTGTTGTAATGAGAAAGAAAGTTCATTGCTATAATTAATAAACAAGTTTATTGCTATAATGAGAAACCAGTTGATTGCTATTATTGATAACAAGTTTATTGGTATAACGAGAAACGAGTTTGTATGTGTATGAGCAAACAATGAGTCTCAGCCAAACCTATGACTGAAGCCCTATAAAGATCTATGGTTATCGTTCCATAGATGAATATGGTATCATCCACTCCAACAATAGGGCAAGTGAGCAGTTGTCAATTCCTAATAGCGCTATCCATAATGACCATTGGCTCAAGGAGTTAATGGTTAGAGATAAGGGAAGGGCCTTAGTACGATAAGTGCTCATGTTCCGTGTTGCATGGACATACATAGAGAGACATAGCAATACAATAGCAATCATGATTGATACAAATCAATTTAAATACAACATGCAAATGACAATTTTTCTGCACATGCTTTTCCACCCCAAAATATAAAAACCGAAAATAGGGGAGTGCGTGAATACTCACAATATGAAAAATATAGCAACCAAGTTTATACGAGTCAAATAAATACAACGAACATAACTAGTTTAGGACATGTTTTTCCACCCCAAAACATTTAAAATCGAAAATAGGGGATTGGTGAATACTCACGATATGCATTGAGATGATGCAAATGATGCATTGATCTACGCTCCACTGGTACCACTATCGATTCCTACAATAATGGTATTCGCTAGTGAGTCTCTAATCGAAATCTAACACTAGTATACTTAATACTACAATAGAATTATGCCAATAGTGTGTAAAAATTAAATTTCATTGAATCAATTGTTATATAACAATTTAAGCGTAATTTTGCACTATTAAAATGTTAATATTTAACATTTTAAGAGACATTCTAATGGTTAAATATTCAAAAACTAAATCAATTTAGTTCTAAAATTTCCCAAACTTTTCATTTCAGTTTTAATTGAAGTCAAATACCTCAAGATAAATTTTCTTGAATTTTTTTATTTGTCTAACTATTTTTCAACATTTTAGTTTCTTGAATAACCATAAAATCATGAAAAATACTAAAAAGTTAATAAAAAATACCAAACTTCAGATTTTGGTTCTAAATGTGTTAAAATACTTCTAGATAAATTTTCATGGATTATGGATATGTATAACTAATTTTCTTATATTTAATTCACTAAATAGATACAAATTCATGAAAAATAGAAATCAGTTTCCAAAATTACCCAAAATTTTTTTATTACTGTTATTAAACATTATTAAGCTGGGAAAAATATAAAAAATTATTTCTAAACTGTTTAACCAAATTTACTAATTTTTCAGCATTTATTCTAATAAAAATTGAAATAAATAGGAAACAGTTTCCAAAATTGCCCAAAATTTTTGTAACACTTTTATTATACATGTAGAAGCTTCGAAAAATATAAAAAATATTTTTCTATTAGTCTTTCTATTTTTCTTTGTTTTATCCTCTTAAATAATCATTAATTGGAGAATAATTATTAAACAGTTAAAGTAAATTACGAAAAATTTTGTACACTTCATTTACAGAGTAAATAATCTGGGAAAAATACTAAATGTGGTTTTTAATATACTAAAATCCGATTTTATGTATTTAAGTGTATCTAATGTTAGAAAATAGGAGAAAAATAGTATATAGAAAAGAAAAATCATCAAAATTTTTATGTAGCCTCCTAATGTACTACAAGGTGTTCTGGTAAAGTTTCATGAATTTTGGATGACCAAAACTATTTATTCTATTTTTTTAGGCCATTATAAATACAAATAATGAGATGGTTCGTGGTTTGCCTATCAGAGACTTCATAACGTTTGAAAAGTGTGTGTCATGTGCCCAGGGTAAACATCACAGAAAACCACACCTACCAAAACAGGTTAACTCAATCAGTCAGCTACTCCAAATATTACATATGGACTTGTTCGGTCCAGTCAACGTCCTTAGCATTAACAGAAGTTCATACTGTCTGGTTGTGATTGATGATTTCTCTCGGTTTACGTGGGTCCTCTTCTTATCCAACAAATTTGGGGTTGCAGAACTGATAAAGAAGTTCATAGTGCTAATTGAGAACCAAACCAACCATCGGCTAAAGGCGCTTCGTACCGACAACGGAACAGAGTTCAAGAATTCTATTCTTGATCATTTTTGCGCTAAAAAGGGGATTATGCGTCAATACAGCTCCGCTCACACACCTCAACAAAACGGTGTCGCTGAAAGGAAAAATAGAACCCTTAAAGGACGCTGCAAGGACAATGTTGTGTGACTCCAAGTTACCGGTTTTCTTTTGGGCCGTGGCGATTAACACTGCTTGCGACGTTCATAATCGTGTGTTGATCAACAAAGCTCAGATGAAGACTCCGTACGAGATTCTATATGGTCACAAGCCATCAGTCAGGCATTTCTGTGTATTTGGCTGCCCTTACATCCTTCTTCACCTATACTCAAACCCAAAGTTTAATGCCAAATCCGACGATTGTTACTTTGTAGGGTACGCTGCACACACCGCATATAGGGTCTACAATAAGAAGACGAAGCAGATTATGGGATCTTATGACGTGCACCGGTTAGAGGAGAACGAAAAGGATGCTCGAGTGGACCCGGATTGGTTATTCGACTACACATCGCTTTTCAAGTCCATAAATGTGTCTTCGGATAGCTCATCTGGGTCTTTCTCTGGTTCGAAGAATGTTTCTGAAGACGAAGACAAAGAAGTTGTCTACAGACTGCCAACGGGCGGGATTCCTCTAATTTTCCTGAGGGGGAGTCATCTGTACCACCTGATAGTCCGAAATCTCCAGTTCAAAATGATACCCCTATTGCTGAGACCACACCACTCACTCCTGTTGAAAGAGAGTTCATGTCTAGAGATGCTTCCGCTGTCACTTCAACTTTTATGGAACTGCTCTTTCAAGAAGTAATTTCTAATGAGTTTGTAGCATAGTCTTTTGGTGTGAAACAATCAGCAAATAAAGGAGGTGTCAATATTCATAATCTTCCTGTGTCGCTTAATGATATCATCCAGGAGATACCCTCAACAATTCAACGCAATCATCCGATCAAGAACATAAATGGCCAGTTGGGCGATGGCGTTAAAACAAGAAGTCAGAGTGCAGATGTCAATACATGTCTTTATTCTTGATTTATCTCTCAAATAGAGCCCAAGAAAGTTGAAATGGATCTGAATGAGCCCAACTGGGTAGATGCTATGCATGAAGAATTAAATCAGTTTGAAAAACTCGGGGTTTGGAAATTGGTTGAGTTACTAAAGGGAAAAAAGTCTCTTGGTACACGCTGGGTCTATCGAAACAAGAAGAATGATTCAGGGGTTATAGTGTGAAATAAGGCTAGATTGGTAGTTCGCGGGTTTAGACAAGTTGATGGTCTTGATTATACTGAGGTTTATGCTCCAGTGGATTGCTTTGAGGCTATTCGTATCTTCCTTGCATATGCCTCCTACATGAACTTCACGGTTTATCAAATGGACGTCAAGACTGCCTTCTTGTATGGCAAGGTGAAGGAAAAAATCTATGTTGATCAGCCCCCTGGGTTTGTTAACTCGAAGCTTCCTAATCATGAATACAAGTTGGACAAGGCATTGTATGGGTTACATCAAGCTCCTCGAGCGCGGTATGCGACTCTAACAAAGCACTTGCTCGAGCATAGATACTCTTGTGGCACTATCGATCATAATTTGTTTATCAAGCATGTTGGTAATGATCAGAATCTAGTTCAAATATACGTTGACGACATTATCTTCGGGTCTACCAGTCCGCAGCTATGCAAGGAGTTTGAAGATGTTATGAAAAAGCGGTTTGAGATGAGTTCGTTGGGAGAAATGACCATGTTTCTGGGGCTTCAGGTCAAACAAAACTCAACCGGAATCCTGCTACATCAAGCCAAATATGGGAGGATATTCTATAGAAGGTGGAGTTTCAAGATGCTAAGCCTGCATCGACGCCGATGGTTGAAAGACCACTTCTGACTCCAGATCCTGATGGCGAATCCGTAGATTAGACACACTACAGATCGATGATCAAATCGTTGATGTATCTTACTCCAAGCCGACCTGACATCATGTTAGCAGTTTTTGAATGCGCACGTTATCAGGCGAATCCTAAACTTTCACATCTTGTTGCTGTCAAAATAATTTTTCGGTATATTAAAGGCAGCCCAATATTGCGACTTTGGTATCTGAAAAATTCTGAATTTGATTTATATGCCTTTGCTTACAGTAATTATGGAGGCTGTGAGCTTGACATGAAATCTACTTCAGGAGGGTGTCAATATCTTTGAGATCGGCTGGTGTCATGGCAGTGTAAGAAGCAACACACTGTCTAAACTTCAACAGCTGAAGCGGAATATGTTGCTGCATCTGCCTATTTCTCTCAAGTCATATGGATCCAACATCAGCTGCTGGATTACGGTTTGAATTATCTAGAAACCCCAATCTACTGTAATAATGAGGCTACGATTCAAATTGCTAAAAATCTTGTCCAACACTCAAAAACCAACCACATTGACTTCAAAATTCATTATATCAGAGACTGTTTTGAATGTTCACTTATCCGGCTGGAACAGGTTCCCACTGCTAATAACGTGTTTGACCTGTTCAGCAAGCCTTTTAATAAAGCTCGATCCGATGTGCTTGTGGGATTTTTGAAGATGATATGTTTTTAGGATTAAATATTTTTTTACTTAGTTTAAGTTTTTATTTTATTTTTTTTAATTCTTATCTCTCTTTTTATTTTAATTTTATTTTATTTTTATTTTTGGTTACGTTAGTTTAAATTTGCGCATTTTCGTGATTTCATTCTCACCCATGCACAAATTTCGGGGAAAAAATAAACAAAAACCAAAAAAAAAATTAAAAATTAAAAAATCCTAAAACAATAAAAATCAGAAAATCAAAAGTATGATGCTAATTATCTTCTTTGTAGGTGATATGTTGGGAACTGATATTATCAACTGTTAACGGACAATCTGAATATGCGTAACGTACCAAAATTGAATTGTCTACACTCTGTGCTCGATGCGTCGGTAGGCACGTAAGATTCTAAATGCACTTAACTAGGAATATTTGAACTTAAGAAATTCAATGACTTGACAAATATTGAACTAGTTAGATTCGTTTAGCCTGACAATATGACGCTCGGATAGGTTGAGCAGGGAGATATACATGGGAATCTACTGGTCACACTAAAAGAACCCGTATCTAGAACTGTGGATTCACTTTTCCTCGATGTGTCCTTAATTCCGGTATTGATGGGGTGACTGGGGAATTCTGATAAATTAGGTATGCAGAAAGTTATTTTCTTTCTCTCTATCTGTTAGCCAAATGTTGCATCCTTTGCGTGATCGAGAGATCCGACCTGGACTGTAACATATGTCATTCTATCTCTCTGCATCTTGTTTCTATGCAATTCTTTCTATCTGTTAGCCATATACTGTCTCCTCTGCGTGACTCACAATTCGACCTGGTACACAATATATGCATCATTCTTTTTCTCAATCCCTCTAAAATTTCAGTTAGTCATATGTTTCAATCTCTGCGTGATTGGAAGAGATCCGACCTGGGTGTATAGCATATGCATTCTAAATCTATTTTCTCTCTTAATAATTGTTTGCTCACCCGGTGTAAGGAGTATTCTGGAAATTCTTGATTACTGGAGCATATCAGGAAGCAGGAAATATGTTCAGGTACAATTAAAATTGAACGCATACAGATTGTCTGAAGATCTCGCTGCTCAATTTAGGTGGACAACAATATCCCTGGTCGTCGTCGGCTAAATAGTCCCTAGGAAATATATCTAAGAATATAGGATCAAAAAGTCTTGTCATTATTAGTCTGTTCAAAATTGTCACAAATTTTTCGTGTTTAAATGGACCACAATACCGACGATCGATCAGACATAGACATGAAAATAAAGGTACCGATAAGTAGACAAAGGTTGTCTAACAACTTTGATCCCAAAATCACAAAATTTATATTCAGTGTTTGTTTAGATAAAGTTTAGTTTATTTTATCTTAAATTTTATTTTTATTTTATTTTATTTTATTTTGTAATTGTCAAAATTTAAAATTTTAAATTTTGGAAAGTGTTTTGTTTTATTTTAAGTTTAATTTTACTTTGTTTTATTTTTGTGTATGTCAAAATTATAGAAATAATTAAATTTTAAATTAATTTTATCTTTATTTTTATTTTTGTTTTACTTTATTTTGTTTTTATTTTATTTTTGTTTTCTATTTTTTGTTTTTTATTTATTTCCGTTAAATTTTTTATTTTCAATTTCCCTTAAAATTTTATTTTGTTTTATTTTAGTTTTATTTTAATTTTTAAAATCCTCAAAGTATTATTTTTGGAAAACTTTTTAAAAATTGGACTATGCCTTACACAATGTAGAAAGCAGGTAAAAGGTCAAAGGTATTTATAGGGGTTTACAGTCGGAAACCCTTCACTTTTTTTATTCCGGCCGCAAACACCACTTTGTTCTCTCTCGATTTCGAAATTTTTTTGTTAGATTTCGTGAAATTGCTCCGTTCATCTTGTAGGTAAGGGGATTCCGACCAAGGAAATGCATTCGCTTCTTAAAATCGATGAGTTTTGAGGCTAAAATCGACGAAAAACAAATTGTCGGAGTTTACGGCCCAAGCTTACGGCCATGAGTTTACGACCATAAACTTAGTTTACTGCCCAAGCTCACCGCCAGGAGTTTACGGCCGTAAACTCAGTTTACTGCCGTTAGCTTAAGGTTGTGGGTTTACGGCCGCAAACTCAAGTTTGATAGTAAACCTATGTTCACTGCAACATTGTTATTGATCAAAAATTATTTATTATTGTGACATCCCCATTTTCACTGCCAGAAAAGACCGATTTCTGTTTATGCTTTATAAAAATCAGAGTATCTCTTTTATTAAAAATATTGTGGAATTTGTTCCCAGAAAAACATGATAATCGCGTTATCAAAGCATTTCTAAAGAAATATATTTTTATTCACTTTTAAAACATTTGCGATGTCATCGTCAATATAGAAACATAAGCATAAACAAAACTTACATTTATTTACACTAGTGATCTATGTCTCTTTTAAATCTCTCTGTGTAATGTGACTTCATATCAACACCTGTGATATAAATAAACTGAGTGGTTCAGGTTGGGAAACCTGGTGAGTACATAGGGTTTTTAACCAACAATAATATAATTATTATGTTTAAACAATCAAATAATCAACCTAATTACCCATCCCCATTATCTTCTTTATTCTTAAGGATCTACCCTAAGAAATCAACTATTTCTAGTTCATTTATTCCTAAGGAATAGGTAGGAATTCCATCGGTGTAAATGACACATCTGTCAAGCACAACTGCTAGTTCTGTAACTAGGGCGCAGTTGCCAAATTTGTGACATTCTCTATGGGGCGCATCTACCAGAATAGTCCTTTAGGCGCATCTGTCGGGGTTATAAGGTTCTCTATTAGGTGCTTCTGCCGGTAGAGTCTTTACGCGCATCTGTCGGGTTTTATTGACAATATCGTTTTCGAGAGTCCACTCGCAATACATATCAATAGGTTTTTAGAGTACACCGGTGAACACGTCGTTCATAACACCTACAGGTTGCGAGCCTGCTAGTGTTCCACTGGACTGTCTAGAATAGTCCGTGGTTGTCATCCATACTCTGCTGAATGACGGGGCCATCATTTAGGAAAAAGGCTTCTCACAACGTCCACCTCTCACCCTCACCTCACGGTCTATTTCACCTCTCAACTTATCATCCAACTCATATTTCATCTATTACATCTACCCATGTCTTACCCCAACATTTTCGTAGATATAAAATACATATACAGTTTAAATCATTTAAAACGTGTATAAAATCATTCAACCAACATAGAGAGCAAGTATTCAGATAATATGCACACATAGCACGTAATTTATATAAAATACTTCATATCTATGTGTAAGCTGAAAGTAACTATGCACTCACCTGAAAGGTGATGACTCAGCACTCGGACAACGCTCCGATACTCTCAAAACAATTTCCTTCGATAAAACCTAGTATCAATACCACTAGGGATTAGTCTAACGATAACCGCGACAAATTAATAGCCTGACTATTATTAGTATTATATAAGCGTTAAATAACACTCAATATAACTCATAATAATAGCCCAAATAATTATTTTAAGGACCTAATAACATTACAAGAATTATTTGAAAGGTATATTAAAAGTTGCGTAAGCGTAGGTCACTTACAGCGGATTTTAAAGAAAACCGGGCTTTACTCGGAGCAGCGTTTCGAAACCGAAAGACCCACTTTCTCGGGACTCCGGGAGCCTCGGGGCTTCCTTAGGGTGCTAGGAGTTTTATCTAGGGTTTAGGGGGGTTTAGAGGAGCTAGACAGAGAAAGTAGTGAGAGAAAGAGGTGGATTTGGAGTGAGGAAGTCGGTTTCCCTCGCACCTCTATTTATAGGTGCGAGGCCTCACAAGTACGCTGGGCGTAGGGAGGTTACGCGGGGCGTGACTTCGGATAGGAGCTCCAGCTGTCTCGCACGTGTCGACGTCTCGGTGGTGCATCGTGGCTTCGTCTCGGACCAAGTAGAACAGTTGTACACAAGGCGTACTTATTTCCGACGCGGGGCGTATTCCGGATGCTAGGCGTCTCTTCGCTACGCTGGGCGTAACCCTCGCACCAGGTGTCACATCCGAAGCGAGTTCATCTGACGGCTGGGAGTTCGGCCACATCATCATTTCATGCATCATCTTCGCAAGTTCATGCTTCAACTTTAAAAATTCATAACTTTCGCGTACGATCTCCGTTTTTGATGTTCTTTATAACCACGCGAAGGCGGGACCGTAGTCTTCAACTTTCGTTTAGACTCCGTTGGCTAATTTTGACTTTACTTTAAAAGTTATATTATTAATAGGCCGGGACAGGATTGGTCCGTTAAATTCTCATAACTTCTTCATCCGACATCTGTTTTCGTCCCTCTTTTTCTCGTTACGCTACTCTTAACGAGATCTTTGATTCTCATTTAGGTCATGTCAGCTAAAAACCGCTTGATCTATTATTCGAATTTCGGGTTGTACACTCTAATCCGAAACTTAGAAAAATCATAACATCCTCATACGAAGTCAGGTCTGGGCACCCTTTTTATGGACGCTCTCGGTTTAACGTATTCTACGACTTTCATTTAGATTGCTAAGGCTAAAACTCGCTCTATCGTAAATTCACTATTTACGCTTCTCGGTATCGTGTCGGTTCCGTCGCGAAACTTCGACGGGTCATATAACTTCTTCGTTATAACTCGGATTTCGGCGTTCTTTATATGTACGGAAACGTTGAGACATATTCTAAAACTTGGTTAAGATTATTTATTCTAAATAATATTTTGTCGAAAAGACATTTTCGACCCTATTGCCTCTAAATTGACGAACCCGAATCTACGGGCGTTGCAATTATTTTGGGCTATGTTTAAAATTTATTTCATAAAATTAATAAAAATAATTAATTAATTAATTATATTCTTCATTGCTCAAGTGTCTTTAGTTTCTTATTTGGTATGTTTTAGTGCAGATCAAATGGTAGCTCTAAAGTTCGCAGATATGCACAATCTGGCAATAGTACTGGCAGATCCTCCGACGGCACGTGGAGAATTTAAGTTGATGATTCATGGACTAAGGGAATGCTGTCTGGACTCCGCCATAACCATGAACACGGTCGTTTATCAGAAGATTATCAGAGACTTCTAGCAGACTGCCATGATGACAAGAGACGATGATGGACCAGCGACAGTATATGCAGTCGTGCAAGGATGCAAAATTATGATCGATGAGCCGTTTTTGAGAGACACATTGCTGATCAACGACTTTCCGAGCTATCCCACTGAAATTGGTATTGAATATAGCAAGGTCACTCTTCAAGAAGAACGGTCACTTATAATCTATCAACATCTATGTTGTCTGGCTCTTAGCAATAGTCTGGTTGTCTATTATTATAGAAAACAATCTTGTTGTGTATTCTTATAACAACCTTTCCTATGCACCATAGTCTAATATGGCTACCTATGCTACCCACATCACACTAGGAGGAATCCAACTAGGAATAGCTCGAGTAAGAAACACCTTTAGATTGGTCACCAATGCTCATGCAAAACAAATTGTGAAGATGATTATCGATGAAATCCCTCCAAGATGATGGAAACGCCACGACAGAGATGTCCTCCACCAGCCCCGCTCCGCAATAACATTATTATCAGCTTTGCTTGGCGTAACCATAGCAATGGTTACGTTGCATTGCACCACTCCTCTCAATGAACGATGTATCAAGTAACCTTAAGCTGCATAAGCAATGTTTGGGTCATCGCAAAACCCCACGACTCTCGTGGGCGAGGTTCGGTCACTCTCTCTATTATTTAATGCATTGGTGCTTTATCTAGTTCTATCCGATTGTCAGCAGCCCAATCGCATCAGACTAGGGGGACTTGACGACACACAGTTTACATGACTAAGTCCAGTCCAATGTCATTGGCCATGTACCAATAACATCTGAATGGGGGGGGGGGACTTGGTGATATATGGTCCATTAGCATGGCCTAGACTGCCCTAGAGCGCTAGCCTGGCCTGGCGTGCTCCTGCCAGCCCTGTCTGGCGTCCCCTTGCCAGCCGTGCTAGGGACTCTCCTTCCGGAAACATCCTAATGCTTTCTTGTATGGCGCTCTCCTACCAGCCTTTCCCGGTGCGCGCCCGCCAGCCCCGCCCGGCGCCTCCGAGCGGCCTTGCCCAACTCATTGCTAGTTGGGCCTTGATTTGGCTGGCCCAAGGCCTAACCTAATTCCCCTTGACCTAATTCTCCACTATAAATATAATAGTGCCTCCTCCATGGAGGGAGACTTTCCCTTATACCTTTCCGTAGACTCTTCACCCATGACTCAGCTGCCACATTATACTACGACTGGGTGGCTCAGCAGCCACCCGCCGCCGTCAGCCACCATAGACCACCACCAGCACCAAGATGGTTCTCTCCAACTATAGAGGACCATCTCAGATCTATCAGTTGATCTAACTTGATTGTCGGAGTCCGCTGCTGGGGGCACAGTCCTTGGGGCAGCTCTAACGCATCTCTTTGATTGTGATGTCTAGATCTCCGCCGCAGCAAAAGACTAGAAGACTCGCCGAAGGTCGATGTCATATCAATGATTATATATCTTTAATCACATATGTCATTATTGTATTCTCGATTCAATAATTATTTTTTCCAACTTTAATCATGTGTGATTAGATACATATAATAACATGTGATTATATGTACCCAATCACATATGATTTATATGAACAATACTCATTTTTGAGTTTTTGATTGAATAATTTTTCTAATATATTTAATCACATGTGATTATACGTATTGATGATATATGGACTGTTAGCATGGCCTACACAGCTCTTGTATGCCAACCTTCCCTTGTGCTCCCTTACCAGCCTCGTTGGGGACTCCCTTGTCTAGCGCTCCCTTTCCAGTCTTGTTGTGGATTCCCTTGCCTTGCACCCCCTTGCTAGCCTTGCCTGGGACTCTCCTGTGGGCCCGACCTGGCACTCCTTTCCCAGCCTTTCTTGGTGCATGCCTGCCAGCCTTTCCTAGTGTGTGCTTGCCAGCCTCTCCCAACGCCTTCGGGTGGCCTTGCCCAGCTCCTTGCTAGCTGGGCCTGAATTGGGCTGGCACAAGGCCTGACCTAATTGTCCCTTATAAAGTGAACAATATCTCTTCCATGGAGCGAGATCTTTTGTTGTGTACGCTTTGGGCATTTTTTGATGGGATTTTGTTTATATGTTAATTGGCAATAGTTATGCTTGCTTTTATTTGCTTTGGTGCTATCTTCCATTGCATTTATTTTTTATGTATTAAGCATGTTTGCTTAGTCTTGGACATCTTTTTTTACGACTTTGGGCATGCTAAGCCTCCTGTATAAATTTTTCGTTGTGCATTATGACTTTATCCTAAAACATGTCGCTTTGTTGCTTTGTATGTGGGTATGTGTTTATGCACGTGTGGATTCACTAAGTATCGTCTGTGTTTCATTTTTATTTCATCATAAATTCCCGTGGTGCATAACATATTAAAACTAGTGCATTTTTTCTATTTTCATTATGTAATCCTGATCCATGCGAGTTTGCAATGCACTAAAGTTCCATATCCGACTACACTGAGCGTCCACCTGTCGGTCCGGGTGATCAATCCGGCCGCAAGATGTTTTACTAGAACTATCTTCCCTTCTGTGTAGGGGCTTTCAGGTTCACACTCAAAAGTGGAACTTTCTTAAGTTCCATGCATTCCACGTTCTTGGGATCTGTCTTCCCTCGGGTGTCTCCAAAGAGTATGACCCATTGCAATGTACCTCTACTTCCTTGTATGGCCCTTCCCATGTCTGGATCAGTTTTCGATGGGGTTTTGCATGGCTGGCCTCGTTTTTTCGCAGGACGTAGTCCCCAAGATGAAAGGCCTTGTTTTTGACTTGCTGATTGTAATACCCCTCCGCTATTTTTTGTACGTGACCTGGCATATGCTTGAGCGTTCTCAGAATTCCTCCAAAAGGTCAAAATTCTCCCTCAAGTTCATGTCGTTTGTTTGCTCCTAACAGTACTCTGTTCGTATCGATCCCATCACCATCTCTACTGGCAGCATCTCTTTGGCTCCGTAGGCCAGATTGAACGGTGTTTCCTTCGTGCTGGTTCACGGCATGGTTCGATACAACCAACGAACTTCTGACAGTTCATCTACCCAGTTGCCCTTTTCTTTGCCCATTCGTTTTTTGATTCAGTGCACCAACATCCTATTAGACACCTATGTTCGTCCATTGTCTTGGGGGTGTTCTACCGACATGAATCTTTATTCTATTCCTCTCTCTGCACAATATTTCCTGAAGGGGTTCTCGGCAAATTGTAGCCCGTTATCACTGATTAGGACCTTGGGTGTTCCAAACCTTGTTATGATGTTTTTCCACATGAATTTAATTATTTTTTTCCAGCAATGCATGCCAATGGCTCAGCTTCTAACCATTTCGTGAAGTAGTCGACTTCCAAGACAAATAACTTCACTTTCCTTGGTGCTTCTAGGAAAGGACCGATGATGTTGATCCCACATTGGTAAAAGGGCCATGGGCTAATGATGTTTGTCAGCTTGGCTGGGGATACACCTTGTACCAGTGAAAAGGTCTGGCACTCCACACATGTTCGGGTTAATTTGGTGGCATCTTGGTGTATGTCTGATTGATAGATCCCATGCGTAGTATCTTGCTTGTGAGTGCCCATGCCCCCTCGTGGGCTCAGGCTGATCCCACATGGGCTTCTTGGAGGGCATTTTCCCTTGACTTGTTGTCTATGAATTTGAGCCACAGAGCTATGTGGCCTTTTCTATATAATGATCCTCCCAAGATTGTGTATTGAGGAGCTCGTATCCTTGTTTTGCGTGCCTCTGCGTGGTCGTCAGTAAGTATGTCGTGCTGTAAATAGTCTATAATGGGTGTCATCCAGCTGGATCGTTCCGTAGATAGAGAGTCAACTTGGTGTTTACCGATGCTCCTTTCTTTTTGCATTGATACCAAGACTACCTTATAGAGATGGACAAAACATGTTGATGCAAGTTTGCTGAAGGCGTCTGCCCGTTTATTGCTTCCCCTCGGAATATGTCTTATGGCGAAACTCTTAAGTGGACTTGTGATTCGTTGGACTGCTTTGACATACTTCTCCATTTGTTGATCCATCGCTTCAAATTCTCTAGTGACCTAGTTAGCTGCTAGGCATGATTCGGTTACGGCTATTTGTTGGATTTGGTGTTTAAGCCCAAAACTATAATTGGGATGTACTTGATCTGATTGTAGCATGGTCCTTTTTTGGGTTGCCTTCACCAGTGCAATTTGAAAAGATGGATTTTGAGAATAAGGTTATTTATGGTTTACTAATATATTACAAGTATAATATATTAATATGAAATAATATTATTTAATTAGTATCGATCAAGAATTAATTTGGAATTCATTTTGTGGTCAAAAGAGACTACTTAAATATATGGGGATTGATTATGTAAATCAATGATTCTTGTAGTGTGGGCCAATGATCAATAATTGTGCAGATGGGCTAAACTAATCCATGGATAGTCCATGGATGTTAAATCCATGGACCATGAGAATGTGGAAAGTCATGGGTCATTAGGGTTTACAAAGTGTAACCCTAGCATGTGCAAGACTATAAATAAGCCCCTCCTAGAGCCAAAATCGGTTGCCACTTACTTTCCAAGAGAATGAAGTTGATTTTCTGCTAGTAACGTATTCTCTCAAGCCTCCTCTTGCATATTGGTGTTTGTGAACCAATAGAGGCATCACATTTGAGGTGCTCAAGCTTTCAAAGGTCAAGAACTCTACCCTACCCAAGAGGTAAGAATCCAAACTAAGTTTATATTATATAGCTACACTTGTATGCTAGCTAGGAAGAATGTTTTGGAAAATTGAAAATGCAGGTATAATTAGTGAAAACATAGATCCAAAGCATTTAGGGTTGCATGTGCACCTTAGGAGTTTTATAGTGCTCAAAACCCAACAATGGTATCAGAGCCTAGGATTGTTTTCTATTATATTTGATTCTTCCTAGTTTCTCAAAGCTAAAAAAGTCCAAATTTTGACCTCTGATTGGTGAACTTGTTGAGTCCATGAACAGACTCGACGAGTCCACTCAGTAACAAAGCAACTCGCCGAGTCCAGTTCTTGCACTCGACGACTTGAGGACTCTGTTTGCAGAATTTCGAGTTTCTTAGCCTGGTTTGGATTGGGAACACTATCACAAACTGTTTTCGATCATTGGAAATGTTTTTTTTATGGTATGGTAGTGCTTGTACTCATCAAACCACAAGATAATTGTCAAAGTTTTAAAATAATTGTTGTTTAATTAATAGTTATTAACTTGAAAATTTTACTTCATTTCTGTATAAAAAGAGAATCACAAAAGGCCATATACTTTTTTAGAGTATAGACTTTTGTCCAAATATCAGTTGTTGTTTTTATATGATAAACAAAATTGGTTTCAAATTGTTGACTTGAAATTATCTTGATTATGAGTTTAGTTATATCATAAATTATTTGATAATTTTAGTTGTTAGAAAATGATCTAAATGAATTTTAATGACCTCTGTAACATGTCCTCAAGTTATGGAAAATGAAAAGTCTCAAACATTAAACTCACATGTTCTAAAAATGAAAGGACAATTGTCAAATATTAAGATAATAGGTTAATTATTTATATTATTTGATATGAATTGTCTTGCTACATGAGTTAGGTTAGATCAATAAAATATTATATGCCAATTTTTCCTTGTTAGATTTGATCTAAATATTCTTTAATGAATTCCATAACTTGTCCTCAAGTTATGGAACATGAAAAGTCTTTTCATAAATGTTTTTAATGAACTCCATGACTGGTCCTCAAGTTATGGATTATCAATATTCTTTTCATACAACACACATTAAACTCATAAGTTATGGATATGAAGAGTTCTGACAAGTTTCCAAACATGCCCTCATGTTTTGGAATTTGTAAAGTCTCACTTTTGAAACATTTAAATTCCAAACCTTTGAATTTGAAAAGTTTAAAATTCAACCCTTGTACTTTATAATATTAAAAGTTAACACTTGCATATATGTATAAGACACGTCAGTCTTACCGTTAGTATGCCACATTCACGGTACCGGTCCATAAGGGGGGTATAAGGTTACTGCCTATAAAATGGCAGTTTAATGCGTGTCCACTCTCTCCCACCGCTTCCTTGACTAGTGGAGGGTCGTTAGCCGAACGGGTAGGATAGGACATTAATTTTCCCTCATTAAAAGTATGATGATAAAAAATAAAGTAACTAAACTTTTATTAAATTCCCAATCATAGTTACTTTAGGAAAAATGTGGAAATTGTGCTAATCCATGAAATTACACTTTGCACCTTGTTAAGACGTTAGTGAAGTGTGTGTGGTTAACCAGCACACTAATTTGGGACTGACAATGTGTGGCAAAGCGTAACTTGATGTTAATCATAGATCAATGGAGCGTATGTGGTTAAACGGCACATTGATTCGGTGATCTGTAACATTTGGTGCACCAAGCTAGTTTACATAGTTATTCACACCTTGTTTGTGATACACGACATCCCAGGCATAAACTTGAAGGGCACAATCGAGATTTAAACATGCCATTGAAAAGTTCAATGAATCTCAAAGATCTAGGAATTTCAATCCAATTAAAACATAATAATTTATTTCATTTTTCATGGTGGAAATTGGTAAATCGTCATTTACCTACCTTCAAATATTTTACAATTGGATTATGGCATCCCTCTTCGCAATTATAAAATATTATGTTGGGTCCTAGACTTAATATTTCTTTTGCATGTTATATTAAGGACTCAAATCAACTAATTTAAATTTCTCCCTTTATAGATGTCTAGGTCAGACAACTATTGTCTTCCTGAATCTATTGGAAAAGATTTGCCACATGAAGATGATATTCTACAATGTCATACTTCACTTCCTCCACCTCCTCCAATTATTCTCCCTAACCCACAAGTTCAAAGACTTGAAAAGTTCAAGGTCACTCAAGCCCTATTGGCTAGCAAATACCAAGATGGAAGGTCTGTGTGTGCACATGTTTTGGAGATGAAGTCATACATTGATAGGATGGGAATGTTAGGATTCGTTGTGTCGAGGAAGTTGGATGTTTACTTGGTTCTTCAGTCATTTCCCGAGTCGTATAGTCATTTTGTTAAATACTACTATATGACAGACCACAACGTGACCCTTATTGATCTTACCTATTTGCTTATTGTTGCTGAGTCTGCAATGATTTGACGCACTGGGTAAGTAAAATTGGTTAGAAGATCTACTTCCCAAACTTCCATGGACATTGACAATGGAAACATTGGAAGTCCAGAAAAGATTTATCTTCCCAAGGGAAGTAGAAAGGCTAAGTCTAAGATTGTCCTGTGTACCATTCCCATAGATTCCATATGTTTCTATTGCCAAAATAAGGGGCATTGGTTGCGAAGCTACCCAGACTACCTGAGAGATCTAAGATATGGAAGAATCCACTGCATGGTTCTGCTTTAGGTAAGTCAACTATGTAACTCTATTAAGTTCCTACCTGTAGATTCTTAATACATGATGTGATAAGATTACATTTTGATGTTTTGTAGGATCAAGGGAAGCTTAAAGGAAACGCATGCAGAGTCTGTTCGCGAAGAGATGGATTTCTATCACATGGTTCGATGATCGGATTTTAAGCTGCTGCTTAAGAGTTATGATAGATTTCTTAGATATTTGTAATAACATAGTTTTCATTTGTAATTGCATTGTAAGGAAAAGGTTTTCCACAATTATATAAATAAAGAGTTTTTTTTTTTAATCTTATTTTATATTTCCTCGCAATGGGATATGTGAAAATTGGTTTTTCTATTTTAGCAATATGGATTGGATTCTTTCGTTTGTGGTAGTGTCTAAATTTACCAAATAGGGAAAGATTCTTATCACCCAAGTTTCAGTTGGATAGAAACTTGGAATCATGCAACTTGTATTATGTGATGAATGAGAACCTTCATCTTTCGGAAATTAGGACTAATTCCTTGTTCACATGTATACATGAGTTAAGTGAAGGACTAGAGGATCGGGTACACTTGGTTGTGCGCTGGTCATGCCCAACACAAAGAAAAGTAAGACTATTTGTTATGTTTTACTAGAGTTAGTAAATATGGTTATGCTTACAAGTTTAAGTATAATTCTGAATCATTCAAAAAGTTTCAATGTTCAGCAGGACGAATAGGAAGAATCAAATTAGGCAGAAAAGACAATAGTTTCTCCAATCTGAAAAGCTGGGAGAGTACTTCAGTATCATGTTTTTTTTATCATCTTAAGGATTATGAAAACCATATCACAATTTGATCCTCTAAGTCTAATGATACTTTAGTGCATTTGTTTGGCTATGAAGAGGAATCAGGAATGGTTGAAATGGCTAAACCAATTAAGATTAATCATACTTCGTTCCAAAATCAAATCTTAGAGTCATCCTCCAAGACTGTATATTGAGTGACATATCAGCAAATGTAGAGTAAAATGTTTTCTACTCTTGTACATTTGAAATTAGTAAGTTGTAATGTTTTGGATAAAACAAAGATTAACTAAGATCGATTGTCAAAAGTGTTTGTCTTGATAAGAAACTGCACTAACTCTTGAATATTTGTTTCTCAGGTAATGTTTCTTGACAAAGAGAATCTTATATGTTAAGACGTCAGTGGGAGTCTTAAAGATCTTGACAAGTTTCAAGAACTAATTCAGAATAAACCTATTGTTAACCACTAGCACACGGCTTGAGGTTTGTAACCTATCGTGTTAACATATTCTTGTTTCTATGGCCATTTCAATTGGTTGTCTATGCATGTGAGATCTATGAGTTCTCAATTGTTTGCATAACAACTTGGAAGACATTGTAGGCCCTTGTGCTACCAAGTGGCAAGGAACTAAGATTGAACAAGTTCAGTCCATATGAGTTTGGATTTGTTACTAACCTTGTCTTGTGATTATGGTTTTGGCAAATTCACATTGATAGGAATTCATACACAATAAAATATCTAAGTGTCATAAGGTTTCTCTCCAATTCATGAAAATGATTGTGAGGAAACACATTCACTAAGTAGATTTTAAAGAGTTAGCAATTATGATATTTGCATTCTCAAAGTTGATTATGATTACGATATCCCTCTTTATAGTTCGAATCGTGAGAAATGGAAAAAGTATAAACATTTGAGACTTATTGTTGTAAGTTCTAAAATTATTTAGACACACATATGAGCTTTCTAATAAAAGGTGTGTGACCTTAGAAATCTGAACTTTAGTAAGAAAGTCAATAAGTATGGATCTTATTTCTGGGTACGTGTCAAAGCTAGTGGGAGCATAAGTGTTATGCTAGTAAGGCAATAATTATTATGCTTGTGGAAGCATAATTATTGTGGTAAGTGTTGTACATGAGTTAGCAATGTTAATTATAGAAAACAAAGTTTTCAATTTGCAAAGTTGTAGGGTTGAAAAGTAGCTTTGCTATAATTAAGGGCGAGGAACTTATATTTCATTTCAATTCTAAAAGTTTAGATTAAGAATTTAATCAAATTTAGTCAAGGATTTATATAAATACCATGTTGAAATTCTTCAACATTGGAAATTCTGTATATGGAAATGTTAATTGCATTCTCAAAATTCGATTATGTTTATGACATTCCTCTTCATAGTTCGAATTGTAAGAACAGGGAAAACACAAATATTATAGCAAAAGACGGATCAAGTATCATGTCTTTATGTAAGACATTACGAATCATGTCCTATATGCCTCGGATATAGGGTCGATTTCATATGCAATAATATTCATGTATTCTAATTTTCCAAATGCCTAGGGCATTAAGAGGGAAAAAGGACCAGAACTAAATATGACTAAAGTGGTTAAACAACTGTCAAGGACAATCTAAGGTTTGTTAAGCATTGGTTGCTTATGGAAAGTTGGAAGTATTGTAATGAATGGACCATATTGATACAAATCTAAATAGATAGGATTTTTTTAAGAATGGATAGTCATATGGCAATTATGGAAAAGTTTCCATAATGGGAATTGGATATCAAGAATATATGAGTAAGTTAGAAACTTTTCTACAATGAAGGATGTTCAAAGGAATGTACTTTGAATTTGAGACTTCATCTCTATGGAATTGTCTTGTAACAATCTCCAAAGGAATATACAAAAGGAATATTTGCATAATAGTTTAGAACTAACACGTACTAATAGTTGCAAGAATTTGGTATTCTTAAACTTAATAATTTGGAATTGTGAAATGAGTTTAATTAGAAATCAAATTGATTTATTTCACAAAGTAAGGACCATAGGTGAACATAGTGTGCATGCTTGGAGCATGGGATAACTATTGTTTTAATTCAAGTATTATGTTAATCAATCGAAACATTATACAATGAATAATGAGTAATCAACATGGTGATTAAATAAAAGGTGTTTTATTTATGCTCACAATTTTTGGGGCTATATAGGATTAGTATTATTCTTGTGGTTCACTGTGCATGTTTTGACTTCCCGAATAATAAGATTACTCAAACTATCCACAGTCGATCATACGTTGGAAGTAAGTATGAAAGAAGACTGTAATGAGTTGGCTTGTAGATTGTCTAAGGCGTTAGGCATAACAACAGTTTGCTACACCATTCATGAGTACTTCTGAAATAAGATTTGAGTATTCGATCAACCCATGCTCACGATTCACTTCATGGAATTTATAACAAGTGATCGTGAGACGATAATATCATATAGTCTCCAAACTAAAATATATGAGTTGTTGACTACGAGTTGGTTGTGCATTCATGATACGAAAACGCATCAGTAACTTAGTGTTATAAAATGTATCATTGTGCATGATTTAATGGGTAGTTAGTACCACCATATAATGTCGAAGTTTATATGTTCCCTTTTATCCTAAGAGGAATAAAAGCGATATCTTGGGCCCCTCGATGATTCTGTTTTGACTATGTGTCGGGCCCGGTCATATATTACTTCCAAAACTCGTTTTTATTGCCTAAAATCGTTTTTTATGTTTGGAATGGTTATCCTTATCAAAATTGATGGATTTGGTTAAATATGGATAATATAGGATTATTTTAAGTCAAATATTTAACCTGGTAAGTTTGAAAAGTTTCAGATTACACCCTTTAGGTTTTATAGTTTAAATTTGAACCTAAAAGTTTTTGTTTTTGAAATTTAAATAGTTAAACCCAAATATTTTGAAAGGTTTTAAAATTTTTCCTCAAGTTTTGGAATTTAAAATTTAATTAAAAGGTATTAATTTTGAAATATTAAATTCTAAGACCTTAGAATTTTGAAAAAGTTCAAATTACACCCTTATGGTTTTATTAATTTAATTAAGAGTTTAATTAAAAGAGATAATTAATAAATCCATAATAGTATGGTTTAAGTTAATCAAATTAAAATTATAATTTGTTAATAGATTAAACAACTTAGTATTTTAAAAGTGTAAAATACACCCTTATACTATATAGAATTAAAAGTTTAATATTATATATGTATAAGTAAATGTCAGTCTTACCGTTAGTAGGCCTCATTCACGAAGATGGTCTATAAATGATGTTTAAGGAAATTGCCTAGAAAATGCCGATTGAATGGGTGTCCATTCTCACCCATCGCACTCTTGCCTAATGGAGGGACGTTAGCTGAGCAGGTAGGATAGGACACAACCTTGCATTATAAGTATAATGAAATACGAAGTAACTAAACACTTTTATAAATTCCCAAATCTTAGTTACTTTAGGAAAAATGTGGAGTTGGTGCTAATCCATGAAATTGCGAATTGCACCTTGTTGGTCATTAGTGGAGCGTGTGTGGTTAATCGACACACTAATATGGGACCAATAAAGGATGGCAATAGGTAGCTTGATGTTTATCATAGATCAATGGACCGTGTGTAGTTAACCGACACATTGATTAGGTGATCTGTAACATTGAGAGTACGAAGCTAATTTTCATGGTTATCCACACCTTGTTTATGATCCTCAGCATCCCAGTCACAAACCTGAAGGGCATAATCAAGATTAAACATGCCATTGAAAAGTTCAATGAATCTCAAAAGATCTAGGAGTTTCAATTCATTTAAAACTTAAACTTCCTTTTCGTTTTTGATGGTGGAAATTGGTAAATCGTCATTTACCTACCTTCAAATATTCTGCAATTTAGATTACGACATCCCTCTGCCATATTGTAGGATATTGTGTTGGGTCTTAGCCTTAATATCTCATTTGGGTGTTTTATTAAGGACTCAATCGACTAATTTGAATTTCTCCCATTTTGTAGATGTTAAAGTCTACCAACTATGATCTTCCCGAATCCTTTGGAAAAAGTTTTCCACATGAAGATGATGTTCCAATAATTCTCCCCAACCCATGTGCTCGAAGACTTGAAAAGTTCAAGGTCACTCAAGCCAGATTGGCAAAATGTCACAACTAGCATTTTTAGCTAGGAAATTCTATTCTCATATAAACATCATCCATTGTAAAAGCATGTACTCTAAGTGAATACAATACTCTATCCTCGTTCAAAATACACCTCATATGTTCAACTAAGGGTTGGAAACCTTAGTAATCCCGGTCCAAGTTCCTTATGAACTAAAATTCTCCTATTGGGCCTAGAAGCCCTAAGTGGGCTCTAAATAGACCACATTCATAAACCTTTAGCATTTTGGGCTATGTGGGCCTAAAATAATCCATCTTACCTCTAATGAGCCTTGTTGGGCCATAAAAGATTTCATTTACCCCAATGGGCCGAAAATTTATTTTTGGGCTTCATAAATTCGAGTATGGGCCCAAGATGATTACTTTCCTCTCTCCTTAGCCCAAATCAGCCCATGTTTAATAAAAAAAAAAGAATGGATAAATGAAGACTAAACATGCATGTGACAACTCATGTTTAACCACCATGTATCTATGGTAGCATCTCATGTTTCAAGACTAACTATTACCTCACAAATAACAAGGTTATGATCTCTCTCTCCCTTCTCTCCATATTCTCGGCCAACCCTCTCACCACCTTCATTTTTCTTTCAAAAACTCTCTTAAACACTCTCAAAAACCTCTTCCCTCTTCCATCAAAAATCTCGAGTTGGTGTGTGCTTTCAAGAGGATTCTTCACCAAAAATCATCATGCTAGGTAAGTTTTTACTTATATCCATGGTTTAGCTTCTTGATTTCTTCAAAATCTCCTCTTAACCCTTTCCATTTCGTGAATCATACATCTTAGAGCCATCTAAGTTGTAAAGCTCCTCAAGAAGCTTGCTAGGGCCAAAAACCTCTTCACATCTTCATCAAAAACCGAAACCTTCAAACAAGGTGAGCTTCATACTCCCTATTTTTCTGTTTTATAAGTTTTGTGGGGGGAGGGGGGGGGGGGGAATACAAGCAAATGTGTAGATCTATATGTATTTGTATGCCTTGTATGATTTCTATGCTTATATGTGTGTTTTTGTGTGATTATGATGTTGGATCTAGTCATAAGCCCCTAAAAATTGAGATATACTTTATGTTAAATGATACTAGCATCAATTATATTTCTACATACAAAGTATTTCAAGAAAAATAGCTAAGTGGCTTAATAACATCTTCTTTGGGCTAAAAACTCAATTTTTGGACACAAAATGTTAAAAATATAAAGTTAAAGGGCCCAAAATGACATATTACGAATTCTGATGGGTGAGATGAGTCAAAACAGTTTCAATAATGTATTTTCTGGAAATATACCCGTTTGGAGGATTAAAAATATAAATTTCAAGCTTAATGGGCTAAAAATGACATTTTCGGCCCAATAGGGCCCAATATGCGAAATTTTCCAATTTGAGGAGCTGAAACTGTGTTTTTCTGTAAAACAGTGGACTACTAGTGTTCTAAGTCCTTTTCAAAGGTTAAAAATGCTTTTAATAATTAAAAAGGACCAAAGTTGCAAAAATTTTCCAATTTCGGCCAAAAGTGTAAAAATTGCCAAAAAGAGAGGTTACAGCCGAGAAAACTGTATTTTGAGGGACTAAAACTGTTTTCAACTAAAAATGTGCTGAAAAATATCAATTTCAATAAGTTTTGGTGTTAGAATGCCAAGAAAAATGGTTTAAGGACTAAACCGGAAATTAATTTATTCAAAGGGTTGAAAAAGTAAATTTGCAAAATAAAGAGGGCTGTAAACAGAAAAATTTCAATGTTAATTCAATACATCCATTGTGATGAAATATTGACACTGCGACTACTGACGAATTACAATACACAACAACACCAAAAATCGTTATCAAACGAATTGATTCGGTCTCGAATCAATAACAAATCTGAAACTACTAACACGACGACAACTCGATTCATACACGGAAAACTTTGGGAATTCAATTCATACGTGAGAGTGCACAGACGTCGATACACCATCTTTGGACCCAAAAGTGTAAAATCTTGTTTGTTGGGCCTAGCTAGCCCAATGACCTGATCTTTAGGCCCGAAGACATCAACCTTACGAGTTGTTGCGTCTTACATGATCCAACACAGCGTAAAAGGGCTTTCAATGGAAAACGTGCTGCTGGTCCCCAAGGGTCCTTCGGTACTGCTAGCGAAGTCGAATTTCTCCAATGCGAGTTGGGCTAAGGGCCCTTCGCATTCACTATAGCCTTGAACGACGTAAGGAATTACCGGGGGCTTCGCACCTTCTTTTTCCCCTCGGTCGTGGGGCTACATGAGTCCGGGGGGTTGGGTTATGTGAATAAGTGCGAGCGACGCCTAAGGGATCGTTTGTACGGTTGTCAACTGGTCGTTTTCATTAACGTACGTTACAACAATTCACAACCCACTGTTAATCCAACGTCTCCGGAGCTCAACGAATACACCTGTCGTAACGAAGAAACAAAACATAAATTATTTAATGCAAAGTATTAGGAAAACGTCGGGTTTTCCTAGGGTTTTCAATTAATACACCTACAAATTACATACCGAGTTTTACAAATCGTACTCCTACATTTATAGAAACAAACAAGCATACTTACGGATCTTCACACTTTTTATACTAAGTTCTTTTCAGAAAATATCGGATTTTCTGGTGATTTTCAAAACAATACAAACCACTATATTTCAAACATTACTTATGAACTCACCAACATTTCATATGTTGACGTTTTTTCAAAATACTTGTATTCTCAGGTAACAGGTAAACCGAAGGGAAAAATGTACTCAGTGATGTCTTGTTGTTTGTTTAACTAGTATTGAACAATCTACTTTTGAGAATGTAATGTTTTGAAACTATATACTGAATGTAAACGCAACCAGTTGTAATATTCCAATGCTTGGTATTGTATGATGTTATGTTTAATGTATATTCATTGTGATGGTATTCAATTGAGTCACAATAGCCCTCGGACGTTTCCGCAGTCTGGTTCGGGGGTGTGACACAAAAAGACATGAAGATGGAAAGTATGTGTGTGCACACATCTTAGAGATGAATTCACACATTAGCAGGTTGAGGATGTTGGGTGTCAATGTCTCAAGGAAGTTGGTTGTTGACTGGGTTCTTTAATCACTTCCTGACTAATATAGTGAGTTCATTAGAGAGTACTATATGATGGATGACGACGTGACCCTCATTGATCTTACCTATTTGCTTATTGCTGCTGAAGCAGCAATGATATGGCGGACTGGTCAAGCAAATTTGTCTAGTAAATCAATATCCCAACCTTCTATGGACCATGGCAACATTCGAAGTCCAGAAAATGTTTCTCTACGCAAGATAAAGGCTAAATATGAGATAATCCCTTGTACCATTCTAGAAGAATTTGTTTGTTTCCAGTGCCAAATGATAGGGCATTGGTTACGAAGCTGCCCTGACTACCTAAGAGCTCTAATAGATAGGAGAGTCAAAGTGTGTGACTATTCTTCAGATAACATTCACTATCTAGCTCTATTAAGTTCCTATTTGTAGATTCTTAATACAAGATGTAATAATATTGCATTTTGATGTTTTATAGGATCGAAGAAAAGAAAGGAAGATTAAAGGAAGAGTGAGCTGAGTCTGATCACGAAGAAATGGATTTCGATCGCATGATTTGAAGATCGGATTTTTTGAGTTGCCACCTAGAGAGTTATGATGGATTGCTTAGGAATATGTAATATTATAGTTTTCATTTGAATTTGCATTGTAAGGACATGTTTTCCACACTTTTATAAATAAAATAAATTTTGAGTTTTGTCTTATTTATATTTCCTTGCAATGTCATTTGTGAAAATTGATGCTTGTGTGTTTCAATTATAAGCAATATTAAGTGGATGTGATTCTTAGTTATGTTATTTATGGTAGTGTCGTAATTTTCTAAGTTAGGAAAGATTCCCATTGCCCAAGTTTCAATTGGATAGAAGCTTGGAATCATATGATTTCAGTCATGTGATGTATGGAAAATCTTGGTACTTAGGAAATTAATACTAATTCTCTATTCACATAAGTATGTGAGTCAAGTGAAAGACTAAGAGATATGGTACGCAATGTTGTGCACTGGTCAAGTCCACCACATATAACAATATGGTTTTTCGTCATGATTTACTAAAAGTGTAGTAAATGTGGTTATGATTTCAAGATTAAGTGTAATTCTGAATTATTGAAAAGTTTCAATAATAACAGAACAAATAAGAAGAATCAATTCGGCAGAAAGATAAAAGGTTCTCCAATCTGAAAACATATGAGAGTACTTTAGTATCGTGTTTTATGATCGTCTCATTGATTGTGAAACCATATCACAATTGATCCTCTAAGTAAATCTTAGTGCACTAGTATGGCTAAGAAGAGGAATCAAGAATTGTTGAAGTGGTTAAATCAAAAGGTGAATCATACTTCGTTCCAAAATCAAGTCTTAGAGTTATACTCCAAGATTGTGATATTAAGTGACACGTCTTCAGTAAGTTTAAGCACTCATCAAGCATGGAGTATAAATGTTTCTTACTCTTGCAAATTTGAAATTGGTAAGTTGTGATTTCTTTTGATAAGACAAAGATCATCTAAGATCAATTGTGTGAAATGTTTGTCTTGATAGGAACCCATACTAACTCTTGAATATTTTTTTGACAAGAATTGTTTATTGACAAAAGAATCTTATATCTCAAGAGGTCAGTGGGAGTCTAAATGATTTTGAAAAGTTTCAAGAACTAATCAAGAATAAAACCTATTGTCCTACACTAGCACAAGACTTGAGGTTTGTAACCTATCATGTTGACATATTCTTGTTTTTGTCCCATTCCAGCTGAGTTGACTATGCATATGAGTTCTAAGAGTTCTCAACTGATTGCATAAAGCAAATTTCCTTGATTAATGAAAGCTCATTTTCTATAAAGGTGAATTGCTTAACAACTTGGAAGCAATGGTGGGCGCTCGTGCTTCCATGACGCAAGAAATTAAGATTGAACAACTTGATTCCATATGAGTTTGGATTTGTCACAAACCTTGTCTTGTGATTATGGTTATGGAATATTCACATGGATAGGAACACTTACACGGTAAAATCTAAGTGTCATAAGGTTTCTCTCCATTTCATGAAAATGATTGTGATGAAACGCTTTCACTGAGAGAGATTTTAAGGAGATAGCAATTGTGATATTTGCATTCTTAAATTCATTTTTGTGATTACGACATCCCTCTTCATAGTTCGAATTGTGAGATTTGGCAATTAGTTTGAACATTTAAGACTTAATGCTATAAGTTCTAAAGTGGTTTAGACACACATATGAGCTTTCTATGGAAAGGTATGAGTTTGAGAAGCTTGGATAAAGGTTTATCGAAGCATCTCGTATCAGAAATATAAACTGTGGTAAAAAGTCAATAAGAATTTATTACTAGAAGTACAACTACTGTCTGAGTACATGTCAAAGCTAGTGGGAACATAAGTGTTATGCTAATAAGGATATAATCATCATTTTAGTGGGAGCATGATTATTATGTGTTACAAGTTAGCAATATTAATTATAGAAAACAAAAGTTTCAATTCGCAAAGTTGCAGAGGTTGAAAAGTTGTTTTGCTATAATTAAAGGAGAAAAACTTATACTTCATTTCAAATCTAAAAGCTTAGATCAAGGAATTTTAATCAAATTTAGTCAAAAGACAGATATGAATGATATGTTGAAAAGATTCAACATAAGGAAATTCTATATATGCAATATTATGGAAAAGGACTGGTAAAGTATCATGTTTCCATTGCGTATCGTATCCCATACACTTCGGGTATAGGATCGATTGCATATGCTGTAATATTTGTATGTTCTATTTTTCCAAATGCCTAGGGCATTAAGAGGGAAAAAGGACTAGAACCGGAAATAATTAAAATAATTAAACAACTATCAAGGACATTCTAAGTTTCGTTAAGGGTTGGTCCTTGTGGTAGTTGGAAGTATTGTAATGGATGGACCATATTGACATTATTATGAATAGATAGGACCCTATTTAGAATGAGTTGTCATATGGCAAATATGTAAATGTTTCCATAAATGGGAATTGGATATTAAGAATCTATGTAGATTAGAAACTGTTATGCAAGAAGGATGTTCAAAGGAATGTACTTTGAATGTGAGACTTCATAGAGCACTTTGTAATATCATTGGCAAAGTCTTAGTGGCTTTGGTGCTGTTAGAATCTAACAAGAATTTGATATTCTTACACCTGTGATAAGGATTGGGAATTGTGAAATGAGCATCATTTGAAATGTGTTCATTTGATCTATTTCACAAAGTAAGGACCATAGGTAAACATAGTGTGCATGCTTGGAGAATGGGACAACTATTGTTATAAATCTAGTAATAAGTTGATTATCCGAAACATTATACAATGAATAATGTGTAATCAATATGGTGACTAAATAAAAGGTGTTTTATTTATACTCAAAAGTTTGGGGCCATATTGGTTTCGATTATTCTTGTGTTTCACTTTGCATGTTTTGACTTCCCGAATAATAAGATTATTCAAACCATCCACAGTCGATCATACTTTCAAAGTAGGTATGAAAGAAGACTGTAATGAATCAGACTGTAGATTGTCTAAAGCGTTTTACACATAACAAAAGTCTGTTGCAGTGTTCATGAGTGCTCCTGAAATAAGATTTGAGTATTGGATTAAACCCACACTTGAATTACTTCATAGATTTTATCACGTGTGATTAGTGAGACGATAATATCTTATATTATTGAAACGGAGACGTGTGAGTTGTAGTTTGCAAGTCGGTTGCACATTGATAATATGTAAATGCACCAGTAACTTGTTGTTATAAAACATATTGTTGTGTTTGATTTGATGAATAGTTAAAAGCGGACATTTAAGTCGAAGTTTATTCGTTCCTTTTACCCTAATAGGGATAAAAGCCATATTTGTGGGCCCCTCAATGATTTAGTGAAGACACCCTAAGTTCTTGGCCAAGCCTGGACTTAGTTGATGTGTTCAATTGTAGTTTGTTGTCAGTCTTCATAAATGGGAAATTGGGAAACAACACATAAACAGAGAGTATGATTAAAATCCATGTCTCAGTTCATACGATATCTAGAATGGCGGAATATATGATCCCTTATCTAAAGGACGCGTTGCTCATAAGATCAGAGTTGACAGCGGCTTTTGAAAGCTACGATTGTTGATCAGGTTCTGAAGTTATACTTTCAAAATAGTTATTAGACTTATCCAAGTGGGAGACTGTTGGATTAGGTGTCTAAGCCCATAATTATTTTGGTATGTACTTGACCCGATTATGAGCATGGTCCTTTTGGGTTGCCTTCACCCTAGCAATTGGTATGATGAATTATGGAGAAAGATGATTAATTATGATTTTTTAATATATTATATGAATAATATATTAAAGGAGAAATCATATTGTTTAATTAGTATTGATTAAGAATTAATTTAGAATTAATTTTCTGGTCAAAAGAGATTAATTAAATTAAGGGGGCTGATACTGTAATTATAAGATAGTTACAAAGTTGGTCTTAAGATCCAGGATGCAGTGAACAAATTCTATATGAGAGTCCATATAGAAATCATCCAAGGGGCCTTCTTTGGGCTGCTTAGGGCTTAAGCAATTCGATTAGGGTTTCCAAGTTGAAAACCCTAGTAGCCTCAACTATATAAGGACCCTTGAGGCTCCCAAAAACGTGGCTAAGCATTCCTAAGAGGATCTTGTACGTTTTGGTGCCTCTCCTCCCTCTCCTAAGTTGTCTTATTGCTAGTGGTGTTTGTGACTCCATTAGAGGTGCAATATTTAAGGCACTAGGCTTTCAGAAGTCAAGATCAAGAAGGTTTGTGATTATTATTGCTACATAACAACCAAGGTAATATTCCTAACCCTAATTATATGTGATTTTCTGATTTGTATGCTAGTTAATTAGGGTTTATTGCTTTGGTATTCAATGTTGTATGTTTACTTAGAATAACCTAGATCAAAACAATTAAGGTTGCATGAACACCATAGGATTGATGTTATACCCATTACCAAACAGGTTATTTATGGTTTATTAATATATTACAAGTTTAATATATTTATATGAAATCATATTATTTAATTAGTATTGATCAAAAATTAATTTGGAATTAATTTTGTGGTCAAAATGGACTAATTAAATATATGGGGATTGATTATGTAAATCAATGATTCTTGTAGTGTGGATTAATGATCCATGATTGTGTAGAAGGGCTAAACTAATCCATGGATAGTCCATGGATTTTAAATCCATGGAGCATGAGAATGTGGAAAGTCATGAGCCATTAGGGTTTACAAAGTGTAACCCTAGCATGTGCAACACTATAAATAAGCCCCTCCTAGAGCCAAAATCGGTTTCCACTTACTTTCCAAGAGGGTGAAGTTGATTTTTTGCTAGTAACCTATTCTTTCAAGCCTCCTCTTGCGTATTGGTGTTTGTAAACAAATAGAGGAATCACACATGAGGTGCTCAAGCTTTCAAAGGTCAAGAAATCTACCCTACTCAAGAGGTAAGCATCCAAACTAAGTTTATATTGTATAGCTTCAATTGTATGCTAGCTAGGGAGAATGCTTTAGAAAATTGAAAATGCATGTATGATTAGAGTAAACATAGATCCAAAGCATTTAGGGTTGCATGTGTACCATAGGAATGTTATAGTGCTCAAAACCAAAAAGGATTATCTTGTCCAACCCAATTTTTACTACTAACCATAGGTCGTAAAATAGGGCTTCGTATTCAGCTTCATTATTGGAGGTGTAGAAGTCGAAGCGTAGGGCATAAGTGTTCTCCTCGCACGTGGAGTTGGTACACCTGGGTTTAAACGAGTGCTCTTTCTTGGAGGCATATTGTCTTCCTATAATAGTCAGTAAGTTTGCAATGTTAGTGTTAGCCATTTTAAGAATTTATTTTGGAATGATTATTTATGTTTGATTTTTTTATAGCAATTGTTGTTTACAAAATGGTTCATGTGATAGTTCGACAAGATTTTGAAACTAAATACATCGTATATTTCATTTTAAACATTAGTATTCGTTTACATCGGTCTTTACTTGTACAAAATGTAAAGACCTAAGTTTTAGGGGTACAAAAGCCCTAAATTTTGCTATCGTATAGGTGAAACAAACAAAACTAACATATGCTCACATGACTTAACATATCCGAAGAGTTACTCAAAATTTGCAAGTTTAACAACTTGCCCTTGCTACAACCTGATACTTCTTCTCACCAGAAGTTCATCAATTGGGCCACCGCATTTGACAACTCGGTGTGCATTGCAACCAGTTCTGTGTGGCCTGTTGTGATCGTTGCATGCCTTTCTTCGAGTGTTTCATGGTTTTCTTCGAGTGCTACATGCCTTTCTTCAAGTGTTTCATGACTTTCTTTGAGTGCTACATGTCGTTCTCCAATTCCATGTGCCAGAGAGAGAGCAATATCATTTTGATTCTCCACAGCAGTCATCATTGAATTGTAGTTCATCCAGTTGCTATGGTGATAGTTCATTCGTTGGTGGAGGTTATCCAGATCAGTCTAATGTTGTTCTTGTTTTCTCCCCATACGAGTCATTCCTCCTCTAGTTTGTGCTACCTGTCCCTGCATGGTGCTCAGTTTATCACTGATGTGCCAGACTTGTCCATGCAAGCGGGTATTTTCTTCGAATAAGAGAGACAAGTCATCAATGTCCATGGAAGATGGAGGCGTCGTTCCCGACGCTTGACCTTTATCGAAAGCTCCTACTGCCTTCCTTTCGGATATCCATTTGTTCACCTTGTTTCTCTCCCAATCAGGTCGATCTACCCACTTTTGGGTGTAGGAAAACCTATTGCTTTGCCTAAGAGTTGTGGGTCTCAGATCTGGGATTGATATCCTGGCAGTTTTCCTTGGACATCGACTTGGAGCTGTAGTGAAAGAGTGAATTGGGGTGGATGGAGGTGTGACATATGATTCTAATTCAGTTATCATGATCACTTCGTTATCCATATCTTCCTCAACATCTTCCTCGGGATCATCTTCCATGTCCTCCTTAGGATCTTCTTCGATCTCGATCTCTTCCTGATGTATCGGTGCCTCCTCGACTGGTGGGATAGGGTTGTATGCCATAGGGAGCTCGCGATAGTATGGATCTTCAGGGATTACGGGAAGTATGGGTTGGTTTGTTGGGGGTTGAACCAACATCCATAGTTCATCCATCTAGAATGGATTTTAAAGAAAATATTAGAACTTAAAGTGCATCGATAAATAGAAAAATACTATAATTATTTATTTGGTTCTATCAATTATTTGTGTCTATTGACTAGTTTTAGTTTCCTTAAAACTACAAGCTTTTAGTTTATCAATTAATTCACTTAGGTTGGATAATGCACAAGGCCCGATGATAATAAAACTTAGGTGTACAAGCTAGGTCTAGTTGTGATAAAGCATATGTATTATGAAACCTATTTGATTAATTGATCAAAATTCTTGTGTTTTAAGTTTTTATATAATTCGTTATACACATAGATGAGTTTTTATAAAATAAATAAATATTAATATATGATTAATAAAACTCTATTTTTAAGTTTGAGTAGGATAGCGGTATATCTATACCTACTAGAGTAAGCCCTTGACTATAGTTGTATTTAGAGGTGTAAAGGAGAAGAGTTGAGCCCGAGCCGGACCAAGCTCGATCTCGACTCATTTAATTTTGAGGAAGCTTTAGCTCGAGCTCGATTCGAGCCTTAAAATGAAACTCGAGCTTTGCTCGTGAACAATTTAGTGGGCTCGCAAGCCTAATCGAGCCTGATACCAATATGTCACACCCTGACCGACGGTGGAAACGCGGGGGTTGTGACGTTTACAATTGGAACCACAGTCAACCACATATATTGAACATTCATAAATTAATATATTATGAACTTTGGTTCTGTAAACATTATTACAATATAGTAATTATTCTAATATGAAACATTAAAATAGACCAAAATCATAACAATGAAGGGAACCACGATATCCTTGGAACCGATGGTTTACCTCAAACTTCTTAGTTACCTGAGAATACACATTTCAAATACATCAACAAAATTTCTTGGTGAGTTCCACAGGTTTTGACTCCGTGGATTTTATATAAAATATAAAGATAAAATTTGGAGTATTTGCAAAAAGATGTTTAACCCAAAAAAATTATTAGTGTGATTATCATGAATTTGTATAACTATAAACCGATCTAATTATTTATGTTAACTTACTTATAATACATAACTGATGACCAACATCTTTTCATGAGTTGTAATATAAATTATTTATTTTATTTAAATAAACGAAGCGTCTCTTTGTACTACATACAACCTTGCCGAAGTTTGTATTAGTATTTGCGTATCCAGGATGATGTGGAGTAAATAACTAAGCTATGACTTGTTCAAGCCTTTTTGAAGCACAGAAAGGTGCTTGTTGTCCCAGCAACACTTCATAGACGTCATGATAAAATAATAAGATAAAGAAAAAAAAAGTTATCGTCTGATTTGTCTCGTCATACGAAGGTTGTAGCTAGCAACCACAAAGATGGGGGTGCAACCCGTACAGATCTATACACAACGTTCTTCGCTCACAAAGGATTAATGGTTATAACAGAGGACTTTACTAATTTGGTTTTCTTAGTTTGATGAATAAGAGACTCCCCCAACAATCCCAAGTTTAGTTACCGTTCTAATATTTACGTATTTAGAAACATAATGTCGTATGTTTACCAACATTAACGGTAAGTTAATACCATTTCCCTGACACTATAATGACTTGATCATACGAAAGACAATGTACATATTATTATTAACGAATAATACCCCTTTTTTAAAATTCATTATCGGGTACAAACATAACCGTAAATTTCAAGTTATTTATATAGTTTTGCTAAGTCCTAGTTTAAGTCGGGGCATAATTATAATTATATATAGTGGTATGTTAATATATTCACTTTTATTTATAAAACACCCACGTGATTATCTCAAGTCAAATTTGGTAGTGGTATGTTAATATATTTAGTTTTATTGGACTTTGTTTTACAAAGTGAATCTTATAAACGTCCATTTTTTATAATAATACATGTCTATCTTTATAAATCATTTCATGTAAATTCTAACATGAAATGAATTATGGTTTGTCTTTTTGACATGGTTGAAGAAACAATTTCAAATATTTAATATTAGCATAAAATGGAATATAAACCCAAATATAACATAGATTGTAAATAAACTTAAATAAGTGTTAATGAGTTTAAACGACATAGTTAGTCATGTGAATTCTCCCCCATAAATTATTTAAAATGCGAAATGGGGTCGTAGATACTCACCCTCGCTGCGTATCGTTAGCTGTTTTGAGGAAATCTCGTTAGGTTTCCGATTTACCAAAGCTTGAGTTTTTAGTGTAATGTTTAGGAGAGTTTTTGGAAAGTAAAAAAAAATGAAGGAAGGGAGTGAGGGCGGGTGGTCCATATTTATAGAAGATAGGAGGTGTAAAATGGTTACAATTTCATTTTAGTCTAGTGATCTAAGGAACGAGATGGAGGGTGATACTATGCAGGTGGTATAGCTTATCTGATGTTATGTAGTTGTAACACTCTAAAAATTCCAACCAATTTAAACTTTTCAAAAACAACTCAGTTTCATTAAGTTATTACAAAAAGGTTTTTAGTACAATTATTATCAGAGTCTTCCCAAAACCATATCATAAAACATAATCATGAGGAGAGGTACGATCACGCCTTTGCCTTGCCACGATCTCCTGAAGTACTTGAAACATTTAAACCACAACTGTATGCCTGAAAGCTTAGTGAGATACCCCCAAACTACCAACCACATATACCATACACATAACATGCCATATAATAACAGAACACAAAATAGCCATGCACTTCGAGTCTTCATTGTGATTGGTCTGCCCGCACCGGGCCTTCAATCCACCTCGTCCACTCTCTAAGTCTACAGTATGAATGGTCTGCCCGCATCGGGCCTTTAGTCGGCCTGGTCCACTCTCCGAGCCTCGGCATGTCTGGTCCGCCCTCTTGGGGCCTACAGCCTATTCGGAACACTCGTTGGGCCTTCGGGATAACCGGTCCTCCCTAGATATGTTGGCCTACAGCACAAAGCAAAACCCGCCTCAACCCAATCCCAGTCCAACAACCATGTGCACATAAACATTCAATCATATAACAATTCACATCCAATCAATCCGATCTAGCATATCACATAACATAACATCATCCTAACCAGGATACCGACCTAGCCTGTCACTAACATATCATCATCCGATATACCAGGATACCGACCTTAACCAGGTCTCTAACATATACGATCCTAACTACCAGGATGCAAACACAGCAAGCAATAACATAACAACGATACTTGGATTACCATCCGATAAAGGGTCGGCCTTGGTACCGTAGACCCTATCGATACAGTGAGGATAACTCACCTCGCAACTCCCGACTGAAGAGATAAGATCACGCTGCTCCAACCTCTGACACGAACTTCACTACTGATCAATAACCAAAACACTAAACTCAATAAATACCAAAATACCCCTGGAAGACAACTGGTCAACACAAGACTATCTCTACTCGCTGAGTCACCCCGCTGACTCGTCGAGTCCCTATGCTCTGAAACTCTCATAACACGACTCAACTCGCCGAGACGCCCCAAGACTCGCCGAGTCCCACAACTCTGAGTCTAATCGCACTCAACTCACTGAGTCATCCCTTGACTCACCGATTCACAACTCAACCAGGAAAGGTTAGGACCTGACGACCAGACTCGTCGAGTCCAGGAACAGACTCGCCGAGTCCAGTGCTATCTTCAACCAACTCGCCGAGGTGTTCTTCCAACTCGTCGAGTTGCTACCTATCTTCATGCAACTCATCGAGTACACCCATGTGAGTCGCCGAGTACCACTAGCTCTCAACCCATACAGAGACTTTCCAAGCTATGTAGGGTCTCCAATCCATAGATCTAATCTGATACAAGCCATCCATCATGTAAAGTGGCAAACTTTACGTGAATCCAAGGAGATCTAAGCATAATACACTCTAGGGCTAGGGTTTGGGACTAAAAGGCTTCATCAGCAACTCTTGAACATGGACTTTATGCTCTTTTGGATCATCACTACTCTAGATCTGAGGTAGCAACCTCAGATCCAACCTCCAACCTTAAGATAGCACTAGATATACTCCCAAAAATCCCACAAATGATAGATCTAGATGGATAACAACTCAAGAAACGAATCATTACCTCAAGAGAAGACTCCGACAGAAGAATAAGCCAAAACCTTGTAAAGCCCCTTGCTCCAAGCCACTTAATCTTCAAGGATCTCATTAACAAACACTCCTTAAAGATCTAAATGCTCTCTAATTCTCTCACATACGAATATTAGGGTTTCTGGACTTCAATGGAGAGTAAAGAGGCTGGGGAGAGGGTATTATGTTCTTTATATAGGGATCAACCCCCGGGATTAGGGTTTTCTCCACACAGCACCAACTCACAGAGTCCAGCCACCGACTCACCGAGTTGGCCACTTAACACGTGACCAGAATCACGACCCTACTCGCTGAGTCTACCCATGGACTCGCCGAGTTGACCATCCACATTTTCACTTTGAACCCTTAACTTGCACTCCTGAACTCAGGATGTTACAGTGTCAAGTTGCCTAGAAGTTTCTTTATTGGTTTATTTATTTGTTTATCTAGAATAGGATGTATTTGATGAGAGAGAGGAGCATAGGCTTTGCGTTTTTCCCAGTTGATAGAATAGTTAAATTCCATATCTTCAATATATATATATATATATATATATATATATATATATATATATATATATATATATATATATATATATATATATATATATATTGGATCGCTAACTTACTACATCATTATGTATGCATAGTTACGTCAAGTTGATAGTTTCATAAGAATGTTACTTATTTCCCATTGTCTTTGTCCATAAATGACTAAGGTTGATTACTTTCAATTTTTATTTATTTATTTATTTTATACATGTTCGTTGATTGAAATTTAAATTACTCATCAACTGGATTCGTGTCGAGACGGTAATTTAAATTTTATGTTGAGATGACTTTAATTGGTAGATTTCACAGATTGATTTTGTAATTCGGAAATAACCCATCATCAACGTAATTTAACATCAACTCACCAATTTTTATTTTTATTTTTACAACGAGTTTTTAAAATAAAACATGCTAAATCCTTATCTTGTTTTGAATAAAACACTTATATTGCTTGCGACCAACATATAATATCGTACAAACATTCATATTTTTGCTAATTGTTACACACTGTTTCCGTGAGAATACAAGTAGAGTTTGAAAAGGTGTCAACAATTAAGTTGGTGAGTTCATAAGGATGTTGTTAACTGAAATCTGTTTTCTAGTTCATTGATAAAGTAAACATGTTTTTCCCAGAAAATCCTACATTTTCTATTGTATATGCATTTGTGTTCTAAAATAGTATAATGTAGTTTCAAACTCTCATAAAACTATGAAAAGTAAGTTTTTCTTTGTATTTGAAATGGTAATCTGTATTTATTTTTGTAGTATACTGAATTATAGTCTTATACTTAAATAAAACTACGTGAAGTGTTACTTATTCATACACTAATCATTATGTTCAATACCAAATTTTGAGTTATTGTAACCATACTAGATGACTTAAGATGGCATGAAGACGATGTTCTTCGGGCGTCGTAAAAGGTACAACATTTGTCACAACAGGTCTGCCGACCTAGCTGTTGCAAGCAACTTTGGTGCGGGATTGTCAGTCTCGTATAGATCTATACACAAGTATCACGCTCCCACTCAAGGAGATTCTGGTTATATTTTTAGGACTTTTGTTAGTACATGGAAAAGTACATGAAAGTAGTCTCACAATTTCTATGTTGATGAATAAGTGTAAAAATATTGAAAGATTACTTTGTAATAAATACACTGTAAAAAGGTTTCATAAACTGTATTGAATATAGCTTATAAGTTTGTTTTTCGATATGTACTAAGTTTGTTTTCCTGTTATGTACTTTAAAACTTCGAACTAATGAATGAGTTCTATAAACTATACCTATTATAGTTAAGCTATTTGTTTTACTCTAAAACTCTTTAATACTGTTAATCCATGAAATTCTCTATTTGTATCTAAGTATCAAACAGTTTAAAAACCATTTAGAATTATATAAATGTAATATTTATATAATTGTGATCAATTAAATCTTTTGATTAAAACTTTACCCCAAGCCACATCCCAACAAGGAACATGAAATGGGGTCAAATTATTATAATTTAAAATATACTAAAACATATATAATCTTTTAAGATATTAACACAATTTATTGTGTTTCACTTGTATTCCCCCCCCCCCCCCCCTAAAAATGTTAAAAATCATAAAAATGTAGGGGTATGAACTCACTTGATAGGTGGTGATTCGGGCAGAGTTTCGTTTCTTAGAAAGGAGTTTTCTTGATGTAACTTGAGAGTTTTTAATGAAAAGTCGGCTTCACTCGGGCAGAGTTTCAACTTAAAATTGAGGATTTCGGGACTTCAGAGTTTGCGTCATGTGGTAAGGAGGTACCCGAGTGTCACACCCCAAAACCTGAACATCGTAAACATTCGGGGGTGGAGGACGTCATGTATAGTATCACAACAATGCATAATAGAAAACAAGGAACAACATCATTCATTGCATTAATAATATAATTTTAATATAAGTGTGTTCTGTATAGTTTATAACACACCAAAAATATGAATCAAAATAAGAGATGAGTCTTGAACGTGCTCCATCTTCTCAAAACCTAGTCATCAGTACGTGTCTACTGAATACAAGTTATTTTGAAAGCGTAGATCAGCATTAACGTCGGTCAGTTCATAAGTATTTTAGTCTCGTTGCTTGTATGAAAGTGTTTGTAAATGTTTGATGTAAATGTTTGTAGTAATTGTTTGTATCTCCTAGAAAATCCTATATTTTCTACTAAATAGCAGCCTTCTACTAAGGCCCAAATGTTCTGTGTGCTGTGTTGTTTTTAAAAGTGTATCTTTCCCAAGTATGACTATCATAACCAAAATATAGTTTACATTACCGTTTATGTGAGAAGATCACAATGTGAATGCAATGGGAAAATAACAGTGTACAGTAGTATTGTATGTAACTACCAATGTACTAACTACCTTAAACCAGTTTGTTAACTAAGGTAAAACGTGATATGATTATCACCATACTTGATAGACTTAGTATAACATGACGCTCTAAGGCATCAAAATGGTATGACATTAGTCACCCGTAGACCTGCAGGTCCCACTGTAGCTAGCAGCAAGGTGTAGGATAGTCAATCTCGTATAGATCTATACACCAACTCACGCTCTCCTTCCAGGAGACTCTGGTTGCAAAACGTGACATAGCAGTAGATTGCCATGCCATGAAGTAGTGGCCCACATTAATGTTATAGCGTTCTAGTGTTTGTATAGTATGTTCTAGTGTATTGTATGTTCTCTATATACTAGTGGTTTAAATGTTCTCTTTGTATAGTTTAGTGTATGTTCTCTTTGTTTCTCATATATGTTATCTTTGTTTCTCATCATAGTATGTTCTCTCTGTTTCTCATAATAGTATATTTGTGTTGACTCATGAATGAACTGACTCTTGTATGTTTCATTGTTCTAGTAATAGTAACTAGTGACTTCCTAAACTATATCTATTATAGTTTACTAGTAATGTTATTTGTACGAATGAACATGTTTGCACACCTTTGCTACCCATAGGTATTGAACTTGTGTTGGGCTGAAGTTCTGTTTTGTATTGCGTCTTTTGGGCTCGTAGATTAGCCTAGTATTCTCCGGTTTGGGCCTGTCCAACCGAGAGCCTTTTATGTATAGTATATAAGTTATCACTTGCATGCATATTAGGTTAAGATTTAAGATTCAAGATTTCTGTTTTGAGCGTTTCAGAGTTTACGATTTTGTTCTCTTGTAATCTTCCAATCCTTTACAGTTGATGTTCTTAATCGAGCTCTTCTAAGGATTTTGTTTAATCATTCAACACGTTTGATTCAAGCTGCTTGTTCCTTTTATTGTGTTCTGCATTGTTATTTATATTGTGTTCTTGCAGTTTCATATTCATATACCTGTTCACGATCTAATCGATCTTTATAGATTAAAAGTTAGTATTTTGATCTCATCAATTGGTATCAGAGCAGGAGGCTGTGTAATCGATACACTTCTTTTCTGTGAAAGAGATTTTCATTAGGGTTTTCCGCAATCATCGATATTTATTGAGCCGTCATCTTAATTGACGTATCTTAGTATTTATTGTTTTGTCCTAATCTGCTTTATTACAAGTCTGATCTTTGAACAGGTTATTTCGATCATTATGGACGCAACGCAATCAAACCCCATTAACATTTCCAACAGCATTGGTTCGACGACAAAGATTCCAATCTTATACACCCATGACTATGAAGTGTGGGCACATCATTTTGAAGATTACGTGATTGGGTCGGAGGACAATGGTTTTCTCATATGGGAAGCCATTATCAATGGGCCGTTTTCTCATTCCGCGACATCCAGAGTTATTAAGACGCAAAAAGATTACAACGATTTGCTCAAGGACGTGACGAATATTGCGCAGGATGAGAAAGATAAATTCCAGTGCAATATTAAGGCACTAAGGTTGATCCGATTCGCCCTTCAGTCCGACACATTCAGACTAGTCAGCTCATGCACTACGGCGAAGGAAGTGTGGGATAGACTTCGCGAACTGTATTCAACAGACGAAGATCTTTAACACTCCATCCAAACCTTGCTTCTATCTGAGTTTGGAGAATTCAGGCAAGGGGCTGAAGAAACCGTGACCCAGACGTTTGATCGCTTCAATCATCTTCTCAGCAAGATGATCAAACACGACATTGAAAGGAAGCTCATCGAACAAAAAGTTACTTTCTTGAACGGACTGAGATCGGAATGGAGAGCAGTAGTGTCTACAGTCAAAGCCCATGAACAGTTTAAATCATACTCTTTGGCGAAACTGGTGGGTATTCTAAAGTCCCAAGAGAAGATTGTTGTTCAAGAGAAGAACGTGGTGTCCAGTCTTGGTTCGTTGGCTCTCCTATCTAAAAGTAAAGCTGTGATGGAGGATGAAGAGCTCAACTTGGAAGAATATGACCTCACAACTGAAGATTATGCCATGATGGTATCCAATCCTAAGAGGTTCATAAAGAAGAGATTCCCCAGCAACAAAAACCGAAACTGGCAGGGGAGTTATAGCTCTGAAAAGGCAAACAGTGAACCGAAGGCTGATGAGTCCAAGAAGGAACCGAAGGCAGATGGCGATTCCGGAGTAAGCTGCTTCTACTGTGGTGGCAAAAACCACTATGCTAAGGACTGTGTTCTTAAGAAGATGGCTGAAAAGGACGATGGAAAGGATGAGGAAGCTGTGCTGCAGAAGAGATTGGATGAGTTGAGGAAGAAAAAGTCTACCGCTAACCCTTCTATTAATGCTCTTATTGTGCAGGGTTCGGTTAATAATGATGAGTTCGGTAGCACCGAAGTTTGGTCTACTGACTCAGAAGACGAAGAAGTGAGGAAGCCTACTCATGGAAAGGCTTATTTGGCTAAGGAGGAAAGCAGTGGTGGAAAGTGCTTCATGGTGTCAAGCGCATCCCAAATGAGGGGATACAATACCGATGGAGGAAGCAAAGGACCGAAAGCGCAAGAAGATATGTGCTTCACAGCCAAACCACTCAGCCAACAGTTCAATGAGCTTGATGAACTGATAAAGAAGGTACAATCTGTTTTTATTTCATCTAAAGTACCATCATCCTCATATGAGAAAGAACTAAAAAACGTTAACACAAGAATTTCTCATTTAGATAGTAGCTTAACTCAAACTAGAGTCACCAATTCTAACCTGACTGATCAATTAAGCAGGGTGGCGTCGAAGAGTGAGGAGCGGCGTATGTGGATTGAGTTAAAAGAGTCGGAATTAATTAAAGTCAAAGACGAAAACATTTATTTGCAGAGAGACAATTTGAAATTGTTAAAACAACGAAATGTTTTTTGTTTAATAGCTAAACGTTTATATTCCAATATTACTCAACTGCATTTGGACTGTGAGATAGGCAAAAAGATTCACCGTATGATTTTACCATTCCTAGAATTTAAGGAGGATGAAATCGATGCCGAAGCTTACAATTGTGAGAGTGTGATTTCGTCTGATGATGTCAACCCAACTTATCAAATCGGACTGGACAAAATTGAGTCCTTCATTAAATCCAAAGACCATAAAGACATGCTCAAAAATCTGTTGGACGAAAATGATAGACTTAAACTGAGAACCGAAACCATACAAAAATTTGACTCTCTAAATGCCAAAGTAAGCTCAGAAAATAAAATTGATGTTGAAAATGCATCTGAGCTTAACGAGGATGAAAACATGAGTGAAATTTCTGTAGAGGATACGGTTGACTGCTCAGAATTCGTGAAAAGCGAAACTGAAAACCACAAAAATCTTATTTCTGAAAATTCTGTGGAATTCGCTAGATTGTCCCAACAAAAGTCCCTGAAATTAGTAGAAAAGGCTGTTGTCTATCAAAAGGTCAGAACCACTCCGAATCAGGTATACAAAGTGACAGGAGTAACCGAACATCAGACAGCTGAACTCACGGCTATTGTTAACGAAGACAATGCTGATGGCTGTGATGAGTTCTTCTGGGAAGCTCCTATTGACAATGGAAACGAAACCGTTGGCCTATCTGAAAGAACCTCTTGGATGAAGAAAGGGAGATACATACCTGAACCCTTGAACAAGCCTGATAATTTCAGTGAACCAAGCATAAGTGGTACCAAAGACACTCCTCAAGAGGTTGATCATTCAGTAAAAGAAGACATTCCTTCAACGCCAACAGCTCGAAGTGAAACTTCATCAGATACTCCTTCCACTTCCTCAGGACAAACTGAATCTTCTTCAGATATTCCCACAGCTCCCTCGATTCAAAGAAAATCTCCTAAAGTTCAAAAGGAATCAGCAAAGGGTACATCAAAAGCGAAAGCGAACGTTCATCATCAACCTAAACAGATGAGGGATAAAAAGATAGAAAGGAACCTAAGATACAGGAAAAACCTTTCTGAAAGGAAACAATTCTGGCACTCCCAAAATGCATACTATTCGCACAAGGACAAGAATCTGAGGTTTGAAAATAATGATAATTCCAACAACCGAAAGCCAAGGTTCGGTTCGCAAGAAGATACCAACCGAAAGCCAAGGTTCGGTTCGCAAGAAGATACCAACCGAAAGCCAAGGTTCGGTTCGCAAGATGATACCAACCGAAAGCCAAGGTTCGGTTCGCATGAAAATACCAACCGAAAGCAAAGGTTCGGTTCTGAAAAGGATCTCAACCGAAACCAAAGGTTCGGTTTCAAGAACAACTCCAACCGAACGCAGAGGTTCGGTTCTGAAGTCAGAAGAGGACAAGACTCAAAGGTTAATTCCACCCACGATCAAAAGCAAAAGGGTCACCTAGAGTCATCAGCAAGGAAGACACCTCCATCCAAATCCAAATCCTCTCTTCCTAATTCTTCTTGTTCATCTCCTTCTCACTCTAAAGCTAATCCCACTTTTCCTCAAAAATCTCATTCATCAGCTGAACAGAAGGGAAAGCAAAAAGTCGATGAATCCAGGCCTGAGCCCAAAGGAAACCAACCTAATCTTAACAAAATAAAAGTTTTCACCATTAAAAAGAAAGATGAAACAACTTTGATTAAAAGAACATATCTTGTTGATATCTCTCTAACTATTCCTGTTCCCATGAAATCCTCACATGGACCCAAGAAACTTTGGGTTCCTAAATCTGCTTAATTTTTGCAGGTTATAAGTGACGAGCAGTTTGACGAAGAATGGTACATTGACAGCGGCTGCTCGCGTCACATGACAGGGAGGAAGGAGGAACTAAGGGAATACAGATCTCTTGCAAATGGTGGCAACGTTAAGTTTGGAAATAACTCTTTCGGCACCATAAAGGGATATGGGATGATAACGAATGGTGATTTTACCATAAGAAAGGTGGCTTATGTGGAAGGACTTCAACACAACCTCATCAGTGTATCTCAGCTTGTTGGAGGTACAGGTCTCAAAGTTTCATTCGATGATGACGGTTCTGAAATCATAGAGAAAACAACAAAGAAAGTGATTCTGAAGTCAGAGCGAAAGGGTGAAATGTTTCCGCTGAACATGAAACCCATCAAAGGGAACCCAGCAATCTGTCTGCTATCAAAAGCTCAATCCGACGAAAGCTGGTTGTGGCACAGAAGACTCTCTCATCTCAACTTCAAAGACATCAACCGACTTGTCACTGGAGGTCATGTTAGGGGTCTTCCATTGCTCAAGTTCGACAGAGAACATTTGTGTGCTGCATGCGAAATGGGAAAGCAGAGTCGTCAAAGTCACCCATCTATAATCAACACAAAAGTTGTTGAACCACTCGAATTGCTTCATATCGATTTGTGTGGTCCTTCATCTATAGAAAGCATCGGTGGTAGCAAGTATATTCTTGTTATCGTTGATGACTTTTCACGATTTACATGGGTGTTCTTTCTAAAGCTCAAATCTGAAGCGACTCAAAAGCTGAAAGTGTTTATCAAGCAAATTGAAGTCCAGCTCAAGAAGGTCGTTCGCAACATCAGGAGCGACAATGGTCTCGAATTCAAGAACAGGGAGTTTGAAGCGTTTCTTGCAGAAAAGGGAATCAGTCATAATTTCTCAGCTCCCTACACACCACAGTAGAATGGAATAGTCGAAAGACGAAACCGATCTCTGTGTGAAGCTGCCCGAACTATGTTAAGTTTCGCTTCCTTACCTCTTTATTTTTGGGCTGACGCTATTTCTGCTGCTTGTTATACACAAAACAGGTCCTATCTCAACAAGCGATTCACGCTCACACCATATGAGATACTGAACAACAGAAAGCCCAATGTGAAATTTTTCCACGTTTTTGGCTCAAGGTGTTTCATCTTTAACTCTAAAGAGCACCGCAACAAATTTGATGTCAAAGCCGACGAGGGAATCTTTCTGGGTTACTCACTCACATCCAAGGCGTACAGGGTCCTGAACAAACGCTCAAGAAGGATTGAAGAGACATACTATGTGACCTTCGATGATAGCTATGTCAAGAAGCTACAGGCCATAGATGACACTGCCAGGGAAATCTTTCCTCAAACTGGTCAAGTCACAGTCTCAATCGCCAATATGTACGAGAATTTTCTGGATCTATTTGACGAACCGGAAAAAGCTTCTCTCTCCGAAGCAGGTGCAGCTGACAATAAAATAGATCATATGAAGCAAATTGTCGAAGATACTACAAGAAGGATGCATGAAGGAAATTCGCCCACTGATGAATCTCCAACCAACAACGCTTCAGTCGAGGGGGAGCCAAGCTCACAAGTCCAGGGGGAGCTAAGCTCTACTACTTCACCCGAAGGTCCTTCACCAACCGAAGGTGCCCCTCCAAACGAAGGTGCTTCAATGCCTGAAAGTCCAGCACCACAAGACACCCCTGAACCTCATGTTTCTCAAGACTCATCAATTGAGGGGGAGCATGATGATATGACGCTTGATTTTGATAGCCAATCTGAACCTGAAGAGATGATCAACGCTGAACTAGATTCATCCTTTGATCCAAATTACCCTCCTCTTACAAAATGGACCAGAGATCATCCTATCTCTCAAGTAGTTGGTGATGTATCTGAAAAGGTTTTGACCAGATCTCAACTGAAGGCAAAACAGACATCCTTATTCTCAAAAGTTGAGTTCTGTATGTTTAACTCATTTGTATCAAAAGTTGAACCGAAGACAGTGAACACTGCCCTCGATCACTCTGATTGGGTTCAAGCGATGCAAGACGAACTGAATGAGTTTGAAAGGAATAAAGTCTGGCGCCTCATTCCAACTCCTCCAGATGCTTCGGTTGTTGGTCTTAAATGGGTCTTCAGAAACAAAATGGACAAGGAAGGTAATGTCATAAGGAACAAGGCTCGTCTGGTTGTCAAGGGATACTGTCAGGAGGAAGGGATAGATTACGAAGAGACGTTCGCTCCAGTAGCTAGGCTAGAATCGGTTAGAATATTTCTGGCCTATGCTGCTCACAAAAACTTTGAGGTCTTCCAAATGGACGTCAAGTGCGCATTTCTCAATGGAGAACTTGAAGAAACAGTGTATGTGGAGCAACCTCCTGGGTTCGTGAATGAAAAATATCCAAATCATTGCTACATTCTGGATAAAGCTGTGTACGGCCTCAAACAAGCTCCGAGAGCCTGGTATGAAACGCTTACAAAATTTTTAAAGATGTCCAAATTCAAACAAGGTTCGGTTGACCCAACCTTCTTTCGCAAAAAGGAAGGTAACCACCTTATGATCGTTCAAATTTATGTCGATGACATCATCTTTGGCTCTACGAATCCCAGCTTAACAGCTGAATTCAGAAAGTTGATGGAGACTAAGTTTGAAATGAGCTCAATGGGTCCTATTAATTTTTTCCTTGGTTTAAATATAAGACAGGGACCCGAAGGCATCTTTATCAATCAGGAAGCTTACACGAAGACTCTCCTAGCAAAGTTTGGCATGATGGGAGACTCAAAAGTCAAAGTCCCTATGGCATTCGGCACCAAACTTACCCCTTCACTGGATAAACCGGCTGTCGACATCACGCTCTATCGTCAAATGATTGGCTCACTGATGTATCTAACTGCTAGCAGGCCTGATATCATGTTTTCTGTATGTTATTGTGCTCGATTTCAGGCTAACCCACGCGAACCTCACATGCTGGCAGTGAAGAACATCCTACGCTATCTCAAGCGAACCGCCTCCTTGGGTCTATGGTATCCATCCAACTCTGGCTTCTTTGTTCAAGCCTATTCTGATGCAGACCTTGGAGGATGTGGACTCGACCGCAAAAGCACAACTGGTGGCTGTCAATTTTTTGATGGGAAGTTGGTCAGTTGGCAATCCAAGAAACAAACATGTGTGTCACTGTCTACTGCTGAAGCGGAATACATTGCCGCTGCATCCTGCACATCACAAGTGATTTGGATCCAGAGTCAACTTCGAGACTATGGACTCAATATGAAGAAGATCCCTCTATATTGCGACTCTGAAAGTGCAATTAGGATCTGTCATAACCCGGTGCAACACTCTAAAACCAAACACATAGCACTGAGGTATCACTTCATCAAAGATCATGTGGAAGATAGAAATGTCGAAGTTCACTTCGTGAGAACCACTGATCAACTGGCTGACGTCTTCACCAAAGCTCTTCCAGAAGCCTCATTCAATAAAATTTTGCAAGGCCTAGGTATGATGGAATCAGAGTCAGTACCACACACTACCTCTCAATCTCAAACGTAAGAAGCGAAACCAACCGAACGTTCGGGTTCGGTTCAACCATTTCACTCGCTCATTAATTCAAAGGTAGTTTTTCTAAGTTGTAAATTTCTTGTGCAAAATTTGTTTTTCTTTATGTAAAAAGTTTTTTTTTCATATCTAAACTTCTTGGTTTCTCAAAATTTTCAAGAACCGAAACCAACCGAAGGTTCGGGTTCGGTTTTTCAAAATTTTCAAGAACCGAAACCAACCGAAGGTTCGGGTTCGGTTTTTCAAAATTTTCAAGAACCAAAACCAACCGAAGGTTCGGGTTCGGTTTTTCAAAATTTTCCTGAACCGAAACCAACTGAACGTTCGGGTTCGGTTTTCCATTTTTTTATCAAAAGTTTTTTATTATCAAAAGTTTTTTTCTTGTCTTATTTTTAACCTTTTCTATTTTTTTTCTTTTCCATTTTTAATTTTATTTTTTTTATACAAATTTCAAACACTCCAAAAATATTTTTTTGTATGTTCGTTTATTTATGGGGATATATTTGCTGAATTACTTAAGTGTCCCTAGAAGCATGCTGCTGTATGTGTCCCAAGCCTCATAAGATTTTGAATAATTGCCTTCACGACTTGGTATACACAAACCTTGTCTTCCCAATAAGGCTAACTTATTTATTCTAATCGCGAGCTACCTTACACTCTTCTCACATGAGTTAAGATTCTCCTGCTTGGTCCTTTCTTTCACAGCAGAGGTACTATATCTTCTTTCACCATCCCCATTACACTTCTCCATAACATTCGTTTCCTCACTGTAACCCTAGAGACTCTCAGAAACTACCACTGAGGTTTATGGTTACACAACATCTGTGTTTATGATCTTAGTTTCGTGCCACTACGAGCTGAGTGAAACCCAAAATTCAACACCAAAGGATTGACGGTGACAAATTAATTTGATCAAGTTTTTACCAATGAATTGACGAATGTACCTTCATGAAATCTCAGTTTCTTTTCTTTTTGCGTGGTTCCAATGAAATTGTTACACACCATAACATTTCTTCCCAAGGGATCCAGTTTTATAATTTTTTTCTGAGATTTTATACTTATCCAAGTCACTTAATAAACAACTCCAACCTACTTGTTCAACAGACTACACTGGTCTCACAAGTACTTTGTTCACATTCGTTCTTATATCAAGAATTGAATTGATGAATCAAAGCGAAACCACCCTTATTGTATCTTATTAAAAGAAGCCTTTCAACATTTATTAAAAAATGTTTGATAGTAATTTAACGGGATTCCACACTAACACTTTGAGGTCTTTCTTGACCTTGAAGGAAGAGATTCGTGCCCGGGATCATCAGTTTCGTGTCCTTATGGACATCACAGATTATCCTAAAAAGAGTTGCTTTATTTCTTTTTCTTTTACACTCTTTGCACGAAAATCCAAGATTTTCAAAAATTCCGTTACTAATTATTTTACAGGCTGGATAATTAATGGGTGGTTCATAATGAAGTTGTGGTTACCAATAATCCACGTGGGCGTTTTATTCAAAAGACAGCCGTTAAAAAGGGGAAAAGACAAAAGATGTTGACGCGGCGGAAGTTCAAAGGATAGGCATTCAAACGACGGTAAAAAGCGGGCGCGTGAATTTGAAGAGGCCGCGCTTTTTCTGACACTATTGGACGCGTGTACAATATTGAAGCGTCATCCATCAGGCATTAATGGCGCGTGTGGAAATGGAAACGGTTCCTCTCTCTAAACCGGCGCTTATTGGGCGGCGTGATCCTAGGAATCTGACACTCTCTCTCCTACGTGATCATCGCACGTCCCAACTGTCACCAATCAGTCACTCAAAAACCCTTCCATATTCCCATAAAAGATTTGAATCGATCTTTCTCTCTCCTATCACCTACTATAAAAACCCATCCAGACCACCTTTTACCTCTTTACTGCCCCCATAATTTCCAAAGCAAAACACTTCCAAACTCTCTCCCGGTCATCTTCTTCTCCACACCTGCAACAATGGCTGAATCCTCTTCCGTCCATGCTACTTCTCAGATTCTCCCCATCAGACCTCAACAATGCCTTGTCATTGATCTGAACCCAGAAGCCTATGATCCCTACATGTCGCCGATTATTGAATGCCTCAAGTACTCCCAACTTGCTCCGGCATTGTCCAAGATTGAAACGGTGCCAATGGTGGCTCTTTCTCAGGTCTATGCCACGGCCTACTACGACAAGGGCGTCGACAGGATCTTTTTCGAAGTGGCGGAACACAAGACGTCAATTTCTCGTCCCCGCTTCTGCTCTATGCTTGGGTTTGCCGCTGACCCATCGCGTGTTCACCCGGAGACGATTCCGGTTGGTATGTTCTACAGCATGTTCTACAACATGGGCTACACGGAAGTTCTCACCTCCGTCGCCAGATTCAAGAAATCATGCCTACCGCCCCAATGGAATGGGTTATTTACAGTCCTCTTCAAGGGACTGTCAGAACGAAGCTCAGGATCAGACGGGGCCAGTCGTCTGTTTCTGTCAATCATGTATGGGGTCTACAACGGGATCAACCTCGACTACGGGTTTGTCCTTTGGCAACAGCTGATTCAGAGCCTATCTTCCACTTCTCGACACTCTGAAGTGTCGCTGGCCCGGTTCTGGATCTTGATCACAAGATGGGCTATGGACAAGTTCGATGTCCAAACTGCTGACGGTGCACCGATGTCTTCGGTTGGTACGTTCCACACCACGAAGATCATCGTATCAGCTGCATCAAAATTCTCCTTCATTGGCTCTATCCCGGAGTCGATGTATGGGAGTGTGCCATCTGAAAGCAGCTTCATCAAGGCGATCAAGGAGTTAGGGCCATCTGGTCCGAGGGAACTGACTCCGGACATGTTGACATCAATCCATGATGCCGACAAACCGGGGGTCAGGGGCAAGAAAGCAGACAAGGGGAAGAAACCATCCAAAGCCCCAAAACCTACTCCCAAGAAACGCAAACAACCAAAGCCTGCTTCATCCCCAAAACCAAAAAGGAGGAAGACCCAACCGAAACGGACGCTCGTCCTTTCATCATCCTCTACCGAATCCGAAGGTGGGAGTTCGGGCTCTGAGGAGTCACAAGGAGACGAATCTCCACAAAGAGGCAACACACCTCCTCGTTCCCCAACCTCGGACATGGAACTTCACCAATCCCCAGTTCCTTCCCCTCAACCCACAATACCTATTTCCATTCCCACCATAACCCCCTCTATACCACCAACCTCATTTCCCATACCACCACCAATATTCACCACATCAACCGAAACCCCTCCCGTAACCGAACCTCCACAAACCGAAACCCATACACAACCACCACCCGAAACTAACCCCCCACCCACTCAACCTGTACCAACCAAACCTATAACACCCCCAGCTTCACCACCACCTCAATCTCCCGAAGACGCCTCCGATGGCGATGATCAATATCTCGGTGGTGACAACCTGAACTTTGATTCGGTCTACTATAGTCCGTTTCAAGTTCAAAGTGATGAGGAGGATGATGCTCCTGTAACCAAGAAGCATCTCCGTGAGCTAAACGAGAAGGTTGATCAACTTCTCGCCTCCTCTTCCAATCAGCAGTCGTCCTTATCTGACGCTGCCCTTCAGAGGATAGTTGATGCCTTCTCTAGGGCTCAACATGACTCAGTGGCCTCTGCTACTGCTGCTATAGACGCCTCCACCCGAGCTTGTGAGGCTGCGACCGAAAAAGTCGATAAACTATTCCATGACGCTACAATCCTGCTGCAGTCCATGCAGGAAAGCGCCGAAGCCAACAAAACAACACTGGAACCTCTTGTTAATCAATTGGCCCAGTTTGTGAAGACGGAGTTATCCTCGTTCGCTACCCTCAGACAACACCTTAGCGACGACAACTCGGCACTCCGTGCCTCCATTGAAGCCCGCCTGGCAAAGCTACAAGAGGATCTTGCGGCTGAAAATAAATTGATGGACGTCCTGGCAAGTAAGACCACTGCCCTCAAGGTCAAGAGCACCCAACTTTCCAACTCCGAACAACAATTGGAGGCTCTTCGATCTGAAAGGGAAATAATCAAGACGTGTGTTTCGGATGTCCACGCCGCTCTGTCAAACATCCTGGAAGCACACGACCCCATCCTGAACCACTCGGTGAGGCGTACCCTCGCTGAGAAACTCTCTCCGGCCATGGCTCTCTTGAGTAAAATTGAAGGCCTACCCAGTTTCGTGTCCATTCCGAAACAAGGGGGAGATGAGAAGACTGGATCGAAACCACCTCCTTCCTCAAAAGCAACTCACACAACCGAACCAACCCCAACTGGTCATGCCTCGGGTTCGGGTGTGAAGGACAAGGGCAAAAACATTGCAGAGGGAGGAGATGAAGATGAAGATGAAGATGAAGACAAGGAGACTATTGCGGACATGTTGAAGAGGAAAAACAGTCGCAATACTGATGACGATGTCAGTCGTGTGGCACGTGAAGCTGAAGAAGCCGAACGTAAACAAAAAGAAGCCAACGATCTCCTTGAGAGCCGAAAGCTGCTCTTCCCTGCCTGGACCAGGGATCGACTGATAAAGGAGGCCATAGAGACCCCAAGTATACTATGGCTCGAGCCGGTGATATCATTCGACTGCATCAACTCGGTCGATTCGCAATTTGATATGCCGCTAACTCGAAAGGCGTTCATCTTCCACGCCTTCTCCAACATTTACGAAGTCCCGCATCCGAACGATGAGCTTGACAGGGAGCTCATTGACTTTTATCTGGAGGCCGCTCGCCCTCAATTCCTTACATGGAGCGCCCAGAAGATTGTCAGTGTTCGGGTGATGAAGCCGTATGCCGTGGGGAGATTCACAAACGTCAAGTTCAAGCTTATCCGAGGATCTGCAAGAACTGCTCACATGATCTCTCTGGCGGATCTGCCCAATCTGAACCCTCATGATTGGATAGTCTTGTACAACATCTTGCTGACAAACGAAGCTGAATATGGTCCCATCTTAGACCATGTCAAAAGGATGCTGGCATGCTACATCATGGAGGTGGCCCTAATGGATCAGGAGGTTGCCACAGTGTTTAAGAAGAAACCGAAAGTCAAGCCTGTGGGATCGGCCAGTGATCTGAACACGATGAAAATGGGCAAGATTGATTCGAGGCGAAACTCTGTGATGTTCACCAGAGCCGAAGGACAGAAATGTCTGTTCACGTTAGCTGACAAGCACCTCTACACCACTCCCTGCTTGGAACACGTTTTATCTATCGTCAAGCGGTGTAAGGACAATTCGGCTGATGACATCAAATATTTTGAAGATATGATCAACTGGTACATCCGGTTTAGACAGACCATCCTTTCAATAACCAAGTGTCTGTTTAGTACCGTGAAGAAGAAGGTACCAGCTTCAGCTGCCGGCCCAAGTACGAAGTAATGGTCTCGCTCCAAATTGACGCAAAGGGGGAGATTGTTGGGCTGAAGTTCTGTTTTGTATTGCGTCTTTTGGGCTCGTAGATTAGCCTAGTATTCTCCGGTTTGGGCCTGTCCAACCGAGAGCCTTTTATGTATAGTATATAAGTTATCACTTGCATGCATATTAGGTTAAGATTTAAGATTAAAGATTTCTGTTTTGAGCGTTTCAGAGTTTACGATTTTGTTCTCTTGTAATCTTCCAATCCTTTACAGTTGATGTTCTTAATCGAGCTCTTCTAAGGATTTTGTTTAATCATTCAACACGTTTGATTCAAGCTGCTTGTTCCTTTTATTGTGTTCTGCATTGTTATTTATATTGTGTTCTTGCAGTTTCATATTCATATACCTGTTCACGATCTAATCGATCTTTATAGATTAAAAGTTAGTATTTTGATCTCATCAACTTGAATGTATCACTTTAATATCTATATCCGTACACATAATATATAACTAAGATTCAAACGACCTTCAGACAAACAACTGATTCCTTAAGTCCACAACCAAACAAGGAATAGGAAGTAAGGCGAGTTATCAGTCCTAAGTCCTTTCAATCCCCCTTATATAACTATATCTATATAGACTTGATTTTGAAAATATATAAGTTTGAAAGAGTTTAATAAGGAAGTATACATATATAAGAGTTTGTAAAATGATTTGAAGTAATTTGTTTGATAACAAAGTTTGAAGTATAGTAAATTCGTCTGTTTGATAGTTATTAATGACATATGATTGATATAATAACTATAATGTTTCAACTTGTATTCCCCCCCCCCCCCCCCCCCCCCCCCCCCGCTTATAAAATCATTTAAAATATAAGTTAAGGGGTATGAACTCACCTGCAATGAGTGATACGAATGAAAGATCGGTTTGTAGGATGCTAAGTGTCAAGTGAAGACTTGAGCACAACGGATCCTAAATAGCATATAATGACACATATATGTATGCAATTAGTGTTTGAATAGATAATCATGCCAGGAAAGACACCCTAGGACATAGGAAACACTTAGATTCAAGTGCTAGAAGTACAAAGGGTTGCATATAACGGGTGTATGGCCACACGTTGGAGTGTATGGCCAAAATGGTGTGTTTCATGTGTGTGTACGGCCAGAGTGTACGGCCAAAGTAGGTGTACGGCCGCACACTCATTGTAAAACATGCCCATGAGTGATTTAAAGTCTTATTAAGCATCTAGGAAGTGTATCTTGACCAATACGTAGCCTTAATGAAAGTTTAATGTCGTTTTAGACCTTAAAAAGGGTTTGTACGGCCAGGCAAGGAGTGTACGGCCGTACACCCTTGATGATCTTGTAAAAATGATCAAAAGTCTATTCCAAGGTTCTAACTTGCATTCCCTAAGTGTTCTTGATCATGTGCTAGCATAGAACATGAGTTTGAAGCCAAATAGCACTAACCAAAGGGGTGTACGGCCACATGGGGTGTGTAACAAGAATAAGGGGTTGTACTTACATGGTTTGGATGTTTTCTAAGGAGTAATGCTAGTAAGTTACAAGAATGAGGAGTGGTACTTACAACAGGGAAGCCTTTAGGGGTGTTTGAGGTCCAAAAACTTAGTAGGTGTTCTTGGTGTTCTTGGAGAACACTTGAAGATCTAAACAAAAGGAGTAATTTCATGGATGAAATGATAGATCCTTACTAGATAGTGTAATGAATCATCAAATCAAAGGAAGAAACACTTACAACTTGAAGATCTAGAAGAAAAATCGGATGATACTTGAGAGAGAAGTTGATTTCTTGGCTTAGGAGTGTGAAAAGAGATAAATGAAGGCTAAGACTCTCATTTATACATAAGAGTGTACGGTTGGGATGGGTGTACAATCATAAACCCATGTGTACGGCCATACACACCTCATGAAAGGGTGTTTGGCTCCATTGAAGGGTGTTGAACTCAAATACACTCATCCCTAGCCTCATACATTTGTTATACTAGGCTTAGAACACTCAAATTGACTCTAAACAATGCTAGAAGATAGCTAAAATGAGCTTGACCTTGATTGATTTGGATAACTGTACAAGATAGAAATTTTGGGTTGTCACACCGGGACTTCAGAGGGTTTAGAAGGGCTTAAAAGAGTGTTTGAGTGGAGAGAGTACTTATTTTTGATTTTGGTAAACAAAACTCGGAGGTCTCGCATCCCATGTATAGGGGCTGAGGTTGAGTATCACGTTGGGTGTACGTCTTGTACGTGGGGATTACTATTCCGGGCCTTATCCGATCTTCAGGCGTGGTGAAGCTATGAGGCATGCGTCGAGGCTAGTCCCATTACGCTGGTCGTAAACTTTATGTACGCTGGGCGTAATTGCTAGCTGGCTTCGAACGTGTAAATGATGCAATATACATGTTGCATGCGAAGAAAGGGGCTACGTGGACAATCTGAACCCTTGCTTCCGAGTACGCTGGGCGTACTCATGTACGCGGGGCGTACTTCCTTTTTCCAAACTTCATAAATTCATATCTTTCGCATACGAACTCCATTGTTGAAGTTCTTTATATCCACGCATTAGTGAGACCGTGCTCTAAAACTTCCAACGTTTGTTTTTGTCTGTCTTTTTACCGTTGGATTTCTTTTTATAAGATCTCCGATTCTCGTTTAGATTGTTTTGGCCAAAAGTTGCTCGATCTTAATTTCGAGTTTCAGGCTGTGTACTTGTGTATCGAAACTTAGAAAAATCATAACTTTTTCATATGAAGTCAGATTTGGACGTTCTTTTTATGGACATTCTCGGTTTAACATTTACTACGATTGTCATTTAGATAGTTAAGGCTAAAAAGCATTTTACTGCAAATTCACTTTTTATGTTAAACAGTGTTTTACCGGTTTTATCGCGGATTTTCGATAGGTTATAACTTCTTCGTTATAGCTCGTATTTGGGTGTTTTTTATATTTTTAGAATCCTTGGCTCGATCCCACCATTATATTCATCCAAAACAAGTTTATTTAATGTTTCATTTTTGAAGGTCAATTAAGTAAATGCACATAGTATTCAAAAATTTATCTTTATTATTTTAAAAAGAACTACAAATTGATCTATACTATTACATTGATTCAAAATAACGGGTTGTTACAATACTACAACAGATTCTTTAGAGATTCATTTGAACTTAGTCAATAGTTGATGAAAGTTTGCCACTTTGTTCATATAAAGCCACAAGAACTACAAACGATAGAAAGTTCAAGAAGACAGGTTATTTTGTGAAAGAAGTAACGTATCTAAACACCATTATCATTATGTGGTCAAGTGAGCCGCATCTTTAGTCAAAGAATCTAGAATGCTACTAGACTCTAAATGCTCTCTAAAAGCTTCTTCCTTTACCTCTTTATCCTCTAAACAAGCATACAAGAAACAAGATTCAACAGTTAGCAATATGTATCGTGGATATGGATGTGCTTATGAATCAAATGAAACCACGTTCTTGTTATGATTGGGTAATAACATTCTTTTCTAAATCAAGATTATTAAATGTCTATCTTATGTTTTAAATATGATACTTGTAACCATTTACAAAGGTCTATTTGGTTCCCTGATGGGATGAAATGCAAAGAGTAAGTCAGATATATGAAAACCAGAAATCAAATTATAGCTTTTTTATTTTTATGGTGAGAGATGGCCTAATAGATCCAAAACTAAAAAAAGATGCACGATTCTCATTTGATTGCATACAAAATACTAAAAGAATCAGTTTGTGCACATGAACAGGGTAAGAAACATATAAAAAAGGATAAAAAAAGCAGACAGGGTAAAGGTCAAGGCAATCAGATTCCATTGTAAACCTCTCACTTCACAAACCCTCATACTAGTTCCACACCACCCGTTTGTAAAAATGTCGCTAAGTATACATCATTTTGAGCATCACAGTTATCCAATCAAATTCTAATAATTCACGCCGAGCTCAAATGTTCCCAATTCTCTATAGTTGCCATATACCTTGCTTCTACAACTCATACACATAAACTCGTTGTTGTATACGAATCCTAGCTAAAAAGCCCTAAATTACCATTTCCAAAAGAAGAAAAAGAAGAAGAAGACTTGACTTTCTTGTTCACAATTGAAACGAAACTTAATCCAGGCTTCGACACTCCACATTCTCTATTTAAAACTTGTCATAGAAATTTCAAACTATCCAAGTGTCCTAAGAGCTGCTACGACTCCTGCTTCTAGAGATACAATATGGGTTCACTCCTTTGATCCCTACATACGATAACCCAACGAAACTTTTGTACGTCCTGATGAAACAAAGAGAAGTGGAACAAAGTGAACCTAAAAGAGTCCAGACACACGGAGTAGAAGGTTAAATGTTTCACAAGATTATGAAATTAAGTTTTATCTGGAATTTTCATCAATGTTGGAGAGAATCGGTTGACTGTGGGGTGAGAGAGCTGCAATCGGTTGACTAGAAGGTTAAGTTTTATATGGAACGTGGTTGAGAGAATACTGGAGGCGAACGTGCAGAGAAGATGGAAGAGTGTAGGAGAATGGGGGAGGGACACAGAACCGGCAGAAAAGAGTAAATAGGGAGTTTTTGTGGTTAGATGTCATCTGAGGAAGCATGGGATGGCTGAAAAGCATAGTAATACTTATAATTTTTAGGGCTCACTAATATGGAAGTAAAGATGACTCAGGGGTAGAAAATGGTATAGAGAAGAGGATCTATTCGGAAAATAAAAACGTCTTAGGGGGAAAAATGGTGGAGAAAAGAGGATAGTTGTCGTGAAAGAGGATAGCTACCGTCGTTGACCTCCGTATGGCTTCAGAGCTCCAAAAATATGAAAGGGAGAAAGATTGACAAGTACACAATCCTTTTAGGGTTTCTTTGGGAAAGGATTTTACAACATATGAAGAAGAAGGAGGAGACTATTGTCACACCCCTAAATCGGAACGACAGAAACGTTCGGGGGCGGAGGACGTCATGCTCAGTATCACAACACATGCATCATAGTAATCAAAGTAACAAACAACCATTACATTAATATTAAAGTGTTTACATGTATTCGATCCACAAAAGATTTACTCCAAAAGTAAATAACAAAAAAAAGACATGAAGCTATATGATCCATCTTCTGAATCCCTAAGCGCATACCTGTCTACTAGTTTCCTGAGAATACAAGTTATTTTAAAAGAGTAGATCAGCATTTAAGCTGGTGAGTTCATAAGTATTTAGTTATAAAATGCATAATATAAGTTCTTTAGAAAAGTTATCCTGTTCCTCTAGAAAATCCTATATTTTCTTATGTGATTAATGATAAGTAAAAATGACTCTACAATTCCTTCTATGAGTACTTAACGAGTACAAGTTATATAAAATCCAGATCAAATAGACAATCGATTGTGTGAATCTGCCCTAAGCACACAAGTAACAAACATACAAAACAGTTGTGCCTTGGTAGAAGGCTACTTTTAGTAGAAAATATAGGATTTTCTAGGAGTTACAAACTTTTACAAACACTTACAAACATTTACATACTTTTACTAAAAACGTTCACAAATTCGTACATCAAACACCGTTTCAATCATTTTGATACAAACATAAACACTAAATACTTATGAACTCACCAAATTTAATGCTGAGAAACTCTTTAAAAATAACTTGTATTCTCAAGTCATCAGTAGACAGGTACCGATGCCAGCTTTTGAGAAGGTGGAGTGCATACAAGACTCATCTCATATTTTGTTTGATATTTTGGTGTCTATAGCTATAAAGAACACACTTGTATTAAAATTATATAGATAATGCAATGGATGATGTTGTTTACTTACTTACTATTATACTGTGTTGTGATATTGTACATGACGTCCTCCGCCCCAGAACATTTCCGCCGTTCTTGGTTTTGGGGTGTGATAGATTGGTATCACAGCATTGTTTATAGTGAATTCAGTATATCAATCCATAAAAGATATACTAACTATAAACCCAATGGGATTTAAACACTTTGACCGAGAGTGTATACTTTTAAATAATAAAATATTTAACTAAGTATAAAAGCCTGTATTCATACTAACATCATTGTCACAATGACAAATACAAAAGTATTACGATTGTTGAATATCACAAGTAAGCTCAGGGATGTATGGTCAGTCCTAGGAATGGTTTAGCCTGATCAACTATGCTGGTCCGAGGAGTGATTAACATATGCCCGAGAATGGTTGTGATATTGCAACAAGTATAAAAACTTACCAACACTACTACAACGAAAACACTAGAACAGAACATAAGTCTAAAATACTATAGGAGTATTTTGGGTTACTATAATTACATATCTGAGAACTAAAAAGGTCTCTATCAAGTAGGTCAATAGTCGTTAAGTGGATACGCTAAGGTTATATGAAATTTAGGTGTTATAGACTCAGAATTTGTGACCATTGCTTTACTTCCTGTCCTTATTTGGTTGTGGATTTGGAGTTAGGGCCACTTATTCGAAGGTCTATCCTGCTTTGATTTTAGATAACTGGTACACACTACACAAGTATTGACATAACTGATAAAGATCATGTTATAATTATCTTAAGTAGTACGTCTATTTATATAAGATTTTTATACCCCTTTTACGCATAGATATCATGGCTGGATTCCATCATGGCAACCCGTACTTTCCCAACGAAGGTAATGCTGGATAGCTGGAGGAAGAACCAGAGATGATCACCTAATCCCTTTGGATGATCACCATGCTGAAGGTTTTTCTGATAATTCCGACTTTGAACCTGAAGTCAACAACCTACCCCAAGTATGTACCATCCCAAAATTCAGGTAAGCTATTTGACCCTTCCATTTTGTCATGTTGTCAAGATTGGTCCCATGTGAGAGTTCTTGTAGCAAATAAGTACGCTAGGCGTACTGAGGAGTACGCTGCGCGTACTCATGCGCTTAATTTGGGCGCAGACCCGCCTGGGTACGCTGGGCGTACCCAGGGTTACGCTGGGCGTAACGGGTCCAGATGCAAACCATAAATGTTTGGCTTGTGCACTAATTAAAGGATGCTAAGGCTTATTTCTCAGCCTCCATATCAGAGACTGAAACCCTAAGAGAGAGCCTTCCATCGTCCTTAGCTTGAGTGTGTGTGTTTTGGAGCTAAAATTGTCTTGGTGTGTTAGTGAAGAAGTACGAGAAGAGCTTGTGGAGGCTAGGGCTTGAAGTACAAGTTTGGATCTGAGATCTACAGTGAAAGGCGCTTCATCTAGAGGTATAAAGTTCAAACTTTCCTCTGTATTTGGTTATATGATTGCATGGACCATTTTTAGGGTAAAAAGTCCTAAAGGTGGAGACTTTATGAGTGTAGTGTACTCCATGGACATAGATCTGTCCCATTTCAGTGATATTCATGTTATAGAACCATAAAGTTTCCATCTTGGTCGTTGTTATGAGGTCATGTTTGAGTTATGAGCTTTCTAGAATTGGGAAATTAAATGTTATGGGAGATAGTGACATGTCCAGCCATGCAAAGGCTTAAAGTCACCAAGTTTATGGATTAAGAGGCTTAGAAATGGTCAGATCTAGAAGTTGGACGTGAGTCTTAACTGTTTAAGACCTCAAGAGCTTAGAGTCTGAAACTAGGAGTTACACGGGGCGTAATCCCAGTACACGCGGCGTAAGGGATCACGCACGACGTTGCTGTGAGGACGCCGGGTACGCCCAACGTAACCCGAAGAGTTGAATTTTGTTGACTTTTAGGGTTTGGTCAACTTTAGGGTCTTTGAGCCATGAGAGGGGTAAAATGGTCTTTTACCCTTCTGAGAGTACTAAGAGAAGGAATAGTCTAGCCTTGAGAGATGTATTTATTTAGAGTGTTTATTTCATATGATTAGGCGGAGGCTAGACCCGATTTTACAGAGTTCAAGATTTACTGAGTTACCCCGAGGTGAGTCTTCTCACTATACTTTACTTAGAGTGGTAATTAGAGTTATGTGACAGATTATTTTGTATGCTTTTGCATGATGTGACTTCTATGTGATTTATGTTATGTATGTTACAGAGTTTTCAGAGTTAGAACGGGAAGGTTCACAGAGTTAGGGCCAAAGGGCCCATAGAGTTATGGGACTAGAGGGTCCCACTGGGACATATTGACCAGAGGGTCAAATAGAGTTATAGCCTCGAGTGGATAATAAGTGTTGTGTATGGTATTTTGGGGAACTCACTAAGCATTTATGCTTACAGTGTTGTGTTATATGTTTCAGGTACCAGTGAGGATCGCGGGAAGGCGCCGACTTGATTAGTACACACATGAGGAGCTTTTACATTTTATGATCTTGGGATGTGATGTTATGAACTGATTATGTGATACAATGATATTTTTATAAAAATTATTAATGAAAGTGTGTTTTTTTAAAACGTGAAAAATTATTTGAAAATTTAGGTGCACCTTCGGGCGCATCTGAACTCAAACCGAGGATTTGAGAGATTTTCAAAACAAAATTCACAAAAATTTTCTTAAGATTAAAAGGTTTTTGAAAGAGCAGAGCAGAGCAGTGTGTACGATCAGCTAGCGCCCGAATGGTGATTTCCCAAAATACCCTTACGTTATGAGTTATGAGATATGTTATGATATGATATGCATGCTAGAGTAGGCTAGGTATTCTTATTAGGACTAGAGTGGCCTGATTTGTGATTCCTTAGCCTAGGGATTTTGTAGCTAGGAGATGCTTGACAGTGAATAGATATCAGCGAGGAGCTTATGAGAGATCCGCTAGAGAGTAGACTATATATATATAGAGAGAGAGTAGAGTACTTGGGATCTGGGATCCTAGGAGGAGGACTTGGGGTGAATATTGATGCGATGTGGACGGTAGTATTGGGCCCGTACTCCTAAAGGCAACGGATCAGTGCCCAATCCAAGTAAGAATCTTTAGGATACCAGGGAACAACTAGGATTAGGATATCAAGTGTGTGTACACTCGAGCGAGTCTCTAATATCTTGAGTTGTATTTCAGAGAGACATCATGTTAGGGACACGCCACAGGCCAGGGACTAGCGAGGGAGGTGTGAGCGATGAGGAGCTCCGCCAGATGATTCATGATGAGGTGGCTGCTGCCATCCACGCTAGGATTCCAGAGAGGTTTGGGTCTATCATGACCACACTGATTGAGACTTTTAATGAGCGGTATGCTGCTCTTACTAATGATGTTGTTGTTGTAGCCACTGCGGTGGTTGCTGCTGCAAGGCCTCAGGAGTGTGACGCGTTGCTGTACCGGGAGTTCAGCAACATGAAGCCACCAGAGTTTGATGGGACTCAGGATCCAACAGCCGAGATGAGGTGGATCTCTAACATTGAGTGGTGAAAGTTTGTGACAGCGCACTATTCTTCAGTAGAGCTCACTACAATGACCTGGGAGCGGTTCACCGCTATGTTTCGTGATGAGTACATTCCCCCGGTGAAAAGGGAGCATTTGGCCTAGGAGTTCTTGACCCTCAAGCAGGGTACTGAGTCTGTTACTGTGATCACCAGGATGTTTCATGAAAGGGCGACGTTCTGCCCTGAGCACGTGTCTTCAGAGCATGCACATATGAGTTTGTATTTGAGTATTATGAGGAGAGACATCCGAGAGTTTGTGGAGAACTCGACGTACCAGACATTTGCTGAGCTTCAGGAAAATGCCCGGAAGAGGGAGATTAAGATCGAGACTCTGGCCAGGGAGGAGGTGGAGTCTCATGGGAGAGATCAGCGACCGACACAGTCCTAGTTGGCTGCTAAGCGGGCTAAGCCCGCCGATTCGAGATCACGGAACCAGAATGGCCGCACTTGTGGAAAATGCGGCAAGAGTCACGAGGGGGTGTGCAGAGCAGGGTCTTGCTACAAGTGTGGAAAGGAAGGGCACATGGCCAAGGATTGCCCCAAGGGGTTTGCAGTTTGTTTTCACTGCAACCAGACTGGACACCAGAAAGCCGAGTGTCCGCAGTTACGAGGGTCAGCTCAGGGAGCTTGTCAGGAATCTGTCCCTGCTGCTATTCGAGCTATAGAGACTCGACCGGTGAAGGCTGAGGCGCCGAAGGCTCATGGGAGAGCCTTCCAGATGACAACGGAGGAGGTCCGCGCAGCACCCGATGTTGTGGCTGGTATGTAGTGTTTACTCTGTTTATTTTGTCTTTGTGGCGTTATGCTTATGTTGTGATATGCGTAGGTACATTTCTTGTCTGTTCTGTACCTGCTTTGGCGTTATTTGACTCGGGTACGAGTAGTTCTTTTGTGACGTTAGCCTTTAGTCAACACATCAGTATTCGTCGAGAGGCATTGAGTCGACCTTTGCGAGTTTCCATAGCTGACGAGAGAGCAATGTATGCCACTGATGTGATTCGAGGTTGTGGACTCGAGATCTTCGGCGTTGAGTTTCCGATTGATTTGGACCCGATTGGTATGGGAGATGTCTATGTCATCGTGGGCATGGACTGTTTGAGTAGATTTGGAGCGGTTATCAACTGCGAGTCACAGCTGGTAACCATACTAGACCCTAGTGAGGGAGTCCTTACGGTTTATGGCGAGGGTACCTGTTCTAGCTCGGCATTTTGTTCAGTCGCGAGAGTGAGCTGAGTCTACAGCAAGGCTGTAGTGGAAATGTGGCTTATGTGATGGATACAAGGGTAGGTGCAGAGAGACCTAGGTCGGTCGATGAGGTCCCGATAGTGCGTGAGTTCTCGGATGTTTTCCCCGAGCAGTTACCGGGTGTGCCTCCCGAGAGGCAGGTGGAGTTTCGTATCGATTTGGTTCCGGGGGCAGCGCATATCGCCAAGGCGCTCTATCGCCTTGCACCTCCAGAGATGCAGGAGTTATCCTCGCAGCTTCAGGAGCTGCTGGGAAAACGGTTTATACAGCCGAGTAGCTCGCTGTGGGGAGCGCCGTTTCTTTTTGTCAAGAAAAAGGATAGTTTACACCGGATGGGCATTGATTACCAGGAGTTGAATAAGCTGATGGTCAAGAACCATTTCCCCTTACCGAGGATCGACGATTTGTTCGATTAGTTGTAGGGAGCGTCTTGGTTCTCCAAGATTGATTTGAGGTCTGGATATCATCAGATGAGGGTGCGTGATGAGGATATCCAGAAGACAACGTTCATGACTCGTTACAAGCATTACGAGTTCATGGTGATGCCTTTTGGACTCACCAATGCACCGGTGGCGTTCATGGATCTCATGAACAGGGTGTGCAGGCTGATGTTGGATCATTCGTTGATGGTGTTCATTGATGATATATTGGTGTATTCGAGGTCCAGAGAGCAGCATGAGGAACATTTGAGGGAGATCCTCGGAGTTCTGAGATCGGAGAGGCTTTACGCCAAATTCTTCAAGTGCGATTTCTTGTTATGGGAGGTCCAGTTTCTAGGACACCTCGTCAACCAAAATGGGATATTGGTCGATCCAGCCAAGATTGAGGCGGTGATGAGTTGGGAAGTGCCGAGATCCCCTTCGGAGAACAGGAGCTTCGTGGGGTTGGCCGGCTATTATCGGAGATTCATTCAGGATTTCTCCAGGATTGTAGTTCTTCTCACCAGGCTGATCCGGAAGGGTGTGGCTTTCAATTAGGGCCCGGAGTACCAGGCCTCATTCGAGACGCTTCGCCAGAGATTTTGCGAAGCCCCAGTGTTGGCCCTTTCGGAGGGAATGGAGGACTTTGTGGTATATTGTGACGCGTCGATATCGGGATTGGGTGCGATGCTGATGCAGAGAGGGCATGTGATAGCATACGCATCGAGGCAGCTGAAGCCTCATGAGACGAGGTATCCTACTCACGATCTGGAGTTGGGGGCTATGGTGTTCGCCCTCAAGATCCGGCGTCAGTATTTGTATGGGGTTCGGTGTACCATATACATGGACCACAAAGAGTTTGAAGTATCTGATGGATCAGCGCAACTTGAACATACATCAGAGGAGACGGTTGGAAGTGGTAAAGGATTATGAGTGTGAGATCCTATACCACCCAGGCAAGGCTAACGTGGTAGCTGATGCCTTGAGTCGCCGGACAGAGAGTTCCCCTTTGCGAGATGTTTGTATGAGGTTGAAAGTCATGACTCCGATGTTGGACACCATTCGAGAGGCCCAGGTGGAGGCCATGAGACCGGAGAACCGCAAGCGAGAGCGGGTGATTGGTCAGATATCTGAGTTCATTGCAGATAGTTGGGGGCTTATGAACTTCTAGGGTCGGGTTTGGGTGCCATTTGAGGGTGAAGCACATACCATTTTGATGGAGGAGGCGCACAGGTCGAGGTTTTCGATCCATCCCGGGGCCACTAAGATGTTTTTGGACCTGAAAAGAGATTATTGGTGGCCCTGTATGAAGAGGGATGTGGCGTGGTTTGTAGAGAGGTGCTTGACGTGTCGCAAGGTTAAGGCCGAGCACCAGTGCCCACATGGCAAGTTGCAGCCGCTCAAGGTTTCCCAGTGGAAGTGGGAACAAATTTCCATGGATTTTATCACCAAATTGTCGAGGACTGCGAGAGGCGTCGATGCAATTTGGGTGATCGTCAACCGGCTGACAAAGAGCGCTCATTTTCTTGCTATTAGTGAGTGCTCTTCCGCAGAGAGGCTGGCAGAGGTGTATGTGAGGGAGGTGGTATCGCGGCATGGTGTACCGATCTCGATTGTGTCAGATCGAGATGTGTGTTTCACTTCCAGGTTCTGGAAGAAGTTCCATGAGGAGTTGGGTACTCGGCTGCATTTCAGTACCACTTACCACCCACAGATGGACGGATAGAGTGAGCGTACGATTCAGACGCTCGAGGACATGCTTCGGGCATGTGTGTTGGACTTTGGAGGGAGTTGGGAAATGTATATGCGTTTGGCTGAGTTTTCCTATAACAACAGCCACCATTCGAGCATTGGTATGCCTCCCTTTGAGTTATTATATGGGAGGAGGTGTCGGACTCCCATTTGTTAGGGAGAGGTAGGGCAGCGAGTGATGGGCAACACTGAGATCGTGCTTCAGACGACAGAGCAGATACATCAGGTTAGACAGAGGTTGCTGATGGCCCAGAGTCGCCAGATGAGTTACGCGGATAGGCGTCGATCCGAGCTCGAGTTTCAGGTTGGTGATTTTGTACTCCTAAAAGTGTATCCTTGGAAAGGAGTTATCCGATTCAGGAAAAGGGGTAAGTTGGGGGCCCGGTACATTGGAATGTTCAGGGTGATTATGAGGGTGGGCAGGGTAGCTTATCGATGGGAGCTACCTGCGGAGTTGCGCCAGATTCATGATACCTTCCACATGTCTCAGGAGAGGAAGTGTATAGCCGACGAGTCGGCAGTGGTGCCATTGGAGGATATCCAGGTGGACGCGGGTCTGAATAATGTTGAGAGACCGATCACGATCTTGGACTGGAAGGTCATGGTTCTGAGGAACAAGGAGGTGCCTCTGGCTCAGGTCCAGTGGCAACATCAGAGGGGGTCAGAGCTCACTTGGGAGCCAGAGTCAGAGATGCGGGAGCAGTATCCGGAGTTGTCTTCGGCATGAGACTTCAAGGGCGAAGTCTGGTTCTAGTGGGGGAGAATTGTAACATCCCAAAATTCAGGTAAGCTATTTGACCCTTCCATTTTGTCATGTTGTCAAGATTGGTCCCTTGTGAGAATTCTTGTAGCAAATGAGTATGTTGGGCGTGCTGAGGAGTACGCTGCGCATACTCATGCGCTTAATTTGGACGCGAGCTCGCCTGGGTACGCTGGGCGTACCCAGGGTTAAGTTGGGCGTAACGGCTCCAGATGAAAACCCTAAATGTTTGGCTTATGCACTATTTAAAGGATGCTAAGGCTCATTTCTCAGCCTCCATATCAGAGAGTGAAACCTCAAGAGAAAGCCTTCCATCGTCCTTAGCTTGAGTGTGTGTGTTTTGGAGCTAAAAGTGTCTTAGTGTGTTAGTGAAGAAGAAGGAGAAGAGCTTGTGGAGGCTAGGGCTAGAAATGCAAGTTTGGATCTGAGATCTATAGTGAAAGGAGCTTCATCTAGAGGTCTAAAGTTCAAAACTTTCCTCTTTATTTGGTTAGATGATTGCATGGACCATTTTTAGGGTTAAAAGTCCCAAAGGTGGAGACTTTATGAGTGTAATGTATTCCATGGACCTAGATCTGTCCCATTTCAGTGATATTTGTGTTATAGAACCATAAAGTTTCCCTTTTGGTCGTTGTTATGAGGTCATGCTTGGGTTATGAGCTTTCTAGAGTTGGGAAATGAAATGTTATGGGAGTTAGTCACTTGTCCAGCCATGCAAAGGCTTAAAGTCACCAACTTTATGGATTAAGAGGCTTAGAAATGGTCAGATCTAGAAATTGGACATGAGTCTTAACTGTTGTTTAATACCTCAAGAACTTAGAGTGTCAAATTGGGAGTTACGCGGGGCGTAATCCCAGTACGTGCGACATAAGGAGTCGTGCACCCCGTTTTTGTGAGGACACCGGGTACGCCCAGCGTACATGTTTGGTACGCACATCATAACCCAGAGAGTTAACTTTTAGGGTTTGGTCAACTCTAGGGTCTTTGAGCCATGAGAGGGGTAAAATGGTCTTTTACCCTTCTGAGAGTACTAAGAGTACAAATATTCTAGCCTTGAGAAATGTATTGATTTAGAGTGTTTATTTCATATGATTAGGCGGAGGCTAGACCCGATTTTACAGAGTTCGAGATTTACCGAGTTACCCGAGGTGAGTCTTCTCACTATACTTTTCCTAGAGTGGTAATTAGAGTTATGTCACAGAGTATTTTGTATGCATTTGCATGATGTGATTTCTATGTGATTTATGTTATGTATGTTACAGAGTTTTAAGAGTTAGGACGGGAAGGTCCACAGAGTTAGGGCCAGAGGGCCCACAAAGTTATAGGACTGGAGGGTCCCACTGAGACATATTGACCAGAGGTTCAAACAGAGTTATAGCCTCGAGTGGCTAATATGTGTTGTGTGTGGTATTTTGGGGAACTCAGTAATCATTTATGCTTACAGTGTTATGTTATGTGGTTCAGGTACCAGTGAGCATCGCGGGAAGGCGCCAGCTTGATCAGTACACACATGAGGAGCTTTTACATTTTATGATCTTGGGATGTGATGTTATGAACTAATTATGTGATACAATGATATTTTTATAGCAATTATTAATGAAAGTGTGTTTTTTTAAAATGTGAAAAATTATTTGAAAATTAAGGTGTTACAAGTTAGTATCAAAGACTTGGTTTGAGGGATTCAGGTGCACGTTCGGGCGTATCTGAACTCAAACCGAGGATTTGAGAGATTTTCAAAATAAAATTCACAAAATTTTTCTTAAGAGTAAAAGGTTTTTGAAAGAGCAGAGCCGAGCAGTGTGTACGATCAGCTAGCGCCCGAATGGTGATTTCCCAAAATACCCTTACGTTATGAGTTATGAGATATGTTATGATATGATATGCATGCTAGAGTTGGCTAGGTATTCTTATTAGGACTAGAGTGGCATGATTTGTGATGCCTTAGCCTAGGGATTTTGCAGCTAGGAGATGCTTGAGAGTAAATAGATAGCAGCGAGGAGCTTATGAGAAATCCGCTAGAGAGTAGACTATATATATAGAGAGAGTAGAGTACTTGGGATCTGGGATCCTAGGAGGAGGACTTGGGGTGAATATTGATGAGATGTGGACGGTAGTATTGGGCCCGTACTACTAAAGGCACCGGATCAGTGCGCAGTCCAAGTAAGAATCCTTAGGATACCAGGGAACAAGTAGGATTGGGATATCGAGTGTGTGTACACTCGAGCGAGCCTCTGATATCTTGAGTTGTATTTCAAAGAGACATCATGGTGGGGACATGCCACATGCCAGGGACTAGCGAGGGGGTGTGAGCGATGAGGAGCTCTGCCACATGATTCATGATGAGGTGGCCGCTGCCATCCGCACTGAGATTCCAGATATGTTCAGGTCTATCAAAACCACAATGATTGAGACTTTTGATGAGCAGTATGCTACTCTTGTTGACGTTGTTGTTGCTGCAGCCACTGCGGTGGTTGCAGCTACCAAGCCGCATGGGGGTGACGCGTTGTTGTACCGGGAGTTCAGCAACACAAAGCCACCAGAGTTTGATGGGACTCAGGATCCAATATCCACGATGAGGTGGATCTCTGAAATTGAGGGGTGCTTCTACACATGTTCATGTCCGGAGCATCTGAGAGTTCGGTTCGCGCTGAACCAGCTTCGCTTGGGGGCGAAGGACTGGTGGATGTTGGTGACAGCGCACTATTTTTCAGCAAAGCTCGTTGCGGTGACCTGGGAGAGGTTTACCGCTATGTTTCGTGATGAGTACATTCCCCCGGTGCAAAGGGAGCGTTTGGCCCAGGAGTTCTTGACCCTCAAGCAGGGTACTGAGTCTGTTACTGTGATCATCGGGATGTTTCATGAAAGGGCGATGTTCTGCCCTGAGCACGTGTCTTCAGAGCAAGCACGTATGATTCGGTATTTGAGTATTGTAAGGAGAGACATCCGAGAGTTCGTGGCGAACTCGACGTACAGAACATTTGCTGAGCTTCAGGCAAATTCCCGGAAGAGGGAGATTGAGCTTGAGACTCGGACCAGGGAGGAGGCGGAGTCTCAGGGGAGAGATCAGCGACCGACACAGTCCTAATCGGCTGCCAAGCGGGCTAAGCCCACCGATTCGAGATCAGGGAACCAGAACGGCCGAACTTGAGGCAAGTGCAGCAAGAGTCACGAGGGGGTGTGCATAGTAGGGTCTTGCTACAAGTGTGGCAAGGAGGGGCACATGGCCAAGGATTGCCCCAAGGGGTTTGTAGTTTCTTTTCACAGCAACTAGACCGGACACCGGTAGGCCGAGTGTCTGCAGTTATGAGTGTCAATGATGTGCACAAAAGTACCACTAATTTTAATATTTATAACCTAACAAACTTAGACTATCTATGCAATTATAGACAGTGTACCTAGTCAGATTACAGTATAGTTTAGGTAAGTCGGGTGTCGATCACAGGGAACGGTGGATTAATTCAATATATTTAATTATAGGTTATAGGTTACACGAAAAGAATAAAGAAATAAATTTCAAACTAACAATTAATTAACTACTCTCGATAAACTAACAGGAAAACAAATCTCTTCAGGTACTTTGGTTTAGACAAATTACACCTTAAAAACATAGACAATTGTATATACAAATTCATTTATTCATGTTCACCGATTCCTAAAATGATTAGATTCGTGTTCGCTATAACTAATCCTTTAGCAAACAAGTCAATTTAAACAGTGATCAGTTGATTAAACTAACATGCTTCCTAGTGTTCAGTTCGTATTAAGCAAGACTTGTAAATATAGTTAATCGAATTATTAATTCAATTTAACCTCTTGTTGATGGTCATCAAACAAGGCTCACACATTAACTTACTTATTCTCAAGTTAATCCTAGTTTCACCTTCGTTATTCCTAGACTTATAATCTCGATGGTCATCAAAAATCATAAGAGACAAGCAATCAAGCAGATGTTCAAACAACTCAATTCACTTAACAATTAACAGAAAACAATCATCATTAACACGTAAGGATCTTTTAACAAGCTTGGCAAGTTAAATTAAACATAAACAAACAATTCAATATAGCAATTAGTCTAATAATCAAAGCTTCATTCAATCATAAACACAAAGTAAAAGGTTTTTACACCCAAAGCAGAAACTGAATACAGAAAAGTACCACAATGGAATGCTAAACATGGTCACATTAGCAGCCCATATGATTACCGACACGTATCCGCTCTCCAGCCCTTCCGATCTCCGCTCCCGTTAGCTTAACGGCCTTCCGGCCGCCTTCTAGACCCTCAAAACGGCTTAACAGAACTTTAATATCGACTAAGTTAAGTTGGTAGTCGAATCCACCATCCTGGTTAGCTGAAAATCTACTTTTATAACCTTTGTAGCCGACTTACGTACACTGGGCATAAGTCGGATTACGCGGGGCGTACTAAAGATCACTACGCGATTGAACTTATCCGAGGCCAACCAGTACGCGGCGTGTACCCTTAAGTTACGCGGAGCGTACGTCACTTTGGTCGTTAGGCGAGGCGTAATTGCTATGGACGCGGGGCGTAATCATCTAATCCAACATTTTTAATTTCTTTTAGCTTCTAAGTTCGGGTTCCGCATTCAGTCTTTTCTTTTGTGCTTTATCGACAACGAATAGCTGCAAAACATATTTCACAGCATTATGATTACTTTTTAGTTCTATAAGAGAATAAATAAGGCCAAAATATTAAGATAAAGTGCATAAAAATATATATATATATATATATATAAATACACATATCAAAATACCCCACACTTAGCCTTTGCTTGCCCTCAAGCAAATTTACTTTTAATTTTTACCAATATCGCATTAAACAATCCATTTAAAACTCAGCCATTATGCCAAGACCTCAACACATGCTTTTGTGTCTAAAATTTTCCTAAAGTACCCCTTATACTTTAAATACTCACAATCTTCATAAACACTTGCCCACTTTTTCCGAACAATGCTCATTTTATGCAACCCTCCGAATCCATCTGCAGAAAACCTCCTAACCTCAAGTTATTTTTAGTTGAGCAACCTAAGCATACATAATCTAGAATTACAACTTTTCGATACCACTATGGAGCTCTTTTTGGAATTCTTCAATTCTTTGACATTTGATCTTTAATTTATGTGAATTCATCACCTTTGTTTGATTTGATTTCTGGTATCTTCAACTTTTTGGATTTCTTCAGAATTTTGATCTTTTGATCTTCACTTTATTTGCTCCAAAATTCTTCAAACTTTTTTCGTAATTCTCTCTCTTTTTTATATATATATATTACATGTACCTCACTTTTTTTTTCAATCAAAACCTACATGCTTAAGCAGAGGCGCTCAACCTCAACCTTTATTGGTTAATGATAATAATTTTCCTGGATACATTTCAGGTTTAGGCTGCTAAACATATTGCATCCCTCAAACCAAGCGGGGTTATGTTTTTGTTCCATGATTTCACTAAAATAAGGGAGGCCACAAATGCACTATAACGTATATTGGCTCAAACAAACATTTGAGTTCTCATTGGATCATCACATACAATATTAGCAAAATTTTAGATTCGCTAGATTTTCTAAATTAAACTATTATTTCAAGCTTTTTTTTAAATTTTAAATTTCCTAAATCTAGCAATTTCCTAACTATTATTTTATTTTTATTTTTTATTTTAATTTACTTTTACCGACCCCCTACCCCACACTTATTTCATACAATGCCCTCATTGTATGATAAAACTAATTAAGAACATAAAAATGGAAAAAAAGGAACCAACTCCCCTGGGTAGTTGTGGCGAGATCGAATGGGGCTGCTACAAGTTGCCTCAAATATTGCTGAAAGATTGAAAACTGGAACTGCTGCTTCTGAATTTGCCGAAAAATAAAATCAAGACCACCATCTTCAAAAATGTGGTGCAAAAGATTGCAAACAAATGCAATGTGTAATAACCATGATGTGGGAAAGTGTCGACCACGTCGTCTCGTCAAGAATGACATCCTCTTCTCGCGATGAAAAATCCCCCACAACATATGAAAGTGTCAACCATGTCATGGCAGCCGGGATGATACGTCTTCCTCGCGTCAAAATAAAACTCTATGGTGTGGGAACTGGTCATCCATATCGTAAGAGTCAAAACATCGTAAAAATGCCCATCTTCACTCACGAAATCTATATGCACCCCACACTTATGACAAATTGTGGGTCTTGACTACATTCTTCAACTCTCACACGGCTCTCTCTAGCAACAGTCGGACCTAGCTGCTGAACTTACTGCCAGCTTTCTAAGGGAGAAAATTCTGCAAAAATCTAAACAACCAAAGAGCATCAACATGGAAAACAAAAGTAAAACAAACTAAATTAAAGTTTAATTACATACCAAATAAAAATACTAAACTAAAACTAACACAAAAACATAAAAAATAAAAAGGATCACTCATCATCTCCATCATCATGCTGTTGTGTCCCAGAAGTACCGGCCCCATCATGTCGTGGCTGGAATGGTGGTAGGTAGGGAACCGAATGCTGAAACCCCTGGTGGGCAAAGAATGCGTTCAATGCATCCCCATACCACCACTGTTGCCTGTCCACATGTGCAACATACTCACTAAGACGGTCAATGCCCTGAGCTAGGTAGCGCATATCAATCTCCGGCTCAGGTCCCTGCTGCGCTCCCCAAGGAACAGGTCTACGCCGCTGGACCCGTCTCGGCTGTGGCTCGGCGACACCCTCCTCATCCACCACATCATCAGCTCGTACCCTCAAGACACCATCTCCACCGCGCTCTAATACACGCATCGACTTTAACAGCTGTAGACTCATCGGCCTCATGTCGTGAAACACCATCGATCTCGTGATCTCACGCGTCAGCAACTGATATGATCGAGCTAACCGCGTGATAAAATGCCCTCCGCAAATTGGGCTATCCCCCCGAAGTCCCCTGGTCCTCCGTCCCAAATATGCAGCTAAAGCAACTGGAAGGTTCAGGTGTCTCCCCAGAGTAACAAGTGCCCATAGGAAATACAAGTCCGTCGAAGACACTCTCTCACTATTCTTGTGATGCGTGAGAGACATAAAAATCAACCGGTTCAACATTCGGTATGTAGTAGACCGAATCATTCCCCCTCGTGCGGTAGATGGTGTATAAACTCCTCCCGTAATCTCGGCCCAAAAACTGTTCTAGTTATAATCTTCTGGCTGGTCCGTGAGACAATCAGCAAGGAATGCCGGGAAGTGGACACTCATCGTCTCATCGGCTGTGTAAATACCAACCCGAGTCACAAGCTCGATCACGCTGCATTCCCGACTCACCCCCCCCCCCCAGTCTGAAGGCAAAGGTTGTCCTGTCATCGAGTGCCTTCCTAGGATCATAGGAAATTGTAGCGTAGAACTCCAGCAAAAACTCCCGATAAACAGGCTCCTGGATCCTAAACAAACGTGCCCATCCCTGACACACGAACAAATCCACACCACTCGCGTCCGAGTGCGTGTATTGCAAAAATTCTTGGATCAATGCAGCGCCAATTCCCAATCGAATGAGGGTGCAATATCAATCTATTTGGTGAGAAGCAAGCTCAAGTTGGTGACATAACGTGCCCGAGTTGCATCGTTTAGCGTTTGCGGAAATTGTAAAAAACAATGATCGGTCACATCCTCGGGTGGGTTGGTCCATTGCGTCCTTCAGGCCATAATCTGCACATATTAACACAAACACCAAACCAAACAAAATATAACAGCATTAATAGATTTTTAAACCAAAAAAATGGAGCTGGATAGGGGCAGTACGTTGGGCGTACATCCTGCGTACGCTGGGTGTACGTCCAGGTGCACGAGTCTGTGTCCCTGTTCGTTTTACTTGTGCTAAATTCATAACCCATATCAAAATAAACACAGCATGGGTAACAACACAAATAAGTTTTTATCATTGCGTGGTCCAAAGGCAGTGGAAGAAAATCGGGGCCACCCTTTAAATATGAATTATTCCCATGTTCGTGCCTTATTTAATCACGATTTAGCAAACACCAAACAGGAAAACTACATAGGGCAGTTAAAAATCGATGTTAAAAAAGGGTACGCTTGCCGTTCGTCCCCGAGTTTAAATCGATGGTGTGGAACGGGATTCGGACCAAATTAGGTCGTAGGGTTTAATTAATTGGCAGAAATCGATCCATTCAAGTGGTAATCCGAACACATAATTGCGAAATCGGCCCTAATTCAAGAACACTATGAACCCTAGATTTCGAGCAAAAGCTAAATGCTGCTTATTTCATCAAATTAAACACAAATCCAAGCCATTGAGTATCCGAAATACTTACTTGTGTGTTGGATTTAACAAGAAACGAAAAAGAATCGAGAATCTTTGGGAGAATTCTTCTGTCACAGCGTATGCGAGAGTAGAAGTGTTTGAAAGAGTAACACAAAAGTCAAGGGTCAAAAGATATAACCTGGTCGTTGTCTTACGCGGGGCGTAACACAAGATTACGCGGGGCGTAACCTCAACCCCATGAAATGTTCATCCGCGATCCGGCTAAATTACGCATGGCGTAAATAAACTCACGCAGGGCGTAAGTTTAAATGAAAATTCCCCTTTTTTCTTTAATTTAACTTCCTTTTTCTTTTAATTATTTAATTAAGGGACTTAAAATTTAATTATTTTTTTTCTTTTTTATTGCTTTAGCTAATGATGACTTCACGATGAGTGATAAAAAAAACTGAGATGTCATAATCACTTATCTTTGTCAAGATCAAACAACAATGGTTGATCAAAAACCTCTGCATGCAAGAATTGGTTTGCAAAAATACCCACTTTCGGGACCCGTTAGAATATTTCCTTTGTTTTCCTTGCACCTTTAACTAAAAGCGGAACAAGAACTGACCTAACTAGTCAAGAACAGCAAGAGCTCGGTCCTCCACTTAACCACCCCAATACACCTTGCTATACTACGCCTCATGGATTGAGTTGGACAAATCAACAAAGTAGTACGCTAAGCAGGTCAAGAATTCCCTAATCGCTTTTATCCTCGAAACCCATGCAAAAAAGTAAAGTCAAGCGATGCGTACAATCCCAAATTCCTGCAATTAAAAACAAGAACCTTCCCGACAAGTGAAATGATATCAACGAAAATCAAACTAAAAACAAAAACTAACTAAAAACAAATAACGAATAATCAAATAAACTAAATTAATGACAAGCCGTTCCCCGGCAACGGCGCCAAAAACTTGATGTGCACAAAAGTACCCACTAATTTTAATATTTATAATCTAACAAACTTAGACTATCTATGCACTTATAGGCAGTGTACCTAGTCAGATTACAGTATAGCTTAGGTAAGTCGGGTGTCGATCACAGGGAACGGTGGATTAATTCAATATATTTAATTATAGGTTATAGGTCACACGAAAAGAATAAAGAAATAAATTTCAAACTAACAATTAATTAACTACTCTCAATAAACTAACAGGAAAACAAATCTCTTCAGGTACTTTGGTTTAGACAAATTACACCTTAAAAACATAGACAATTGCATATACAAATTCATTTATTCATGTTCACCGATTCCTAAAATTGTTAGATTCGCGTTCGCTATAACTAATCCTTTAGCAAACAAGTCAATTTAAACAGTGATCAGTTGATTAAACTAACATGCTTCCTAGTGTTTAGCTCGTATCAAGCAAGACTTGTAAATATAGTTAATCGAATTATTAATTCAATTTAACCTCTTGTTGATGGTCATCAAACAAGGCTCACACATTAACTTACTTATTCTCAAGTTAATCCTAGTTTCACCTTCGTTATTCCTAGACTTATAATCTCGATGGTCATCAAAAATCATAAGAGACAAGCAATCAAGCAGATGTTCAAACAACTTAATTCACTTAACAATTAACAGAAAATAATCATCATTAACACGTAAGGATCTTCTAACAAGCTTGGCAAGATAAATTAAACATAAACAAACAATTCAATATAGCAATTAGTCTAATAATCAAAGCTTCATTCAATCATAAACACAAAGTAAAAGGTTTTTACACCCAAATCAGAAACCGAATACAGAAAAGTACCACAACGGAATGCTAAACATGGTCACGTTAGCAGCCCATATGATTACCGACACGTATCCGCTCTCCAACCCTTCCGATCTCTGCTCCCGTTAGCTTAACAGCCTTCCGGCTGCCTTCTAGACCCTCAAAACGGCTTAACAGAAGTTTAATATCGACTAAATTAAGTTGGTAGTTGAATCCCCCCTCCTAGTTAGCTGAAAATCGACTTTTATAACCTTTGTAGCCGACTTACGTACGCTGGGCGTAAGTCGGATTACGCGGGGCGTACTAAAGTTCACTACGCGATTGAACTTATCCGAGGCCAACCAGTATGCGGCGCGTACCCTTAAGTTAGGCGGAGCGTACGTCACTTTGGTCGTTACGCGAGGCGTAATTGCTAAGGACGCGGGGCGTAATCATCTAATCCAGCATTTTTAATTTCTTTTAGCTTCTAAGTACGGGTTCCGCATTCAGTCTTTTCTTTTGTGCTTTATCAACAACGAATAGCTGCAAAACACAATTCAAAGCATTATGAGTACTTTTTAGTTCTATAAGAGAATAAATAAGGCCAAAATATTAAGATAAAGTGCATAAAATATATATATATATATATATATATATATATATATATATATATATATATATATATATATAAATACACATATCAGTCAGCTTAGGGACCTTATATGGGATCTGTCCCTGCTGCTATTCCAGCTACAGAGAGTCAGCCGGTCTAGGCCGAGGTGCCGAAGGCTCACAGGAGAGCGTTCCAGTTGACAGCGGAGGAGATCCGTGCATCACCCGATGTTGTGGCCGGTATGTATTCTTTCCTCTGTTTATTTTGAGTTGGTGGTGTTATGCTTATGTTGTGATATGTGTAGGTAAATTTCTTGTGTGTTATGTACCTGCTTTGGTGTTATTTGACTCGGGTGCGAGTCGGTCTTTTGTGTCGTTAGCTTTTAGTCAGCACAACAGTATTCGTTGAGAGGCGTTGAGTCGACCTTTGCGAGTTTCCATAGCTGAAGAGAGATCAGTGTATGCCACTGATGTGATTCGAGGATGTGCACTTGAGATCTTCAGCGTTGAGTTTCCGATGGATTTGGTCCCGATTGCTATGGGAGATGTCTGTGTCATCGCGGGCATAGACTGGTTGAGCAGATTTGGAGTGGTTATCAATTGCGAGTCATAGCTGGTAACCATACGAGACCCTAGTGGGGGAGTCCTTACAGTTTATGGCGAGGGTACCTGTTCTGGGTCGGCATTTTGTTCAGCCGCGAGAGCGACGCAGAGTCTACAGCAAGACTGTAGTGGAAATCTGGCTTATGTGATGGATACAAAGGTAGGTGCAGAGAGACCTAGGTCGGTCGATGAGGTCCTGATAGTGCGTGATTTCCCGGATGTTTTCCCGACGAGTTACCAAGTGTACATCCCGAGAGGCAGTTGGAGTTTCGTATCGATTTGGTTCCGGGGGCAGAGCCTATCGCCAAGGCGCCCTATCGCCTTGCACCTCCAGAGATGCAGGAGTTATCCTTTCAACTTCAGGAGCTGCTGGGAAAATGGTTTATACAGCCGAGTAGCTCGACGTGGGGAGCGCCGATCCTTTTTGTCAAGAAAAAGGATAGTTTACACCGGATGTGCATTGATTACCAGGAGTTGAACAAGCTGACGGTCAAGAACCGTTACCCCTTACCAAGGATCGACGATGTGTTCGATCAGTTGCAGGGAGCGTCTTGGTTCTCCAAGATTGATTTGAGGTCTGGATATCATCAGATGAGGGTGCGTGAAGAGGATATCCAGAAGACATCGTTCATGACTCGTTACGGGCATTACGAGTTCGTAGTGATGCTTTTCGGATTCACCAACGCACCGGCGGCGTTCATGGATCTCATGAACATGGTGTGCAGGCCGATGTTGGATCGTTCGGTGATGGTGTTCATTGATGATATATTGGTGTATTCGAGGTCCGGAGAGAAGCATGAGGAACATTTGAGGGAGAACCTCAGAGTTATGAGATCGGAGAGGCTTTACGCCAAATTCTCAAGTACGATTTCTGGTTACAGGAGGTCCAGTTTCTAGGACACCTCGTCAACCAGAATTGGATATTGGTCGATCCGGCCAAGATTGAGGCGGTGATGAGTTAGGAGGTGCCGAGATCCCCTTCGGAGATCAGGAGCTTCCTAGGGTATGCCGAATATTATCGGAGATTCATTCAGGATTTCTCCAGGATTGTGGTGTTGGATTAATGTCTAAGTCCATAACTATAATTGGTAAGACTTGACCCGACCCGGCATGGTCCATTTGGGTTGCATGGCATCATGCACTTGGATAGACTAAATGAGAGAAATAAGACACTTATGGTTATTAATATATTATAAGTTCTAGTATATTAATAATAAGGATAATAATATTTAATTAGTATTGATCAAGAATTAACTTAGAATTAATTATGTGATCAAAAGAAGACTAATTAAATATTTGGGTTGGTTGCGTAAATCATCCATAACTTATATAGTGGGCCAAAGCTCCATGGATAATCAAGTTGGGTTAAACCCATAGGATGCTCCATGGAGGTTACTGATGGGTTTTTGCCATAAGAACTTTCCTATGTGCGCATGCAAAACCCTAATGCTTGGATCTAGGCTTTCTAATTAAACATGCTTTGAATCCAAGACTTCTAATGACTATTTAGGTGTAATAACAATATTGAAACAGTTTTAGAATCATACCTTTAGATTCCTTGTTGATCTTGTTGTCTTGGAGCTTCTAGAGTCACAATTGTCACTCCTCTAATGGCTTACAAACACCAACTAGCAAGGAAGATGATTTAGGAGAGAGGAGAGGGGAGGAAATCGGCCAGGGTTCTCTTACTTTAGATGAAGTCCCGATTTCCCTTTGCCATAGGGTCTATTTATACTTGTAGACTCCTTAAGGGTTACATCCTAAACCCTAATTGGATAATCTTTTCTTAAGGATATCCAAATCCATTCCTTAGATAACTCTTGGACGATTTGAAGCTATCCTTAGCTTCTAGAATCCGTCCAATCCATATCTATATGGATTTACAGTGTAAAGTTTAACTATCGAACAATTGACAGTTTATACCCTCTTATTTAATTAATCTCTTTAAGTCACCAAATTAATTCCAATTAATGCTATGACTTATATTAATCAAATAACAATATATTATTCTTTATATTATTCTCATAATATACTCATAATATTTACTCTCTCTTAATAAATCATCCTATCAAGTTGCTATGGTGAAGGCAACCCAAAAGGACCATGCACAACCGGGTCAAATACTTGCCTAATATAGTTGCAGCCTTAGACAATATTCCAACAGTCTCCCACTTGGATAAGTCTAGTAAATATATGCACAAGTACAATTCGGTTTGCAATCATAGCTCTCAAAGACGCTGTCAAACTCTGATCTAATCAATCTTGTCCTTTAGATAAGGGATCGTACAGCCCTCTGTTAGATATCATGTTGACAATCCTATGGAATGGTTAGTCAAGCATTTAGGTTTCTCGATCTCTGATTTATTCGACATAGAACTTAATCGAACACATCAATTCAAATCTGACCGGGCCCGGCACATAAGTCAAATAAAATCATCGAGCGGCCGAGATATCGCTTTTACCTTCTTAGATAAAAGTTACAGATAAACTTTGACTTATATGCATTTACTTATTTAATAATCAACTATACACAACAATGCGTTTTATAACATTGAGTTACCAATGCGTTTTTGCATTATCAATGTACAATCAATTAGCAAATAACAAACCATATATCTAGGTTTTAAGACTATATGATATTATCGTCTCGTGATCACCCTTTTATATCATATTCCATAAGGTGATTCCAGCAAGCGCGAGTTTGTTCCAATGCTCAATACCAGTTCATAAGCACTTATGAATGTCGCATCAACCCTATGCTATGTCTAATACCATTTAGACAATCTACGCACCGATTCATGACAATCTTCATTCATATCTACTTCCAACATATGAACGATTGTGGACAATTTGAACAATTCGATTATTCCTAATAAACTCAATTATTCTGGAAGTCAAAACATGCAAAGTGAATCAATAGCTAAACAATTAACATAAGATAGTAACATTACTCATAAATAAAACTCCTTTATTTAATCATCAAATGTTAATTACATTTATCTATTACACGTTTCTAATACTATCTAATCTATGCTAATATCATCCTTCAGCCCAATACTCCTAGCATGCTGCAAGTGCTTAACCCTACTCAGTCCCTTCGTAAGCGGATCTGTTGGGTTATCTTCTGATGATATCCTCTTCACTACGAGTTGTCCTTCTTCTACACGATGTCTAATGAAGTGATATTTTATGTCGATATGTCTGTTGGATTAGTGTCTAAGTCCATAACTATTTTGGTATGTACTTGACCCGATGGTGCATGGTCCTTTCGGGTTGCCTTCACCAAAGCAACTTGATTGGAGAAATAAATAGAGAGAGAGGTTATTATGACTTATTAATATGTTATAAGAATAATATATTAAAGGAGAAATCGTATTTGTTTAATTAATATTGGTCAATAATTAATTAAGAATTAATTGTGTGATCAAATGTAATTAATTAAACTAGAGGGGCTGAATTGTAATTATGTGATAGTTACAGAATAGGGCAATGGTTATTCTTGTTAAAGGATGGACGAATTCAAGGATAAGGATATCCTTAAAATCGTCCAAGGTCCAAGAGATAGGGATTTTCAAGGCTTATCTTATTGTTGCTTGATGGGCAAGTAACTAGATAAGGATAAGGAGTGAAACCCTAATCCCAACCCTATATAAAGACCCCTAAGGCCTTAGGATTTCGTGCACTTGATCCCTAGAGCATCTAAGGACAAATTTCTACCTCTCTCCTCTCTCTTTATATCTTCTCCACTTGCTTATGGTGTTTGTAAGCCATTAGAGGCACTACACTTGTGGTGCTTGCTTTCAAGACTTTTGGTTTGAAGATTTAAGTTGTTATTACAATATAACAACAAGAGGTATGTAATCTAACCTTCTTGGTTAATTTTGAAAATAGCAATCATGATTAGGGTTTAATTATGTGTTCATAATGTTGTGTATCTAATAGTGAAAACATAGATCCAATGCTAGGGTTGCATGTACACATAGGATTGTTTGTTTAAAACCCAACAGTGGTATCAGAGCCTTTGGTTAACTTGTTTTCAATTAGTTTATTCAGTTGTATGAAGTTTACATATTAGGGTTTATGGCCAATAAACCCTAGGTGGCTAGGATTTTCGAGATTTGGGTTTGCAAACCCTAATTTGCAAGAGTTTGAATAAGATCTTCAAATCCTTTCCTTAAACCCTTAAATTTCGAAATCTAGGGTTTGTTTTAATCCCTTGATTTTCGAAATTAGCCTCCTCCCAAAGATAAGATCCTAAATTTTAGGGATTTGGATTATCCCATATCTTGTAATTATCCTCTAATTGTTAAATATGGTAATTATAGATTTTGCATTATCATATCCTTATTTAAGAAATCTATAGAGATATTTAAGGGATTAGGATATCTTAAATGTATAAATGGTAATTATCCTCATGATTTAGATAATCCCTTATGATTTAATAATTAAATTAATAGTCTAATTCAAGATAATTATTAAATCAAGAGTTTTAATATTTAAATTTTTTTAATTTAAATGTCATAAATTGGAAATTTTTAAGAAAGATTAAAACTAAATTGTTTTGAAAAGTTTCAAAACTTGACCTCAAGTTTTGGAATTTAAAATTTTGGATTAATAGTTTAATTTGATGTATATTTAAATTCTAAACCCTAATGTTTTGAAATGTTTCAAAACTTGCTCTCAAGTTTTGGAATTTAAAAGTTGATTAAAAGTTTAATTAGGAATGTTAAATTCTAAAACCTTATTATAGTTTTGAAAAAGTACAAATCACACCCTTATGGTTTTATTAATTAATTAAGGTGTATAATTAAAAGAGGTTTAATAAATCCATAAAGTTTTTGGTTTAAAATTTAATTGAATTAAAAGTATAATTGTTAAATTTGACCACCTAATATTTTAAAAGTGTAAAATACACCCTATACTATATATAACATTAAAAGTCTAACACTATATTTATGTATGAGTAAAAGTCAGTCTTACCGTTAGTAGGCCTCATTCACGAAGCTAGTCTATAAGGGGTGTTTAAGGAAATTGCCTATAAAATGGCGATTGAATGGGTATCCACTCTTACCCACCGCACTCTTGACTAGTGGAGGGTCGTTAGCCGAACGGGTAGGATGGGACAAAACCTTCCATTATAAGTATAATGAAGTACATAAGTAACTAAATGTTTTACAAAATTCGCAATCTTAGTTACTTTAGGCAAAAGTGAATTGATGCAATTCCATGAAATTACACTTTGTTCCCTTGCGAAGATGTTAGTGGAGCGTGTGTGGTTTACCAGCACACTAAATGGTTCTAAGCAAAGGTGGCAAAGGGTGACTCAATGTTTGTCATAGTTCGTTGGAGCGTGTGTGGTTTACCGGCACATCGAATAGGTGACTGTAACATGTGAGGGCACCATGTAAGTTTGCATGGTTATTCACACCCGCTTTGTGATCCTCGGCATCCCAGTCACAAACAAGAGGGGCATATCGAGATTTAAACATGCCATTGAAAGTTCAATGAATCTCAAAGGATCTAGGAGTTTTCATAGATTTAAAACTTAAATTCTTTTTTGTTTTTCGTAGTGGAAATTAGTGAATCGTCATTCACTTACCTTCAAATATTCTGTAATTAGGGTTACGACATCCCTCTCCCGAGTTGTAGAATATTGTGTTGGGTCCTAGCCTTAGTATCTCATTTAGGTGATTTACTAAGGACTCAATCAATCAACTAACTTGAATTTATTTTCTCCCGTTTTGTAGATGTCAAAGGTTGACAACTATGGTCTTCCCAAATCCCGTGGAACAAGAATTCCACATGAAGATGATATTCCACGATTCGATCGAGGAACAAGAAATCATGCTTCACTTCCTCCACCTCCTCCAATTATTCTCCCTAACCCACAAGATCGAAATATTGAAAGGTTCAATATCACTCAAGCCCTTTTGGCAAGTAAAAATAAAGAAGGAAAGCTGGTGTGTGCACACGTCCTAGGGATCAAGTCACACATTCATAGGTTGAGAATGATGGGATCCGTTGTCGGTGAGGGGATGGCTGTTGATTGGGTTCTTCAGTCACTTCCTAACTCGTATAGTGAGTTCGTAAGAGAGTACTATATGATGAACCACGACATGACCCTTATAGATCTCACCTATATGCTTATTGCTGCTGAATCAGCAATGGTTTGGCGCAATAGAAAAGCAAAGTTGATTGGTGAATCTCCCTTCATGGATACAGACAATGGCAACGAAAGACATGCTATGATTGAAAAGTCCGATCATAAGAGAAAGGCAATGTCTGAAGTAGTTCCATGTCCCATTCCAAGAGAGTCAATTTGCTTTTATTGCCAAGAGAAGAGGCATTGGAGACGAAGTTGCCATATTTACCTAAGACATCTAAGAGATGGGAGAGTCAGAACGTATGGCTCTACTTTAGGTAAAATCCACTATCTAACTCCATTAAGTTCCTATTCATTGATTCTTAATACATGCTATGATAAGATTTCATTTGAATGTTTTGCAGGATCGGTGAAAAGAAAGGAAGCTTGATGAGAGAGCAAGATGAATCTAATCACAAGAAATGGATCTTGATCGCATGGACTTGAAGATTAGATTTTGAGCTTAGATAGTTATGATAGAGTTGTTAGAAATTTTCTTTATGAGATACATAGTTTTCAATGGATTTTGCATTGTAAGGACAAATGTTTTCCGCTGCTTTTATAAATAAAATAAATTTTGTTTGACTTATTTATTTATTTGTTTATTTCCTTGCAATGAAATCGTTATAAAAATTGATGTTTGCATATTTCTACAACGAATGGATATGATTCTTATTTATGTTATTTGTGGAAATATCGAGAATTTACCAAATAGGGAGAGTTTCTTATCGCCCAAGTCTCAATTGGACAGAAAATTGGAATCACGCAACTTGGTTGCATGATGAATGAGAAATTTCATATTTGGAAATTAGACTAATTCGTTGACAAAGTGTCAAGTGAAGGACTACGAGATCGAGTACACAAAGTTGTGTGTTGATCAAGTTCACCATAAGAGTAACAAAGATATTCATCATGATTTACTAAGGTTCAGTAAATATGATTATACTTATAAGATTAAGTATAATTTGGAATTGATTAAAAAAGGTTTAAATCAATAGTAAGAACGAATAAGAAGAATCAATTAGGAAAAAAGATAAAAGTTTCTCCATTCTCAGAAGAAGGGAGAGTACCTTTTATGCTTTATGATAGGTCTTAATGATTAAGAACCATATCTCAATTGATCCTCTAAGTGATTCTTAGTACAATTGTATGTTCAAGAAGAGGAATCAAGGATTGAAGAAATGGTTAAATCAAGAAGTCAATCAAACTTCATTACAATAACAAGTCTTAAAGTTAAGATTGTGACAATGAGTGACAAGTGTTAAGAAGGTTTATAACATTCATCAAATGTGGAAAGTTGTGATGTCTTGGATAAGACAAAGACCAACTAGGTCCAATTTATGAAGTGTTTTGATAAAAGCTACACTAACTCTTGAATATTTGTTTGTCAAGAAATTGTTATTGACAAAAGAATCTTATATGTCAAGGAGTTAGTGGGAGTTTTAATGGTCTTGAAAAGTTTCAAGAACAAATCAAATAAACATTACCGATCATCACTGGCACACAAGTTGTGCTTTACAACCTATCGTGTTGACATTTTTTTTTATTTCTATGCCATTCCAATTGAGTTAATTATGCATGTGACTTCTATGAGTTCTCATTTTGAACGCATAAAAGGCAAGGCACCTTAATCAATGAAAGGTACATTGATAGGAAAGGGTGAGTTGCTTAACTACTTGCAAGACGTGGTGGGCAGCTGTGCTACCATAAGGCAAGAAATCAAGATTAAGAAATTTCGATCCATATGAGTTTGAATTTGTCGTAAACTTTGGTTTTAACAAATTCACATGGATAGGGACACATACACTGTTTAAATCTAAGTGTCATAAGGTTTCCGCCTTCATGAAAATGATTGTGAAGAAATGCTTTCACTAAGAAAGATTTCAAGAAGATATTGATTGTAAAATTGCATTCTCAAATTCGATCATGGTTACGGTATCCCTTTCCATGATTTGAGTTGTGAGGTTTGGCAGTTAGTCTTAATTGTTTAGACACACATATGAACTATCTAAGGCAAAGGTGTATAAGTTCAAAAAAAAAATCCTTGATAAAGGATTATCAAAAACATTAAATATTAAAAACATGAACTTTAGAAATTCAATAAGCATTGTTTTTCTGAAAGTTAAGATGTTTATGAATACATGTCGAAGCTAGGGGAGCATAAGTGTTATGCTTATAATAATCATCATGATAGTGGGAGCATAAAAGTTATGATTGTATGATTATTAAGGCACGTATTGCAAGTTGGCAATATTAATTATAGAAAACAAGAGTCATTCTTTTCAAAGTTGTAAGGAAGGAATAGTTGTTTTGCTATAATTAAGGGAGAGAATATTATGCTTCATTTCAAATCTAAAGGTTTAGGTTGAGAAATGTTAATAAATTTAGTCAAGGGTACATAGTGTGTTCTTAAAATTTCGATTATGATTACGGCATTCCTCTTCACAATTCGAATTTCGAGAACATAGCAAATAAAACATTATGCGTCGTGTCCCATACGCTTCGGGTATAGTATCGATTGCAAATGCTTTAATGTTTGACCATTCTAAAATTTTCCAAATGTCCAGCGCATTTAGAGGGAAAAAGGACTAGAATCGGTTTTGACTAAAATAATTAAACAACTATCAAAGAACAATCCAAAGTTCGACGAGAATTGGTTGCTTGTGAGTAGTTGGAAACATGGTATTGGATGGACAATATCGACATTATTATGAATAGAAAAGATTCTATTAAGAATGAGTTGTCATATGGAACATATGGAAGTGTGTCCATATTGGGAATTGAATATTGAGAAATCTATGACTAAATTAGAAACTTCTATGCAAAAGGATGTTCAAAGAATGTACTTTGAGTGAGAGACATCACGTCTATGGAATTGTCTTGTAAGAATCTCCGATAGAGGACTTTGTAATATCATTGGCAATAGTCTTTGTGACTTTGGTGCAGTGACATTACGAAAAGATAGTTGCATAGAATTTTAGAATCTAGCATATTCTATAAGTAGCAAGAATTTGATATTGTTTAACTTATGAAAAACGGATTTGGAGTTGTGAAATGAGAATGATTGGAAATGTGTTCAATTTGATCTATTTCACAAAGTGAGAACCATCGGTAAACATTGTTTCCATGCTAGGAGCATGGGAAAAGTGTAATAATTCAAGTAAGAAGTTGATTACCCGAAACGACAAATAATGAGTAATCGATATGGTGATAAATAAAAGGTGTTTTATTTATACTCAAAGGTTTGAGGCCATATGAGATTAGTATTATTCTTGTGTTTCACATTTGCATGTTTTGACTTCCAGAATAATTGAATTTATTAAGAATAATCGAATTATTCGAACGGGCCACAGTCGTTCATATGTTGGAAGTAGGTATGAATGAAGACTGTCATGAATTGGTGTGTGAACTGTCTAAAAAAGTATTAGACATAAGCAAATGTTTGTTGCAACGTTCGTCAGTGCTTATGAATATGAATTTGAGCATTGGATTAAACCCACGCTCACTTGGATCATTCCATGAACTGTATCACGAATGATTGGTGAGACGATAAAATCTTATATTCTTGAAACCGAGATGTGTGAGTTGTATCTTGCGAATCGGTTGCTCATTGATAATATGTAAACGCACTAGTAACATGGTGTTATAAAACATATTGTTCTGTGTGATTTGGTGAGTGAGTGCAAGCGAGCATTGTATCAAAGTTTATCCGTTCCTTTTATCCAAAGAAGGATAAAAGCGATATCTTTGGGCCCCTCGATGATTTAGTGATGACAAACGTAAATGCTTGGCCGGGCTAGGGCTAATTTGATTTGTTCAATTAGTCAGTCGTCATAAATCGGACATCGAGATATAGTACAAAGAGAATGATTTGAAATCATATCTCATACAATATCTAGAATGGAGGAATATATGATCCCTTATCTAAAGGACATGGTTACTGATAAGACCAGAGTGTGACATCGTCTTTGAGAGCTACGATTGCAGATCAGGATCTGAAGTCATACGCAGAATAGTTATTAGACTTATCCAAGTGGGAGACTGTTGGATTAGTGTCTAAGTCCATAACTATTTTGGTATGTACTTGACCCGGTGGTGCATGGTCCTTTTGGGTTGCCTTCACCAAAGCAACTTGATTGGAGAAATAAATAGAGAGATAGGTTATTATGATTTATTAATATGTTATAAGAATAATATATTAAAGGAGAAATCATACTTGTTTAATTAATATTGGTCAATAATTAATTAAGAATTAATTTTGTGATCAAATGTAATTAATTAAACTAGAGGGGCTGAATTGTAATTATGTGATAGTTACAAAATAGGGCAATGGTTATCCTTGTTAAAGGATGGACGAATTCAAGGATAAGGATATCCTTAAAATCGTCCAAGGTCCAAGAGATAGGGATTTTCAAGGCTTATCTTATGGTTGCTTGATGGGCAAGTAACTGGATAAGGATAAGGACTGAAACCCTAATCCCAACCCTATATAAAGACCCCTAAGGCCTTAGGATTTCCTACACTTGATCCCTAGAGCATCTAAGGATGAATTTCTACCTCTCTCCTCTCTCTTTATACCTTCTCCACTTGCTTATGGTGTTTGTAAGCCATTAGAGGCACTACACTTGTGGTGCTTGCTTTCAAGACTTTTGGTTTGAAGATTTAAGTTGTTATTACAATATAACAACAACATGTATGTAATCTAACCTTCTTGGTTAATTTCGAAAATAGCAATCATGATTAGGGTTTAATTATGTGTTCATAATGTTGTGTATCTAATAGTGAAAACATAGATCCAATGCTAGGGTTGCATGTACACATAGGATTGTTTGTTTAAAACCCAACAATGTCGTGATCTACCATGATCCCTCGGTTCCTTGGTCAAGGGAACCGCTCCTTCGTTATCACAGAAAATCTCCATGGGCTCCTTTATGGCAGATACAACTCCAAGATCACCGATGAAGTTCTTTAGCCATATTGCCTCCTTCAACGCTTCGCTCGCTGCAATGTACTCTGATTCGCACGTTGAATCAGCTACGGTTTCCTGCTTGGAAGTTTTCCATGTCACTGCTCCTCCATTTAGGGTAAAGACCCACCCCGACTGCGAATGGTAGTTGTCCCTGTCGGTCTGAAAACTGGCGTCACTATACCCTTGCACCTTCAAGTCATCACTCCCTCCGAGGACTAAGAACCATTCATTTGTCCTCCGAAGGTACTTAAGGATATTCTTCACCGCAATCCAATGTGCTCTGCCAGGATTCCCTTGATATCTGCTAACCATGCTCAAAGCGAAGGCTACATCAGGGCGAGTACAAGTCATAGCGTACATGATTCAGCCAACTGCGGAAGTGTATGGAACTCGGCTCATTTCTGCTATCTCAGCTTCGGTACTCGTACTTTGAGTCTTACTCAACTTTGCATTACTTTGTATCGGTAATTCTCCCTTCTTTGAGTTTTCCATACTAAAACGTTTTAGTACCTTCTCGAAGTAGGTGTTCTGACTAAGTCCAATTAGTCTCTTACTTCTTTCTCTTACTATCCTTATTCCCAAAATGTAAGAAGCCTCTCCAAGGTCCTTCATAGCGAAGCACTTCCCGAGACAGGACTTAACCTCCTGCAGAGTCGGGATGTCGTTTCCTATGAGTAATATGTCATTGACATATAGAACGAGGAAGCTTACTATACTCCCACTGGCTTTGACATATACACAAGACTCATCTTCGCTTCGTACAAATCCAAACTCTTTGACTTTCTCATCGAAGCAAAGATTCCATCTGCGAGACGCTTGCTTAAGTCCATAAATGGACTTCTCAAGCTTACACACTCTATTCGGATGCTTCAGATCCACAAACCCCTCTGGCTGACCCATGTAAACATCCTCAGCCAACTTTCCATTAAGGAAGGCGGTCTTGACATCCATTTGCCAAATCTCATAATCATGAAATGCGGCAATCGCTAGCATCACTCTAATAGATTTTATCTTCGCAACTGGTGAGAAGGTCTCATCATAGTCAACTCCGGGAGTTTGAGTAAAGCCCTTCGCAACCAATCGCGCTTTATATGTGTGTACATTTCCATCCACGTCGGTATTCTTCTTGAAGATCCATTTGCACGCAACAGTCTTACGTCCGGGCACATAATCAACCAAATTCCAAACTTGGTTCTCATACATGGATTGGATCTCGCTATCCATTGCCTCTTTCCATTTCGCAGACTTTGGGCCTGCCATGGCTTCCTTATAGCTATTAGGATCATCAAGATTTATTAGTGTACCATCACTAATATACGTGTCCCCTTCGGTAGTAATATGAAAACCATAAAACTGGGGTAGAACTCTAACTCTATCGGAACGTCTAAGAGGTAAGGACTCATTAATTGGTTCAACCGGAGTTTCCTCCTCGGGTTGAGTGCCAGCGGTAGAGGTTCCTTCATCTATCGACTCTTGAATCTCTTCAAGCTCGATTTGCCTCCCACTGTCCCCTTGGCCTATGAGTTCTCGCTCTCGGAAAACTCCTCTCCTCGCAACAAAGACAACATTGTCCTTCGGTCTATAGAAGAGATATCAAAAGGATGTCTGTGGGTAGCCGATGAAAATACATCGCTCACTTCGGGGTTCGAGCTTGTCGTGAGTATCTCGTCTTACGAAGGCCTCGCAACCCCAAACTTTGATATGTGCCAACGAGGGAGCTTTCCCTGTCCACATCTCGTGAGGTGTTTTGGTAACCTTCTTAGTAGGGACTCGGTTAAGGATATGGACGGCAGTCTCTAAGGCATACCCCCAAAAAGAGATAGGTAGTGAAGCACGACTCATCATAGAGCGAACCATATCCAATAAGGTTCGATTACACCTTTTTGCTACACCATTCAACTGCGGTGTCCTAGGAGGCGTCAATTGAGAAACTATTCCACACTCCTTGAGATAATCGTGGAATTCAAGACTTAGGTATTCTCCTCCTCGATCGGATCGAAGCATCTTGATTTTCCTGCCCAATTGATTCTCCACTTCATTCTTGAACTCTTTGAACTTTTCAAAAGTTTCTGACTTTTGCTTGATTAAATAGATATACCCATTTCTACTATAATCATCGGTAAAAGTTACGTAGAAGCGGTTCCCATCCTTCGTGGTTGATCTAAACGGTCCACATACATAGGTATGTATTATGTCCAATAGACCCTCACCCCTTTCACATGTACTCGTGAAGGGTTACTTAGTCATCTTTCCAAGTAAACAAGACTCGCATGTGGCATCTTCCCTAAGGTCGAATGACTCCAACACTACATCCTTTTGGAGTTGGGCTATGCGTTTCTTGTTGACATGTCCAAGACGACAATGCCACAAGGATGCTTTATCCATACTAGTGGAAGAATCTATGTTCAAAACATCATTTCCTAAGTTATCAATAATCATAACAGTTTCATAAATTCCATTACATGGTACAGCTTCAAAGTAAAGGACACCATTTAGATAAGCCAAAATAGAACCATTCTCATTATTAAAAGAAAATCTAAAACCTTGTCTATATAAACCATGAAATGAAATGATGTTTCTAGCCATTTCTGGTGAATAGCAACAATTGTTCAAATCTAAACATAAATTATTCCTAAGCACTAAAGAATACACTCCAATCTTGGTCACAGGCGACGATCTTCTGTTCCCCATGATTAGATTGATTCTTCCTTGCTCCACATCCCTACTTCTTCTTAGTCCCTGCACATTAGAACAAATGTGGTAACCACAACCGATATCAACAACCCAAAAAATATCATGATTAGAATCGTTAGATTTGATTGTATACATACCTGCGAAAGATGGCTTGATCTTTACTTCCTTGATGGCTTGCAGGTATTCCGGGCAGCTTCTCTTCCAATGTCCTATCTTGTGGCAGTGGTGGCACTCTGCCTCCTTCGGGTTAGGGCAGGGCTTAGCGGGATCAACTTTGGTCCCACTAGAAGAGGCACCATCTTGGGCTTTAACCTTGCGATAGTTCTTAGACGAAGCCTTCCTATTCTTTCCCTTTCCTTGACCAATAGCCAAGACAGGAGCAGCGGGTGGATTGGGAGTTGGTGCAACAGACTTGTCATTGAAGTTGCTCTCAGCGACCCTCAAGAGACCTTGGAGTTTGCTTAGGGTGACCTCCTCTTTGTTCATGTGGTAGGTCATCCTAAATTGATTGTACATCGGAGGCAAAGAGTGAAGCACCATGTCGATCGCCAAGTCTTCCCCAAAGTCAACATTTAACTTGCGAAGGCGGTCGACATACCTTTGCATCTTTTGCAGGTGCACGGTAAGAGATTCTCCATGACCCATCTTAGCGGAAATCATGTTAGTGAAAATCTCATACCGCTCTTGTCTCGCGTTTTGGTAGTATCTCTCCAATAAGTCTTGATTCATCTCGCACGGGTTACATGTCCTCGTAGGACTTTTGGAATTCGGAGTTCATGGTGGCTATCATGATGCAATGTACCTTCGTTGCATCTCGCTCATGAGTTTCAAAAGCGGTAATTTCAGCCGGAGTAGCAATTTCAGGGTTGATTTTCTCGAGCTTCTCATCAAGGACATACTCCTTATCCTCATAGCGAGCAATGGTGTGAATGTATCTTATCCATTCGCTAAAGTTTTTTCCATCGAACATGACCTTTTGGCAAAGGCTCGTCAACGTGAAAGGACAAAGATAGATTAGAATATGAATCCCTAATTATCACCCAATAAGAAAAATTAGGGCTAGGATCCAACAATAACATTACATGTGAGAAAAGGGATGTCGTAATCTAACATGCAAATAAATTGAAGGTAAGTGAATGACGATTCACTAATTCTCCACCATAAAACCTAACTATTAGTTCTAAATGTATTGAGAATTCCTAGGTTCAGATGAGATTCATTGAAATTTTTCAATGGCATGTTTAAATCTCGATATGCCCCTCTAGTTTGTGACTGGGATACCGAGGATCACAAAGCGGGTGTGAATTACCATGCAAATTCACATGGTGCCTTCATTGTAACGATCACCTATTCGATGTGCCGGTAGACCACACACGCTCCATCGAACTATGATAAACAATGAATCACCCTTTGCCACCTTTGCTTAGAACCAATTAGTGTGCGGGTAAACCACACACGCTCCACTAACTTCTTAGCAAGGGTGCAAAGTGTAATTTCATGGGATTGCATCAATTCACTTTTCCTAAAGTAACTAAGATTGGGAAATTTTATAATATGTGCAGTTACTTTGTATTTCCTATTATACTTTTAATGAGAGGATGAGGTTGCCTATCCTACCCGTTCGGCTAACGACCCTCCACCGATCAAGCAAGCGGTGGGTGTGAGTGTACACCCATTAAGCGCCATTTTATAGGCCGCAACCTTATACCCACCTTATAGATTGGCTTCGTGAAAGAGGCCTACTAACGGTAAGACAAGCATTTTAGTTATACATATATATATATATATATATATATATATATATATATATATATATATATATATATATATATATATATATATATATATATTAATCTTGTAATATTATATTAGTATAGGGCTGTATTTTAAACATTTTAAAATCTAGGGTTTGAAATTGTCTAAATTAAAACTTTTAATTACAAAATATAAATTTCAAAACCTGAGGACAAGTTTTAAACATTTAAAACATGGAGAATCAAATAACAAATAATTTCAATTAACAATTAATTTCCTAATTATCTATATTTGATTTATTCAAGATTTCTTGCAAGATAATTACCAATATAATCAAAATAATTAATTAATTATCATATAAGGAAATTAAATATTTTATTAGTTGATAAATATCTTTAATTAGATCAAGATAATAGTAATATATATCACCAAATCGGATTAGGGTTGATCTAATATGATTAAGGTAAGTTACCATAAGATAAACATGAAGAAATCCCAAATCTGGCCATTCCGGACGCTTGGACTCGCCGAGTGCACCAAGGGACTCGCTGGGTCAGGCCAACTCGCCGAGTCCACTCTGGAACTCGTCGAGTCCATGACTCAGAAACACAAAAATCAAATTTTGCAGTTTAGTTTCAGACAATTAAGAAACAATTTAATGAAAACCAAGCGAGGCTCTAATACCACTGATGGGTTTTTGCCATAAGAACTTTCCTATGTGTGCATGCAAAACCCTAATGCTTGGATCTAGGCTTTCTAATTAAACATGCTTTGAATCCAAGACTTCTAATGACTATTTAGGTGTAATAACAATATTGAAACAGATCTAGAATCATACCTTTAGATTCCTTGTTGATCTTGTTGTCTTGGAGCTTCTAGAGTCACAATTGTCACTCCTCTAATGGCTTACAAACACCAACTAGCAAGGAAGATGATTTAGGAGAGAGGAGAGGGGAGGAAATCGACTAGGGTTCTCTTACTTTAGATGAAGTCCCGATTTCCCTTTGCCATAGGGTCTATTTATACTTGTAGGCTCCTTAAGGGTTACATCCTAAACCCTAATTGGATAATCTTTTCTTAAGGATATCCAAATCCATTCCTTAGATAACTCTTGGACGATTTGAAGCTATCCTTAGCTTCTAGAATCTGTCCAATCCATATCTATATGGATTTACAGTCTAAAGTTTAACTATCAAACAATTGACAGTTTATACCCTCTTATTTAATTAATCTCTTTAAGTCACCAAATTAATTCCAATTAATTCTATGACTTATATTAATCAAATAACAATATATTATTCTTTATATTATTCTCATAATATACTAATAATATTTACTCTCTCTTAATAAATCATCCTATCAAGTTGCTATGGTGAAGGCAACCCAAAAGGACCATGCACAACCAGGTCAAATACTTGCCTAATATAGTTGCAGCCTTAGACACTATTCCAACAGTTACATAACCCATGGGTCATGGAAATGAAAGGTCATGACAATTAGGGTTTACATGGTGTAACCCTAATTGTAACACACTATATAAGCATCATATTATTCACCAAACTCGGCCACTAGTGTGTGTAAAAGAAGAGCTAGCCGATTTCATGAGGTGTGGATTTCTCTCAAGTCATTCCAAGTGTATTTGGTGATGTGTGAACCATTTGAGGTGTCACACTTCAGGCACTAGGCACTCAAGCTTCATGAAGACATGATACATCAAAGAAGTATGTATTCTATCTTGTTATATTCATTGATTTGTATGCTGGATTAGGATAATACCTTGGATGTACATATTTGCATGTATAATAGAGAAAACATAGATCTAAGGTATTTAGGGTTGCATGTACACTTAGGAGTGTTCGAATGCTCAAAAACCAACATGTTATTCCTCTCACCAAGCTGACTCGAAAGGGTGTGGCTTTCAATTGGGGCCCGGAGCAACAGGCGTCATTCGAGACACTTCGCCAGAGATTGTGTGAAGCCGTAGTGTTGGCCCTTCCGGAGGGAATGGAGGACTTTGTGGTATATTATGACGCGTCGATATCGGGATTGGGTGCTGTCACACCCCGACACCCAGGGTGGAAACGTTCCGGGGCGAAGGTGACTTCATGTTAAGTATCATAACCAATGTACATAGTAAGCAAAGTAAACAACCATTACATTACATATGAAAATTTACGTTTGTTTAAAAGTAAAGTGTTACAAGTGTTATACATATGTATATTTGAACAAAAGTATTTACATGTCTTCTACGAACTCCGTCTTCGCCAAAAGGATTGTTGGGTGCCTGTCTAATGCGGAACTGAGAATAAAAGCAGTTTGAAAATCAGCATAAAGCTGGTGATGTAACATCCCGAAATATCAAGAGTAGAGTTGAAGGGCTAAAAGAGTAAATTGGGAAAGAGTGACTCGGCGAGTCCATGGATGGACTCGGCGAGTAAAGTCGCGATTTAGCCGCGTGTTAAGTAGCCGACTCGGCGAGTCAATGAGATGGACTCGGCGAGTAGTCGCTAAGTGGAGAAAACCCTAATTCTCGGGGTTGAGCCCTATATAAAGAACCTTATGTTTCCTTCTCATCCTCTTTATCACTCCTTGAGTCCCAGAAACCCTAATTTCGTGGAGAAACCTCATTGTTGAGCAAATTGGAGCTTGGAGAGGTGGTTGTTGAAGAGATCTTAGAGAAGAAGAGGCTTGGAGCAAGGGGCTTTGCTTGGAATTGACTTTCATTGCAGTTGGGGCATTCTTCTGAGGTAATATCTCGTTTTTGAGCTGCTATTTCTTTGATGCATCATTTTGGGAGTGTTAGAGACCATATTCTTGGATGTATTGGAGTTAGAGATCAGATTTGAGGTTGCTACCTCAGATCTGGAATGGAGAAGGGTTGGATTGCATGAAAGTCCCTGTTTGTGAGTGGTTGATGGAGCTATTTTGTTCCAAACCCAAACCCTAGAGTGAAAATGCATAGATCTCTTTGGATTCACGTAAAGTTTGCCACTTTACGTGATGGATGAGTTATAGGAGGCTAGATCTATGTTTTGGATCAATTGCATGGCCTGGAATGCTTCTGTATGAGTTTAGGTACTCGGCAAGTCACATGGGTGGACTCGACGAGTTGCTTGATGATGAGCTGGAACTCGAAGAGTTGGAAGAACAACTCGGCGAGTTGGATGAAGATGGCCTAGAACTCGGCGAGTTGTATGAACAACTCGGCGAGTAGGTTGAAGATAGCCTTAGACTCGGCGAGCCTGTTGTTAGACTCGACGAGTCTTGTCGAAGAGTCCCAATATTTTCTGATTGAGTCGAGAATCGGCGAGTCAAGGGATGACTCGGTGAGTTGTGTGCGAGTAGACTCAGAGTTGTGGAACTCGACGAGTCTTGGGGTGACTCGGCGAGTTGAGTCGCAGACTGGGGAAGTTCTGAGCATGGGGACTCGACGAGTCGACGGGTTGACTCGGCGAGCAGGGTCAACCAGGAGGGTTGACTTTGACTGAAGACTTTGACTTTGACCATGAGTTGACCGTTGACTTTTAGGGCTTGGTCAGCGATGTGGCCTTTGGGCCAAGACAGGGGTAAAATAGTCTTTTACTCTTAAGAGGGTGTCATGAGAGGGTTGATTCTAGTCTCGAGAGTTATAGGGATGAGCATTAGAACCGCCGGAACCGGAACCGGACTGGAACCGAACCGGAACCGGACCGGAACCGGACCGGAACCGGAACCGGAATTGGTAATAGGTCCGGTTACCGGTTCTCCATTTTTATGAAAACCGGTCCCGGTTCTAAGAACCGGAACTGGTTTGACATTTTTTTCATTTTTTAAAATGCACATAACTCGCTCATATGAAGTCGAAATTATTTGATTTTTTTTCCAACATGTAATTTAGAGTTTGTTATTCATTTTTTACGGTACAAACATATGTTTTGTTTAGATATTGAATCAGACACATGCCCGAAAGAAAGCATATCGATGTTGCGTTTTTTTATTTCAGCATTATTTTTTGTTTTTTTGAATATGTCCCATTTTTAAAATGTGTATAACTCATTCATATGACGTCGGAATTACTTAATTTTTTTTCCAGCATGTAATTTGATGTTTGTAGTTCATTTTAGACTATAAAAACACATATTTTGGTTATATACTGAATCAGTTATAGACCCCGGAAGACAACATATCAATGTTGCGTTTTTTCTGTTTCAGCATTTTTTATTTTTTTGGAATCTGTCCCCGCTTTTAAAATGCGCATAACTCACTCATATGAAGTCGGAATTACTTGATTCTTTTTTTATCATGTAATTTAGTGTTCATACTTCAATTTAGAATGTAAAAAGTCATAATTTGGTTAAATATTGAAGCATTTACAAGTTCTAGAAGATAACATATAATCTATAGTATTTCAACCGGTTCTACTTTGAAAAATAACCGAAAAACCGGGACCGGAACCGGAACCGACGCTAGAACCGGCGGTCCAGTTCCCGGTTCTTATAATATATGAAAACCGGTTCCGGTTCCGAACCGGTCCGGTTCCAAAGCTCATCCCTAGAGAGTTATATTCATGAGAGTATATGCCTTATGTGTTAGGCGGCGGCGAGTTCGAGATTCAAGTGTGGGGATGTCTGCTTTCTGCTTGCCAGGTGAGTCTTCTCACTATACTTTACCTTGAGTAGGTAATCAAAGTTATGTGACAGAGTATTTGTATGCTATGTATGATATGTGTTGTACTGCATTATTTCTATGTGATTTATGCTGTGCATGTTTCCAGAGTTGGAACCGGAGGGTTCCTAGAGTTAGAACCGGAAGGTTCACAGAGTTAGAACCAGAGGGTTCACAGAGCAGGGTCCACGGACCCACAGAGTTATAGCCTCGAGTGGCTAATATGTGTTTTGTGTGGTATTTTGGGGAACTCACTAAGCTTCGTGCTTACAGTATTTGTTTTATGTATGTGTTTCAGGTCTCTTTCAGGATCATGGGACGGCGCTGGCTTGATTGTACACACCAGAGAAAGAGTCATGTTTTGAGGATCCTGGTTTTCTATACAAGTGGAAATGGAGTTATGTTTTGTAATTCGATTATGAATGAGATTTTAAACAAGTGTTTCTAAGAATTAAACGTTTATTTTTAAATGATAAATTGTTTGAAATTTTCGGTGTTACAAGTTGGTATCAGAGCCTTGGTTTGAGGGATTCGGATGCGCCTTCAGGTAATTCTGGACTCAAACTGAGGAAGTAAGAAAAGTTTTCAAAGAAATAATTTTCTAAAGCGAATAAGAGTTCAAAGAGAAAACGAGAAAGAGCAGTGTGTACAATCAGCCAGAGCCCGAACGGTGATTTCCCAAAATACCCTTACTTTTGTGTTATGAGATGTTTATGATGCACTTTATGAGATATTATTGCATGCTAGAGACAGGCTAGGTATTCCATATCTTAGGACTAGAGTGGCCTGATTTGTGATGCCTTAGCCTAGGAATTGCTGTGATATGCGATGTGCTTTTGAGTATGTGATGAGTGAGAATATTTGATTGGAATCCTTTAGGGGATTTGAGTAGAGGAGTAATCTAGGGGAGATACCTAGATGAGTATTGTGGTACTTAGAGAAAGAATAGTTAGAGCCGCGAGGGGAAGAGTTGCAGAGTTCGGTGGTACTTCCGAGGATGAGCAGAGCAAGCGGAGTTATCACCCAGAGTGAGTCATATATATATTCTTCGATGCTCGAATGTTGCTTGCTTCGTGCTTTGTGGAACTCTCGATGATGGGAGTCAGCTACCAAGCGAATATGATGATATTCAGGAGGTAGATGGCTGGCATCATTAGGAGCTCTTCAGCAGCTGATGGCAGAGAAGTGTGGGGATCTAGGAAGAGCCTAGGGGGTAACCTTAGCCAGATGAGTGCACTGGCAGAGTAGAGAATTTCGCTGGGGAGCGAGCACGCGACGGAGATTGGTGAACGAGAAGGTCGAGCAGCTACTTAGGAGCTCTGGGATAGTCCGTGTGGAAAGTATGGGTAGATGTGGCTGGTAGTATCGGCCCGTACTACTGAAAGCACAGGACCCATACTTGATACAGGGAGTATTCTGAAGGTTCTAATGAGCGGATTGAGGAATGATGTTATGGTTCGAGTACCATACATCAGAGCGGATTGAGGGGTGATGTTATGGTTCGTGTACCATACATCGGAGCGGATCGAGGAGTGATGTCATGGTTCGAGTACCATACATCGAAACAGATGGAGGAGTGATGCTATGGTTCGGGTACCATACACCGGAGCATATTGAGAAGAGATGTCATGGGATGAGTACCATGGTTCGTGGTGAATGATGCTTGTGATTCTCCGGTTATCCGGTCACGATTGATGAGGTAGAGATTGGACGCTATGGGTTTTAGGCCTGTAGGCCATGATTAAGTTTGAAGAGGCGTCCCTCGAGAGGGAGGTTGAGAGCCTATCAGAGTATTTTGGTAAGGAGTTAGATGGAGGGGAGAATTTTGGTCTAAGTTGAGCAATCGGTCGATAGAGGAGATGTCACCTTCTATGACCTGAGTGGTGCCATTTATGTTCGGGTGCGGAACATGAGAGGCCTGATGTTTGGGGGTAAAACCCTGCAGGTTGTCATCGATGATGATTTTCCATCAGAGTATCAGGTAGCATGTGTGCTGCGAGACAGTGATTTACCATGAGCAGATAGTTAGTTGGGACTGAGATAGTCAAGGACCACGTTACACCTATTTGAGTATAGTAGGGCGTATTGTAAAGGTATCAGTGGGGAGTCCAGTCGAGTTAATCAGGGCAGTGGTTTTCTATCCATGTTGGGTATTGAATATGGGAGTGGGTCCCTGTTCTTGGGATGATCCATGTGTTGGAACGTTGGTCGATGAGTCGAAGTGGGGAGTATGATGATTTCGTGGTCCATTTTATGAGTCAGTAATGTTATTGGATAGTTGAGTTGTTGGTATTGGATTGGTACGAGACTTGGAACGACTAGAGGCAGTCGTTACAAGAAGTTCTTGAGGATTTCATCTGAGGTTCAGAGTTATGAGATCGATTAATTTCCTTAAAGGGGATTATCGGGTGTTGCGTAGCACTTTCCAAGGGTAGGTGCGTTATTGCTGGTGGAAATGGTTCGTGAGGTTGTTGATGTGTCAGATAGTGATGGTTCGAACCCTAAGTGGGGGAGAACCGAGTGGTTTATTGAGAGGACCAGAGATTTGTGCAAGAGCGGTTAGGGGTTGGATGCAGAACCTACGACTTGAATTTATGAGATCAGGGTCATTGGTGGTCAACGAAAGGTGTAGGGCGAGATAATGCATGTGATGTATGCCTGAGAGAAGGATGGGTGTCTCCACGGCGGGTGGTCAATGGTCAGGAATCTGGTGGTGGTCAGAGTCGTTTCAAGTGGAAGACTCATAATGATGGTATGGGCAGTTGAGAACTTCTGGGTTAAAATATGGGTAGCAGATTATCGAGTAGCTAATTCCTGGGCTAGGATGTGTATTCTTGCTTGAATTTTGAGCAGTAGTGGAAAGGGTTTCGGAGGATCATCAGTGTGTTCTGAAGGGTTAGCGCCTTCCTTGTATTCCAATTGAGTGTTTGGATGCACTGAAGTTGCGCATCGTGTGATATCAGAAATTATTATAGGATTCAGAGGAAATGTATTGTTGTGTGTGTATGGTGTTGGGAGTAAGGGAATCAGTGGTTGTGGCAGGATCTTGTGTTGTTCTGTTAGGATATTCCGAGGTATCCAGGTATGATATCTTTATTTCGGAGTTACTCGTGAATCTTGAGTTGAAACGATTTGTGGTGTCTCAGGTATCTACGGATCTAGTGGGAGCCCTTCGAGTATGGGCATCCAGGGAGATTATTTAAGAGAGTGGATCTTCGCAAGGGTGGGCATTTTGATATGTCGATTGCCTCCAGAGTTTGTGATGCATATTCGAGTCGAGTATGGATAGCTGCCTATGATATCCTGCGAAGCATGAGCTAGTGGAGTCAGAGGGTGTTGTGATACTGCGGGAAGCCGTAGTACTCACTAGTCAGAGGGTGTTGTGATACTGCGGGAAGCCGTAGTACTCACTAGTCAGAGGGTGTGTGATACTGCGGGGAGCCATAGTACTCACTAGTCAGAGGGTGTTGTGGTGCTGCGAGGAGCCGTAGTACTCACTAGTCAGAGGGTGTGTGATACTGTGGGGAGCCGTGGTACTCACTAGTCAGAGGGTGTTGTGATGCTGCGGGGAGCCGTAGTACTCACTAGTCAGAGGGTGTTGTGATACTGCGGGGAGCCGTAGTACTCACTAGATGGCAAGAGAATGTGATGATGGAATGTTCTCCAATCAGGCCACTAAGATGTATTTAGACCTGAAAATAGATTATTGGTGGCCCTGTATGAAGAGGGATGTGGCGTGGTTTGTAGAGAGGTGCTTGACCTGTCGCAGGGTTAAAGCCGAGCACCAGTGTCCACATGGCAAGTTGCAGCCGCTTGATATTCCCCAGTGCAAGTGGGAACAGATCCATGGATTTTATCACCAAATTGCCGAGGACTACGAGCGGCGTCGATGCAATTGGGGTGATCGTCGACCGGCTGACAAAGAGCGATCATTTTCTTGCTGTTAGTGAGAGCTCTTCCGCAGAGAGGCTGGCAAAGGTGTATGTGAGGGACGTGGTATCGCGGCATGGTGTACCGATCTTGATTGTGTCAGATCGAGATGTGCATTTCACTTTCAGGTTCTGGAAGAAGTTCCATGAGGAGTTGGGTACTAGGCTGCATTTCAGTACCGCTTACTGTTAGATAAGGTGTCTAACTCCATAACCATTTCTGGTATGTACTTGACCCGACCCGGCATGGTCCATTTGGAGCTTCATGGCACCATGCAATTGGATAAACTAAATGAGAGAAATAACACATATGGTTTATTAATATATTATAAGTTCTAATATATTAATAATATTATATAATTAGTTTTGATCAAGAATTAATTAAGTGATCAAAAAGATAACTAGTTAAATATATGGGTAGATTATGTAAATCTTCCGTATCTTATATAGTGGGCTAAAAGGCTCCATGGATTATCAAGTTGGGTTCCACCCATAGGATGCTCCATGGATGCTCAATGGAGTTAACCCATGGATTGAGAAATGAAGAGTCATGTTACATTAGGGTTTTACCTAATGCAACACACTATATAAGGACCATGTATCTCCCCAAAATCGGCTACACTAGTGAAACAAGAGGGCTTGGCCAATTTTGAGTGTGTTAGAGTATTCTCTCAAGTTTACAATTTACATTTGGTGTTCTTCGAAGCATTTGAGGCATCACACTTGAGGTGCTACGCTCACAAGGTTTCAAGGAACACTTTCATCAATAAGGTATGTAGTTTTATCTTTTATACAAAGAAAAATTGTTCCCCATGTATGCTAGATAGGTTCATAACCTTGGAAAAACAACTTTGCATGATTATTAGACAAACATAGATCCAAGGTTATTAGCGTTGCATGTACACTTAGGATGTGTTAGAATGCTCAAAAACCATCAGTGGTATCAAAGCCTAGGTTTGTTTGTTTGCTATTTGTGCTAAATAGTTGGAAAAAGTCGATTTTGTGCAATCTGCCTGATGAACTCACCGAGTCCATGGGGGGACTCGCCGAGTTCATGTGAATCTTCAACCTACTCGCCGAGTAGGTTCATGCACTCGGCGAGTAGGAGGCTCAGAATGCAGTTTTTCGACTTTAGTTGCTGGAAATGGACTAGGAACATTACCCTAAACTGTTTTGGTACTTGAAAACTTATTTTAGTGGGTGTAATGTTCATGCTAATCCATTTACAACAACAAGTTATCAAAATTACAAGTTTTTAAGTGTAATTTTTGATTCATGTAAGTGTTCATATTCATGTTCTTGATCTTATGATGTTTAGATGAGCATAGGAATTATTTGTAACCTATGTGGTAGATTTATTCATGATTATTATGTGTTTTAATGGAGTCCATAACTTGTCCTCAAGTTATGGAAAACCAAAAGTCACTTTGTTTAAAAACCATTAAAAGAACACATGGGTTATAAAAATGAAGAGTCTTCATTTTTAATACTCTAATTAACTCATAAGTTACAAGAAATGAAAAGTTTTGAAAGTTTACAAAACTTGCCCACAAGTTTTGGAACAAGTAAAGTCTTGATTAAAACTTTAGTTCCAACCCTTAGAATTTTAAAAGTTAAAATTCAACCCTTATACTTTATAATATTATAAGTTAATAATAATATAAATATGTATAAGATCAAAGTCGTCTTACCGCTAGTACGCCTCATTCATGAAGCTAGTCTATAAGGTGGGTATAAGGTTGTTGCCTATAAAATGGCAACTTAATGGGTGTCCACTCTCACCCACCGCTTGCTTGACTGGTGGAGGGTCGTTAGCCAAATGGGTAGGCCAAGGACTTATAAATTCTCATTAGAAGTATAATGATAATTATAAAGTAACTAAATGTTTTATTAAATTCCCAATCTTATATACTTTAGGAAAATGTGAATAAGGTGCTAATCCATGAAATTACACTTTACACTTTGTCTAAGTTGTTAGTGGAGCGTGTGTGGTTAACCGGCACACTAACTTGATCTTAACAAGGTAGGTAAAGGGTGACTTAATGTTTATCATAGTATCGGTGGAGCGTGTGTGGTTAACCGGCACATCGATTGAGGGGTAAACATTAAGGGTACCAAGTGATTTGCAAGGTTACTTCACACCTCGTTTTGTGATCCTCGGCATCCCAGTCACAAAACTTGGAGGGCACACTCGAGATTGAAACATGCCTTTGAAAAGTTCATTGAATCTCAATAGAATATAGGATTTTCTAAGAACCAAATTAAATATTTTTAATATTTCGTCTTCGGTGGAAATTAGTGAATCGTCATTCACCTACCTTTCAAATATGTTATTACTTAGATTACGGCATACCTCTTCTAAGTATAATATATTGTGATTGGGTCCTAGCCTTAATATTACATTTTGGTGTTTTATTAAGGACTATCTCTATATCTAAACTAATCCATTCTTTCTTCTCTTTCCAGATGTCTACAAACAACGCTGCTTCTGGCTCTTATCCTAGTGGCTCTTTTTCTCTTATGAACTTGTGTGGGAAAGTCACTTTTTATGGATCCAACTTTAATGAATGGATCAGAAACATCATAATGATTAGTCGCTATGAGGACATGGAATTTTTCCTCGATAAGGAGCTTAAGGAGATTGATGAGACAGTTGCTACTCCTCAAGAGATGGCCACTATGACCGCGGATCTCCAAAAATCCTATGAAGATTTCTACCCCTTTGAGATGCACCAAGACTTGATGGAAAGATACCATCAAAGTGCTCGTCAAGAGAGGTATGGAATCATCTCCTCCATGATAACAACGCGCATGAAGGATGGTGAACCCATCACGGGCCATATGCAGAAAATGCAAAGATTTGTAGACCGTTTGCTGAAGCTTAATGTGAACTTCCCCGAGGATGTTGCAATAGATATCATTTTGCATTCCTTACCTTCATGTTATGATCAATTCCGCATGACATACCACATGAACAAGGAAGAGGTCACACTCAGCAAACTTCAAGGACTCTTAAAGACTGTGGAAAATGGTCTTAAGGGTAAGGCGATTGTTACTTCTACTCCTACCAACTCCGCCCCTGTCTTGGCAATCGGGAAAGGGAAGGGTAAGAAGAGGAAGAGCCCCTCGAAGGGTACCAAGGCTAAGACCCTTGAAGGCTTCTCTTCTGGAACCAAGAAAGGTTTCGTCACTCCTTCTTCTGACCCAAAAGAGGCTGAATGCTTCTATTGTCATGAAAAAGCACATTGGAAGCGGAACTGCCCAAAGTACCAGCAAGATGTAAAGGATGGGAAAGTCAAACCCAACCATGCAGGTATTTACACTATCTTATCTAATAACTCGCCCCATTCTAACTCATGGGTCCTTGATATCGGATGTGGTATTCATATTTGTTGTGAATTGCAGGGACTAAGAAGAAGTGAGAATGTGGAGCAACGAAGAATAAACTTAATCATGGGAAATAGGAAAGTTACACCTGTCACCAAGATTGGAGTTTATACTTTATCGCTAAGTAGTGGGTTTAATTTAGATTTGAATAAATGTTGTTACTCGCCAGAAATGGAAAGAAATATTATTTCCTTTCATGCATTGTATAAACAAGGTTTTACCTTTTCATTTAATAATGAAGTTGGTTCTGTTCATGCTTTCTTTAATAATGTTCTTTATTTTAAAGCATTAACTTGTGATGGTGTGTATGAAGCTGTGTCTGTTGTAGATAACATAGGAAATAATGTGATGTGTATTGATTCTATTAATACTAATAATAACTTGGATAAAGCATCATTATGGCATTGTCGTCTTGGACATATAAGCAAGAAACGCATAGGCCAACTCCAAAAGGTTGGAGTCTTGGAGTCATTTGACCTAAAGCCAGATGATAGTTGTGAATCATGCTTACTTGGAAAAATGACAAAGTCACCCTTCACAGGTTCTTGTGAGAGGGGTGAAGGTTTGTTGGACCTTGTACACACAGATGTGTGTGGACCATTCAAACATGCCACAAGGGATGCTAATCGTTATTATTTGACTTTTACTGATGATTACAGTAGATATGGATATGTCTAATTAATCAAGCATAAGTCAGAGACTTTCGAAAGGTTTAAGGAATTTAAACAGGAAGTCGAGAATCAATTGGGAAGAAACATTAAGATGCTTCGATCCGATCGAGGTGGTGAGTATCTTAGTTCAGAGTTCCTCGACTATCTTAGGGAATGTGGGATTGTCTCACAATTGACACCTCCCAGGACACCACAGTTGAATGGTGTTGCTGAGAGGCGTAATCAAACCTTGTTGGATATGGTTCGTTCCATGATGAGCCGAGCTTTGCTACCAATCTCATTTTGGGGGTATGCCTTAGAGACTGCCGCCCATATCCTTAACCTAGTCCCTACAAAGAAAGTTGCCAAAACTCCTCACGAGATGTGGACTGGTAAAGTACCCAAACTAGACCACATCAAGATTTGGGGTTGTGAAGCTTTCGTGAGACGTGAGACTCATGATAAGCTTGAACCCCGAAGTGAGAGGTGTATTTTCATCGGCTACCCACAAAGATCCTTTGGTTACCTCTTCTACAGACCTAGTGATAATGTGGTCTTTGTAGCAAGAAGAGGAGTCTTTCATGAGAGAGAATTCATAAGCCAAGGAGACAGTGGGAGGCAAATTGACCTTGAAGAACTTCAAGAGTCAAGTGGTGAAGGAACTTCAAACCCTAGCCCTCAACTTGAGGACGAAACTCCTGTTGAGCCAATTGACGAGTATGTACCTCTGAGGCGTTCCACGAGAGTTAGGAATGCACCTGAGCACTACTATGGTTTTCATATTACTGCGGAAGGTGAGACACTTATTAGTGATGAGACACTTGTAGGTCAGGATGAACCTAACAGTTACGCGGAAGCCATGGCAGGCCCCGAGTCTACGAAATGGAAAGAGGCTATGGATAGCGAGATACAATCCATGTATGACAATCAAGTTTTGAACTTGGTTGAGAATGTACCAGGTCGTAAGACTGTAGGGTGCAAATGGATTTTCAAGAAGAAGACCGACATGGATGGTAATGTACACACTTATTAGGATCGACTGGTTGCAAAGGGTTTCTCTCAAATTCCTAGAGTGGATTATGATGAGACCTTTTATCTAGTAGCCAATATTAAGTCTATTAGGGTTATGTTAGCCATAACTTCATTTCATGACTATGAAATTTGGCAAATGGATGTCAACACCGCTTTCCTTAATGGAAAGTTGACTGAATATGTTTACATGAGTCAACTAAAAGTTTTTGTCAGCAACGAGTACCCTAATAGAGTGTGAAAGCTTGAGAAATCCATTTATGGATTAAAGCAAGCACCTCGCAGATGGAATCTTTGCTTTGATGAAAAGGTCAAGGAATTTGGCTTTTGTAGGAGTGAACATGAATCTTGTGTTTATGTCAAGGCTAGTGGGAGTATAGTTAGCTTTTTGGTATTGTATGTGGATGACATACTACTCATAGGAAATGACATCCCAACTCTGCAGGAAGTTAAGTCCTGGCTTGGGAAGTGTTTCTCTATGAAGGACCTAGGAGAAGCTGCTTATATTCTAAGGATAAGGATCTTGAGAGACCGGAGTAAGAGACTAATTGGACTTAGTCAAAGTACCTACTTGGACAAGGTGTTGAAGAGATTCAGCATGCAGAACTCCAAGAAAGGAGAGTTACCTATCCAGAGTAACGCCAGAATGAGTAAGAGACAAAGCCCTAGTACTGAGGCTGAGATAGCATAAATGAGTCGAGTACTTTATGCTTCGGCAGTAGGCTCGATCATGTATGCTATAACTTGTACTCGACCTGATGTATCCTTTCCCTTAAGCATAGTTAGAAGGTATCAGGGGAACCCTGGCAAGGCTCACTGGACTACAGTAAAGAATATCCTCAAGTACCTACGGAGGACTAAGGACTGGGTCCTTACACTTGGTGGGAGTGATGACTTGAGAGTTGTACGGTATTGTGATGTTGGCTTCCAGACTGATAGGGATAATTTCTGCTCTCAGTCGGGCTGGGTCTTCACCCTAAACGGAGGAGCAATCACTTGGAAGAGTTCCAAGCAGGAGACAGTGGATGATTCTACTTGTGAATCAGAGTATATAGCAGCAAGCGAGGCAACAAAGGAGGCTATTTGGCTGAAGAACTTCATAGGAGACCTTGGAGTAGTACCAGTTATAAAAGAGCCTATGGAAATTTTCTATGATAGTGAAAGTGTTGTTGCCTTAGCCAAGGAACCAAGGGATCACGGGAGATCCAGACACATCAACAGAAAATATCACTTTATCAGACATCGCATAGAAGAAGGAATCCTCGTGGCAAAGAGGGTATCATTGGATGAGAACTCAGGAAATCCCCTCACGAAGGGACTGAGTAGGGTTAAGCATCTCCAGCATGCTCGGAGCATAGGGCTGAAGGATGATATTAGTTTTAGTAGTTAGATAATTTTGAAATTTGTAAAGTGTAATTGACATTTGATGATGAATAAAAGTTGTGTTTATTTATAAGTAAAGTGTTGCTATCTCTTGTCAATCGTTTACTATAATTTCTTTTGCATGTTTTGACTTCCAAAATATTATGTTCAGTTTTACGTTTTATTCAAATTTTCCACAGTCGGTCATGTGTTGGAAGTAGATATGAAGTAAGACTATCATGAAGTTGGTTGTAGGTGTCAAGAAATAAGACAACAGTTCATGAGTACTCATAAGTTCTGAGTATTGGAGTCAACCCACGCTCACTGGAATCACTTCATGGAATTTTATCTCGAGTGATCATGAGACGGTAATATCATATAAGTCTTCAAACCTAGAGATAAGATTTGTTGCCTATGAATTGGTTATGCATTGATTGTACGAAAACGCATTGGTAACTCGATGTTATAAAACGTGCTTTTGTGTATGATTCAACTAGTAGTAAAACAAACATATGAGTCAGAGTTTATCTGTTCCTTCTTGGATTAGAAGCTGATATCTGGGCCCCTCAATGATTTTGTTTTGACCTATGTACCGGGCCCAATCAGAACCTAATTGATGTGTTCAATTTAGTTCTTTGTCAAACAAATCAGAAATTAGGAAACAAACTGTTGGATAATAAGTAAGACATTGCTCCATGTAATTGTCTTACTCATATCTAGAACAGAGGATTATATGGTCACTTATCTTAAATGGTGTATCAACATCTTCTCATTTCCAAGAGACCTTGAAAGAGCTACGATTGCCGATCGGTTCCTGAAGTATTGCAGTTATAGTTATTAGACTTATCCAAGTGGGAGACTGTTGGATAAGGTGTCTAAGTCCATAACTATTTCTGGTATGTACTTGACCCGACCCGACATGGTCCATTTGGGTTGCATGGCACCATGCAATTGGATAAACTAAATGAGAGAAATAACACATATGGTTTATTAATATATTATAAGTTCTAATATATTAATAATATTATTTAATTAGTTTTGATCAAGAATTAATTTAGAATTAATTAAGTGATCAAAAAGATAACTAGTTAAATATATCGGTAGATTATGTAAATCTTCCATATCTTATATAGTGGGCTAAAAGGCTCCATGGATTATCAAGTTGGGTTCCACCCATTGGATGCTCCATGGATGCTCAATGGAGTTAACCCATGGATTGAGAAATGAAGAGTCATGTTACATTAGGGTTTTACCTAATGCAACACACTATATAAGGACCATGTATCTCCCCAAAATCGGCTACACTAGTGAAACAAGAGGGCTTGGCCAATTTTGAGTGTGTTAGAGTATTCTCTCAAGTTTACACTTTATATTTGGTGTTCTTCGAAGCATTTGAGGCATCACACTTGAGGTGCTACGCTCACAAGGTTTCAAGGAACACTTTCATCAACAAGGTATGTAGTTCTATCTTTTATACAAAGAAAAATTGTTCCCCATGTATGCTAGATAGGTTCATAACCTTGGAAAAACAACTTTGCATGATTATTAGACAAACATAGATCCAAGGTTATTAGGGTTGCATGTACACTTAGGATGTGTTAGAATGCTCAAAACCCATCACTTACAACCCACAGAAGGACGGATAGAGTGAGCGGACGATTCAGACGCTCGAGGACATGCTTCGGGCTTGTGTGTTGGACTTCGGAAGGAGTTGGGACACGTATCTGCCTTTGGCTTAGTTTTCCTATAACAACAGCCACCATTCGAGCATTTTTATGCCTCCCTTTGATTTATTGAATGGGAGGAGGTGTCGGACTCCCATTTGTTGGGTAGAGGTAGGGCAACGAGTGATGGGCAGCACTGAGATAGTGCTTCAGACGATAAAGTAGATACAATAGGTTAGACAGAGGTTGCTGACGGCCCAGAGTCACCAGAAGAGTTACGCGGATAAGCATCGATCCGAGCTCTAGATTTAGGTTGGTGATTTTGTACTCCTGAAAGTGTCTCCTTAGAAAAGAGTGATCCGATTCAGGAAAAGGGGCAAGTTGGTGCCCCGGTACATTGGACCGTTCAGGGTGATTGCGAGGGTGGGCAGGGTAGCTTATCGATTGGAGCTACCTGTGGAGTTGAGCCAGATTCATGATACCTTCCACGTGTCTCAGCTGAGGAAGTGTATAGCCGACGAGTCGGAAGTGGTGCCATTGGAGGATATCCAGGTGGACGCAGGTCAGAATTATGTTGAGAGACTGATCGCGATCTTGGACCGGAAGGTCAAGGTTCTGAGGAACAAGGAGGTGCCTCTGGTTCAGGTCCAGTGGCAGCATCGGAGGGGGTCAGAGCTGACTTGGGAGTCGGAGTCAGAGATGCGGGAGTAGTATCCGGAGTTTGTTTTCGACATGAGACTTCGAGGGAGAAGTCTGGTTCTAGTAGGGGAGAGTTGTAACATCCCAAAATTCAGGTAAGCTATTTGACCCTTCCATTTTGTCATGTTGTCAAGATTGGTCCCTTGTGAGAGTTCTTGTAGCAAATGAGTATGTTGGGCGTACTGAGGAGTACATTGCGCATACTCATGCACTTAATTTGGACGCGGACTCGCCTGGGTACGCTGGAGGTACCCATGGTTACGTTGGGCGTAACAGGTCCATATGCAAACACTAAATGTTAGGCTTGTAAACTATTTAAAGAATGCTAAGGCTCATTTCTCAGCCTCCATATCAGAGAGTGAAAACCTAAGAGAGAACCTTCCATCGTCCTTAGCTTGAGTGTGTGTGTTTTGGAGCTAAAAGTGTCTTGGTGTGTTAGTGAAGAAGAAGGAGAAGAGCTTGTGGAGGCTAGGGATTGAAGTGCAAGTTTGGATCTGAGATCTACAGTGAAAGGAGCTTCATCTTGGTCATTGTTATGAGGTCATGCTTGATTTATGAGCTTTCTAGAGTTGGGAAATGAAATGTTATGGGAGTTAGTGACTTGTCCAGCCATGCAAAGGCTTAAAGTCACCAACTTTATGGATTAAGAGGCTTAGAAATGGTCAGATCTAGAAGTTGGACGTGAGTGTTAACTGTTGTTTAAGACCTCAAGAGCTTAGAGTCTGAAACTGGGAGTTACGCGGGGCGTAATCCCAGTACGCGCAGCGTAAGGGGTCACGCACCCTGTTTCTGTGAGGACGCCGGGTACGCCCATCGTACATGTTTGGTACGCTGTCACACCCCAAAACCAAGAACGGCAGAAACATTTTGGGGCGGAGGTCGTCATGTATAGTATCACAACAATGAAAAGTAGTAAACAAGCAACAACATCATCCATTGCATTAATAATATAATTATTATACAAGTGTGTTCTATCAAATTCTGATATACACTAAAGCATAAATCAAAATGAAAGATGCGTCTTGATCGAGCACCATCTTCCCTGAACCTTGCATCGGTACCTGTCTATGGTTGACCTGAGGATACAAGTTATTTTGAAAGAGAGTATCAGCTTTAAAGCTGGTGAGATCATAAGTATTTTAGTGTCTAAATTTTTATGTAAAAATTTGTATGTATATGAACTGTAAGTATAAAAATGTTTGCAAAACAACTGTAAACGTTTGAAAAACCCTAGAAATCCCTATGATTCCTACTATTATATAAGGGTGTCTTCTACCAACACCTAAATGTTCTCAATGTAGTCTTCTACCAAGACTTAACTGTTCTAAATGTTCGTTTCTTGTAAAAGTGTGTAATTTTCCCAAGTATAACTATCATTAACAAAATATAGTTTTTACGTTTAAAGTTTAAGTGAAAAGATCACTAATTATATGTACAGGGAAAATTAATGTAGTACTAAAATGTAGCGCTATAAGAACTACTGCTGTACTAACTACCTTAAACCAGATTTATATTAAGGTATCATGTGATTAATTTCACCGTACTATTGACTGGTAACAACGACATACGTATGGTCGTAAAAAGAAATGACGTTTGGCACCCGCAGACCTGCAGGTCCGGCTGTAGCTAGCAACAAGGTGTAGGATAGTCAATCCCGTATAGATCTATACGCAAACTCACGCTCTCCCTCCAAGAGACTCTGGCTACAACTCGGGCCATGACATTTAAGGCATGCTCCGATACAGTGGATCACAATTTTGTTAACGTATTCATGTATATGTACTTATGTAAGCGTAATCATGTAAAACTATATGAACGTATGCCTTTGCTACCCAACGGCACTGAACTGACTGAAAGGAACTATTATGTCCATATATGTATACATGATATATAACTAATATTTAAAAGACCTTCGGACGGTACCCGATATCCCACCAGACCACATCTCAAGCGCGAAAAGGAAATAGGGTGGATAGCCTTCCTAAGTCTTTTAAACATTACTTATATAACTATACAAATATAGGCATGCTTATAACAAAATCTCTATGTAAACGTAATTATGTAATTGTATAGTAATGTACTGTAATGTTCTAGCTATAATGTATGTTCTTTCTATCTATCAAGTATTGACTCATGAATGAACTAACTCATTGTGTGATATCGCGTTCTAGTAATAATTCTAATATCTTCCTAAACTACCCATATGGTAGCTTACTAGTAATATAACTAGTACGTATGAACATGGATATATACCCTTGCTATCCAAGGGCATTGGATGAACTGGAAAGACCTTTTATGACTATACAAGTAGACATGATATATAACTAATATTTAAACGACCTTCGGACGGTACTCGATATCCCACCAGACCACATCTCAAGCGCGAAAAGGAAATAGGGTGGATAGCCTTCCTAAGTCTTTTAAACATTTCTTATATAACCATACATATAGAGGCATGCAATTTATAATATAAAAGCATAAAATAAGTTTTGTAAAAACCTTTGAACATAAATATTTTCTAAGAAAAGATCGACTTGATGTCGATCTATAAAAGGGTTTTGAAGGCATGGGTTTGATAAAACGGTTTAGTATAAAGAAACATTTGTTTGAAACACAATTGTAAATTAGTTTGAAATGTAATATACAGAGTAAAATGTACAGTGTAATAAGGAGTTTTAAACATATAAAGTGTTTATGAAAATCATTTGAAGGAAACTGTTTGGTAAAACGGCTAATGAGTATTAAATCATTTAAATGCTACTTATTAATCACATGTGATTGATATAATAAGTAGCATGATTCTACTTGTATCCCCACCATAAAACATTTTAAAATAGTTAAAACATTGATTAAGGGGTATGAACTCACTTGTGGTGAGTGGATTGGATTGAAGTGTCGGATACTGTTTTAGGTGTTAAACGGAGACTTGTACACATGCACGAGCCTAGTTATCATATAATGAAAATATGTATAACTAATTAGCCAAATAATAACTAAACAAATTAATTTGGGACACTCTAGGACATGTAAACACTTTGTATAAGTGTTATAAGTCCTAAGGGTTGCATCTAAGTTGTGGGACAAGGCTAAAGGGGTTTAAAGTTCCAAAGGACCTTATATAAGTGTTTACTCTTAAATAAACTCCACACAAGGAGTTTATGGTCGTAAACCCTTGAGTTTATGGCCGTAAGCTCTCAAACATAATGACATTATTTGTTTTAAAGTGTTTCTTGATTTCTAAAAGAAGTTCTACTTGGTGGTTAAATCCTAGGACTAGTGTAGGGCATTAAGACACTCCTTTTAGGAGTTTTTGTCCCTAAGGCCATTTCCTTTTGAGTTTACTGCCATAAACTCATATGGAAGTGGGTATTTTTATGTTTTCAAGTCCTTAATTTCACTAGGAATAAAACTAGGCTTTTGTACTTGGCTTTATGAGAGTTTATGGCACCATTTGGCACCATTTAATGGAGATCACGGCCCTAGAACCTTTTGGGCCGTGAACACCTTACTCTTGGTGTTCTAAGTGTGTTAGCTAGTCCTAAACTCATTTAGGTACATGCCTAAATTAGTCTCTTAGCTTAAGGAGGGTTTTTAGGGCACTTTGGCACATAAAAATGGAGTACACGGCCCAAGAACTTCCTTGGTCGTGAACTCACTTTAACCCTTTGTTTCTAATTGATTTTGTGTCCGAAACATGAAATGGTGGCTTCTAGTTTGAGTTCCAAGGCTTTGAGGGACATTGGGACACTTTTGGCCCTTAAAATGGAGTTTACTCCCCAAGTGTTCTTGGGCGGTAAACTCCCAAATCTTGGGGTTTTGATTCGATTTTGATGTTTCTAAACACAATCTAAGCTATATAATATAACTAGATCGAAGTACTCACAATTTGGGATAAAAACCCGAAGATCCGTGAGAGAGAATTTTGGCTTGTCTCTAATTGGAAATGTAACTAATGAATTATTTTGGTTCAGATTTCTATATATAGTCCTGGGATTTTTGGCAGAAAATATTTTTATTCCCAGAATGAACTCTAATATCCTAAAGTATTGGAATAACAGTGTTGCACAAAACCCTAGTGCATCCACTCTCCTAATATCTCCTTAAGTGTAAATCCTGAAAAACTGCCAAACTTATACCTGAAGTCTGGAATTTCACTGTAGCTGTTCTAACTTCTATTGGCTTGATATGGTTTGTTCAGAATGGAAATTTCGGGTAGTCACATCATCCCCCTGTTGAAGGGAATTTCGTCCCGAAATTAGAATGTAGGCAAGGAAGTAGGTACGAATGATCGAGTCGTGAGGAGGAAACTTCCTAATCGATTGGTTCTCGTGCTCCTAAGTGAAATCGGGTCCTTGTTTGGTATTCCAACGAACTTTCACTAATGGGCGAAAGCGTTGCTTCATCTGCTTGACCACTCGATTGAGGGTCACTACGGTTCTAATACGAAGGCGAGGATCTCGACGAGTAGACTTACAAGAGTCCTAACAGAAAGGTATGGTTTCACGATCGAGACGCGAAGAGTAGAATGTACGTTACTGAGTTCGCGGAGTAGGTCTAGTGTGTGCGAGGTACAGGACCGATTCTGGTAAGAATCTCGGAGGTCCTATTTATCTTGGATTTAGCTTTCCACGCTTTATGAAGCGTATTAAGCCGTTCCCAGAGTGAGACTTCCTAAAGAATTTGGTCTCTCACTTGGAATCTCCAGAGTTTGCTTTTCTTGTTTAACTTCCCAGTCAAGGGCCACTCCTTACTGGGTCAAGGTCGAAAGGGTTTCTGTAATTTACGAGGAGTTATGGACAAACTATGATAGTAGGTCTGTAAAACCTAGAATTTGGCGAATGTATGTCGGCGTCTCTGGTGTCAACAAATTCTCAACAGTTTTGACAAATTGAAAGAGTACTCAAGAATTTCCACATCACTAATAGTCTGTCTTAGGAAATTTTGACTCTTCAATTCCAAAACTCGAGTTCAGAGAACTTTGTGAAAAGTATCTCCGAGGGTGATGTTTCCAGAGGTTCCTTCTTACCACGAGGTTAGATAAGTAAGTCATTACATGGAGAAATGACGAACTGATCCAAGTAAGAAAGACGTACTCAACTCATTTAGCTCATGAAAGCTATGGGCGTATTGGTCGTATCCGAAGGGTATCACTACGGACTCGAAGTGTCCGTATCGAGTTCGGAAGATAGTCTTCCGGACATCCTTCTCTAACACTCGAACTGGTGATATTCGGATCTCAGATCCATTTCTGAAAGTAATTCTTTCCTTGCGTTTGCTCAACCATTTCATCTATGCGAGGCAGAGATAACGATTTCTAATGAAAAATCTTGACGGAGACCTCGATATCCGAGGTACATACGATGCAATCCGTCGATCTCTGGTAGAATATGACCGGGGTTCTCCAGGGTGAGAAGCCTCGTCTTCTTATTCTATTTTTGTGTAATTCGTTAAGTTGTCTGTACTGTTCTTGTATCTCCAGAGTGTTTAGACTGTAGGGCGATCCGTTTACGGGAGTCATACTGGGTTCTAAGTTGGTTCACATGACGATGCGATTACTCGTATACTTAGGCAATTCTACGTCCGAAAGTTCATATTAGAATTCATACATGGTTTCACTATCACAATCTCGTGTATACGAGTCGTATATAATTAAGATTGAAAAGGTAGTCGAATAACTGATTCTTCTTTAAGCTCACATCCCATCGGGGAAAAAGAAGTTAAAGTGGAATCATCAATTCTAAACCTATAGAACCTTGATTATATATCACTCTCATGTATACATTCCTCAGTGATAGATCAATCGTATGAATCCTTGGATTGAACTTGACGTACTGCACAAGTGGTACTTCGGGGGTTTCTTCGGAAAAGAAAAGAACTATGAGGTACTCAATGCATGAGTACTTCGCTGTTCTGATATGACGGCTTCGTTGGAAAAGCGATCTAGAAGAAAGAGATGTACGTATGAAGCTGATTGTTTCTTGAGGACGACATGATTCTGTTAGCACAAATGATAAGGATTTTGTGAGCAATTCTGGTTGACCCTAGATGTACTTCGATTGCTCAAGAAAAGAGTAAGAGTATGCTCTCGAAAGGTTGACCTACATCCCTCTGATGCAGTCCTAGTACGGATCGGAGGTATGATCGCGAAGGTTTGACCTACATCCCTATGATGCAGTCCTAGTACATAATGGAAGTGAGTTTGTAGAATGGTCTCAAGACGTTTGTCGTTCAAGCCGAGGTATTGTGGGTTGGTGAATAACAGGATCCAACCACTAAGGGAGACTTGGAAATGTCTCCGGAGCTAAATTACTATAATCCAATGACTTGACTAAAGCATGTTTCAGATAGACTCCAATGAAAGTATGATACGAGTACTTGAACGAAGAATGACACAGAAGTTAGCCGACTGTCAATATCTTTGACATTCACCACGTAAAGATTCGGGAAAATGACCTTATAAAGGTCTTACATCATATCCAGAGAAGATAATTCTTGACAGCATTAGGACCTAACCTAAATTACTTACAATACAAGATAATTTCATAGAAAATGCCTCATCGGGAAAAGACAGAAAACGATTACTTTCTAACAAGGAAAGTAAGGTAAAGAATCTACTACTGGCGACGGTCATCCCTCAGGTGAACTCTCAATTCAGCCAGTTGACGTTCTACATCAAGTAGATGTCTTTCGTACACCCTTTGGCATACTTGGAGCTCTATAACTTTGGCTCGAGATTCAGCTAGTGCTTGAAGCAGGGTTTCATGGTTTCTCTCTGATCTCTCGCGAGTATCTTCTAGACGAATGGTGCGGAGGGTATGCATTCTCGCATTGGCGACAACTTCGGTAATCTGATGTAGGGCTGTCCTGCCTTGAATCTCATTTCGGGCCACTCTGCGGACCAAGATTGGCAAGACTCTGTCTGCTGAGCCCCCATTGCTCAGGTCGTAGAAGCTTCGGTCAACATTAAATAGCATGCGCTAATCTTTTCCTTGGCTCCATGTTTCCAATCATTCAACCCACTCAGGCGTCGGGCCATGAAAAGTTGGACAAGGGTTAGGAATTGGAACGGGAGCTGCATGTGGTAGGTTCTCAACCTCGGGTTCGGAGTTAGCATCGTTCGAAAGGTTTTCATCATGGTGAGCATTCAAAGGGATAGGATAATCATTCTCTGGTTCTTCTCCAAACCAACCAGCAATGACCTCATTCAGGAGGTACGAGTTGCCGTGGGGATGGAGTCCAGCCATGTTATCTATGCGAGAATTGGGGTAGGAAAATAATTGTTAGACGAACCATCTAGATAATTATTTAGAAAATATTCATCAGTTACATCGCTATTTGTGAAGTGCATACCGGTTATATGTAATTGAAACAAGATAGGCCTTCGAATAAGTGACCTTGAAGGCATGGTTTTGATAAAACGGTTTAGTATAAAGAAACATTTGTTTGAAACACAATTGTAAATTAGTTTGAAATGTAATATACAGAGTAAAATATACAGTGTACTAAGGAGTTTTAAACATATAAAGTGTTTATGAAAATCATTTGAAGGAAACTGTTTGGTAAAACGGTTAATGAGTATTAAATCATTTAAATGCTGCTTATTAATCACATGTGATTGATATAATAAGTAGCATGATTCTACTTGTATCCCCCCCATAAAACATTTAAAAATAGTTAAAACATTGATTAAGGGGTATGAACTCACTTGTGGTGAGTGGATTGGATTGAAGTGTCGGATACTGTTTTAGGTGGCAAACGGAGACTTGTACACACGCACAAGCCTATTTATCATATAATGAACATATGTATAACTAATTAGCCAAATAATAACTAAAAAAATTAAGTTGGGACACTCTAGGACATGTAAACACTTTGTATAAGTGTTATAAGTCCTAAGGGTTACATCTAAGTTGTTGTAGAACAAGGCTAAAGGGGTTTAAAGTTCCAAAGGACCTTATATAAGTGTTTACTCTTCAATAAACTATACACAAGGAGTTTACGGTCGTAAACCCTTGAGTTTACGGCCATAAGCTCTCAAACATAATGACATTATTTGTTTTGAAGTGTTTCTTTATTTCTAGAAGAAGCTCTACTTGGTGGTTAAATCCTAGGACTAGTGTAGGGCATTAAGACACTCCTTTTAGGAGTTTTCGGCCCTAAGGCCATTTCCTTTTGAGTTTACTGTCGTAAACTCATATGGAAGTGGGTAGTCTTATGTTTTCAAGTCCTTAATTTCACTAGGAATAAAACTAGGCTTTTGTACTTGGCTTTATGAGAGTTTATGGCACCATTAGGCACCATTTAATGGAGTTCACGGCCCTAGAACCTTTTGGGCCGTGAACACCTTACTCTTGGTGTTCTAAGTGTGTTAGCTAGTCCTAAACTCATTTAGGTACATGCCCAAATTAGTCTCTTAGCTTAAGGAGGGTTTTTAGGGCACATTGGCACATAAAAATGGAGTTCACGGCCCAAGAACTTCCTTGGACGTGAACTCACTTTCACCCTTTTTTTCTAATTGATTTTGTGTCCTAAACATGAAATGGTCGCTTCTAGTTTTAGTTCCAAGGCTTTGAGGGACATTGGGACACTTTTGGCCCTTAAAATGGAGTTTACTCCCCAAGTGTTCTTGGGTGGTAAACTCCCAAAGCTTGGGGTTTTGATTCGATTTTGATGTTTCTAAACACAATCTAAGCTATATAATATAACTAGATCGAAGTACTCACAATTTGGGATAAAAACCCGAAGATCCGTGAGAGAGAATTTTGGCTTTTCTCTAATTAGAAATGTAACTAATTAATTATTTTGGTTCAGATTTCTATATATAGTCCTGGGATTTTTGGCGGAAAATATTTTTATTCCCGGAATGAACTCTAATATCCTAGAGTATTGGAATAACAGTGTTGCACAAAACCCTAGTGCATCCACTCTCCTGATATCTCCTTAAGTGTAAATCCTAAAAAACTGCCAAACTTATACCCGAAGTCTGGAATTTCACTGTAGCTGTTCTAATTTCTATTGGCTTGATATGGTTTGTTCAGAATGGAAATTTCAGGTTGTCACATACACACAGCGTAACTCGGAGAGTTGACTTTTGTTGACTTTTAGGGTTTGGTCAACTTTAGGGTCTTTGAGCCATGAGAGGGGTAAAATGGTCTTTTACCCTTCTGAGAGTACTAAGAGAAGGAATAGTCTAGCCTTGAGAGATGTATTGATTTAGAGTGTTTATTTCATATGATTAGGCGGAGGCTAGACCCGATTTTACAGAGTTCGACATTTACCGAGTTACCCGAGGTGAGTCTTCTCACTATACTTTACCTATAGTGGTTATTAGAGTTATGTGACAGAGTATTTTGTATGATTTTGCATGATGTGATTTTTATGTGATTTATGCTATGTATGTTACAGATTTTTCAGAGTTAGGACCGGAAGGTCCACAGAGTTAGGGCCAGAGGGCCCAAAGAGTTATCGGACTGGAGGGTCCCACTGAGACATATTGACCAGAGTGTCAAACAAAGTTATAGCCTCAGGGTCAACATTTACCCTACAACGGGGACCAAAGCTTTTACAACATAAACAAGGGTGGCTCAGCTGACCGAGTCCTACCTATCATGGACTGTAGGATTGCTCGGAATGTCGAGCAAGGTCGAGCAGCCATCGGCCGAATCATTGAAATTGATGCCAACTCTGGTTTCAACACAGTCTGCATCCGTCGTCTTGTAGAAGATATGGAAAGGACCAGGAGAACCAATGAGACTCTACAGCAATAGCTAGCTGCCTCCCGAGCCAAAGTCACAGAACTTCGAGTTTGCCAGAGGGCTCATGAGCGACACCTTCAAGAGGTGGTTCGTCAACTGGCAGACCTAAGGGTTCACCCGAGGAATTCCCATCGCCGTTAGAAGATGTCTAGCACATCTTTTTCTTTTGTTTCAAGGAATAGAATTTCTTAACTATGCCCTATGAAGCTTTTGTCTTTAAAATATTCCTACTTTCCAAGTACTTTAACTAGGAATCTAAGAACTGTCAACATTTTCCCTCATATGGTGTGATGTAAGACCTACTGCTAGGTCATTTTTCCTAAACTCGTTACATCAATAATGCCAGTAATATTGATAGTTATCTAATTTGTTGGAAAAATCTATACTCTTGTGTTTTTCCTACTCTTCTACTACTGCTATTTCAAAACATACACTCATTCAACTGTTGTACTATGGCGATTTAGCCCATGGAACACTCTCTTTTTGCTCACAATTGATTCTAACCACCGTGTACATCTTTCCATTAAACTTATAGTTGAAGGATGCCTCCTCGCAGATCAACAAGGCGTAACCCTCTGAATACTCAAACTCCGATACCACCACCTCCTCCACAATTCGATGTGGCAGCTTTGAATGCTGCAATGGCTGCGGCTGTGGCTACTGCCATGGCTCAATATCACTCCATTGATGCAAGAAGAGGTAGAACCCCTGTTAACTCTACTCAAGGTGAAGTCCATCTGTGCTCAAGAGAGTGCTCCTATAAGGACTTCATTAACTGTAAGCCAAAACCCTTCAAAGGGACTGGCGGAGTCATTGCCCTCTCGCAATGGTTCGAGAAGACGGGGTCAGTCTTCGAGATTTGCTCCTGCCCTGCCATGAGTAAGGTCAAGTTTGCCGCTTGAACCTTTGAGGAGAAAGCCCTGACGTGGTGGAACAGCCATGTCAAGTCACTCACACTTGTAGTAGCAAACGACATGGGCTGGGAAAATATGAAAGACCTCACGGTTGAGGAGTACTGCCCGAGGGGCGAGATTCAGAAGTTGGAACAGGAGTTGTGGAGCCTAACCATGAGGGGCTCCAACATAGTCGCGTATACCGCCAGATTCAGTGAACTGGTGGCCCTCTGTCCCAACATGGTTCCCACTGAGGGAAAGAAAATCGAAAGGTACATCTGGGGGCTGGTGCCTCCGTACCAAGCAAATGTCCTATCTTCACACCCTACTACCTTCGACAATGCCAAGCGATTGGCACAGGGACTCATCGATCATGGAGTCCAATCCCCATCGTCAACAACAACCCTAGCCATCTTAGAACCCACCAAACCCGCTGACAACAAGAAGAAGTTCTGGGATAACAAGAAGAAAAAGAAAGCTGCCAAAAAGCAGCAGATTGTGGCTGTACATGCCGCAATAACACCCGCCGCTGCTGCTCCGGTGAAGCAGTACGCTGGGGGTTTGCCAAAGTGCAATAAATGCAACTTCCACCACAACGGACCCTGCCGGGAAATGTAGTGCTCCAACTGCAACAAGAAAGGACACACTGACCGTTTCTGCAAATCTCCGGCAAGGCCGATCACCCAAGTTCCCGGCGCTGGCGTGGGCTAAGCTTGCTATGGATGTGGCAATTTGGGCCACTATAAAAGGGACTACCCCAAGGCAAGAAATACTGGTAGAGCAGGAAGAGTTCTAGCTATAGGCAATGCGGAAGAAGTTGTCGACCCGACGATGGTGACCGGTACGTCTCTCCTATAAAACTCTTATGCATGCATACTATTTGATAGTGGGGCAGAAAGAAGTTTCGTGAATAAGAAATTTGCACGCTTACTTAAACAACAACCACACGCACTTAAAGAACCATTCACTATAGAAATGGCTAATGGGAGAACTCAGAACACTAATAGCATATACATAGGATCTACCCTCACTCTAGATAGCCATTCATTTCCAATCGACCTCATGCTGGTCTCGATTAAAAGCTTCGAAGTCATCATCGACATGGATTGGCTGAGTCTTCATCGTGCCGACATTATGTGTTACGAAAAGTCCGTACGCCTTAATCTTCCATCTAACGAAACTCTCCTTATCTATGGCGAAAAACCTGGTACGAGTCTTCGTGTCATCACAAGTATTCAAGCACAAAAGTATCTACGAAAGGAATATCGTGCATTCCTTGCTCACATTGTCGATACGAGCCTAAAAATGGAAGAACTAAAAACATTTCGGTAGCGAACGACTTTCCCGACATCTTTCCGGAAGAACTGCCAGGATTACCTCCGCAACGACAAGTCTAGTTCAGAATCGATTTAGTTTTAGGAGCTACCCAAGTAGCCAAATCTCCTTACCGGTTAACACCAGCTGAGATGCAGGAATTATCTGGTCAACTTAACGAACTGCTCAGCAAGGGCTTTATAAGACCAAGCTTCTCACCCTGGGGAGCACTGGTCTTGTTCGTTAAAATGAAAGACGGATCATTCCGGATGTGTATCGACTTCAGAGAACTCAACAAACTGACGGTCAAAAATTGTTACCCTTTGCCTCGCATAGACGATTTATTTGACCTACTGCAAGGGGCGAACACTACGATTTACGAGTGCTAGAGGAGGATGTTCCAAAGACAGCCTTTCGAACTCGTTATGAACACTACGAGTTCGTGGTGATGCCATTCGGATTGACCAATGTGCCCGCAGTATTCATGGACTTGATGAATAGAGTATCTCGTCCTTACCTGGATCACTTCGTCATTGTTTTCATTGATGACATCCTGATCTACTTTCAAAGTAAGGAAGATCATGGCGATCACCTGCGACAAGTTCTAGGAACTTTACGAACGGAGAAGCTCTATGCGAAGTTCTCTAAATCTGAATTTTGGATCTGAAGAGTCGAATTCTTAGGACATGTGGTTAGCGAAGAGGGAATCCACGTGGACCCATCCAAAATTAAGGCCATTGAGAACTGGTCAGCACCGAAGATGCCTTCAGAAATTTGTCAATTTCAAGGTCTTGCTGGCCACTATCGTAGGTTCATACAGAACTTCTCCCGGATTGTGAAACCTCTTACTACCCTGACCCAGAAAGGAGTGGCCTCTGACTGGGAAGAGAAATAAGAAAAAGCGTTTCAAACAATAAAGAGAGCCTTATGCACCGCACCGATACTATCCCTCCCTGAAGGCATAGAAGACTTCGTTGTATACTGTCATGCATCCAACCAAGGGCTCGGTTGTGTTCTGATGCAACGAGGTAAGGTAATTGCCTATGCCTCAAGGTAGCTGAAGACACACGAAGTCAACTACACAATACACGATCTTGAGCTGGGGGCAGTTGTGTTTGCCCTGAAGATCTACAGACATTACCTGTATGGCACGAAATGCACCATTTTTACTGGCCACAAGAGTTTACAACACATATCCGGTAAAGCCAATGTAGTAGTAGATGCCCTAAGTCGGAAAGAATATTTTGGTCGAAGGGTCAAATCGTTGACAACGACTATCCATTCACACTTGTCTACATAAATTCAGGAGGCTCAGCTTGAAGCCTTGAAACCTGAAAACATGGTGGGTGAATCCCTTAGAGGAATGGATAAGAACTTAGAAGCCAAGGGTGGTGGAGCCTTATATTTCATGTACCGGATCTGGACACCGAAACACGGTGGCTTCCAAGATTTGGTCATGACCGAGGCGCACAAAACTCGGTATTCCGTCCACCCAGGCTTAGATAAGATGTATTTGGATCTTAAAAAGTTATACTGGTGGCCTAACATGAAAGCAGAGGCTCCTACCTTCGTGAGTAAATGCCTTACTTGCGCAAAGGTTAAGGTCGAGTACCAGAAACCCTTCGGTTTGCTGCAACAACCAAAGATTCCAGAATGGAAGTGGGAGCAGATCACTATGGATTTCATAACCAAGTTGCCCAAGACAACGGGTGGACTTGATACCATATGGGTCATCGTCGATAGATTGACCAAGTACGCACACTTCCTGACTATCAAAGAAACTGACAAGATGGAGAAGCTCACGAGAACATACATTAGGGAAATCGTACGGCTGTATGGTGTTCCTATGTCCATTATCTACGATAGAGATAGTAGGTTTACTTCAAGGTTCTGGCAGTCACTACAAAGTTCCCTGGGGACGAGGCTGGACATGAGCACAGCCTACCATCCTCAGACCGACAGACAAAGTGAGAGGACCATCCAAACACTGGAAGTTATGCTGAGAGCCTCCGTGATTGATATTGGAATGGCATGGGATACTCACTTACCCCTTGCCGAATTTTCCTACAATAACAGTTATCACACGAGCATCAAAGCTACTCCATTTGAAGCCCTTTATGGCCGGAAGTGTAGATTCCTTCTATGCTGGGATGAGGTGGGTGACACACAGTTAGCTAAAGGACAAGTTCATGACAGCACTCTCATAGGTCCAAAAATCATACGGGAAACGACAGAGACGATCGTTCATATTTGTGAACGATTGAAAGCCTCTAGAGACCGACAGAAAAGCTACGCTGACAAGCGAAGGAAACCTTTGGAATTTCCAGGTGGGAGACCGCGTCCTTTTGAAAGTCTAACCGTGGAAGGGCTTGATACGCTTCGGAAAGTGTCAAAAGCTCAATCCAAGATACATAGGGCCTTTCGAGACTATCGCTAGAATCGGCCCTGTAGCTTACAAACTCAATCTACCCAACAAACTCAGTAACGTACATTCTACATTCCACGTCTCAAACTTGAAAAAGTGTATGTCCGACGAGACTCTTGTAATCCCACTCGACGAGATCGAGATCAACGAGAGCCTCAACGTCGTGGAAGAACCTGTAGAGATCATGGACCGTGAGGTCAAGCAGACGAATTAAAGCCGTATCCCGATTGTGAAGGTTTGCTGGAACGCCAAGCGAGGACCGGAATTCACTTGGGAGCGAGAGGATCAGATGAAACTGAAATATTCTCATCTATTTGCTTAGTTATTTGTAACTTCTTATTTGCTTAAACTCTAATTTCTGGACGAAATTCCTTCTAACGGGGGGATGATGTGACAACCCAAAATTTCTTTTCTGAACAATCATTCACTTCAATAGAAATAAGAACTATTCCTGTTATCAGTTAAGCATTTTGGAGTCAATTTAAGTGTTTTAAAGCTTAGTACTTCAAAGAATAACAGGAGAGAGGATGCCCTGGGATCATTGTGCATCATTTTCGCAAAAACTCCAAGAGTTAGGAGTTTTCGGCACAAATGGTGTTTAGACCGAAAACCCCCATGAGTATATATATGACACTTAGCCATATTTTTCACTTTTTCACTCTTTCAAGAACAAGAACCGAAATCCTCTCAAGTATCATCCGATTTTTCCTTCTAAATCTTTGAAATGTAAGCATTTCTTACCCTATCTGGTTGATTCCTTCCATATTCAAGTGTTTTTACATGATTTCATCCATGAAATCATTCCATTTATGTAGATCTTCAAGTGTTCTAAGTTACACCAAGAACACACACTCGTGTTTTGGGCCGAAAACACCCTTCTTTGCTTCCATATTGTAAGTATCTATCTCCTATGCTTGTTATCTAGTAAGGATACTTAATTTAGAGCCTTGAAAACATCCATTTATCCAAGAACAAAGGTGTTTTCAGTCTAGTGCATCTCCTTAGACCGAAAACCCTTATAAAAGGTGCAAAATGACTTTAAGCCTTCCTAATGCTTAGTATTGAGTCTAGAACACTTCTTTACTTGTTGAAAGCCCTTGGAAATCACCTTATGCATCAAAGAACAAGATTTTTCGGCCAACCTTTTTGACCGAAAACCACAAGGAACATACCATTTGGATCGAAAACTCCCTTAAGTGGCCATACAACCCTTAGTACTTCTAGCACTTGAATCAAAGTGTTTTCCATGTCCTGGGGTGTCTTAACTTGGTTAATTAATTTGTAAATGATTAATTGGTTACATATATGTGTTATTATATGTTATATAGGATCTGTGTGTGTGTGTGTTCAAGTCCTCACTTGACACCTAGCATCCTATATCATCCGTTCATCCAAACCACTCACTACAGGTGACTTTATACCCCTTAATTAACCTTTGAAATGTTATTAAATGTTTTTAAAAGCTTTTATGGGATCACATGTGATTAATAACTAGCATACTAATGAATTTTCCATACTATAAACTGTTTTTACCAAACAAATGACTTCAAACTGTTTATCAAACTATTTTACATGTCAAACTCTTTATCAAATTCACTCTTGTATACTAAACCTTTCTTTTACAGTTTATAAACTTATATATTGTTAAAACCATGTCTACCACATATATAGTTATATAAATAAGGTTTGAAGGACTTAAGAGAGATAACCCACTTTATTTCTTGTCCTTGTTTGGTTGTGGACATAAAGTACCCGGTTGTTTGTCCGAGTGTAGTTGAATCCTTACTTATATATTATGTATATATGTATAGATCTAAAGATTTTATCTCAGTTCAGTACATTCAGTCATACAAACAAGTCTTCTAATAAACTATAATAGGTATAGTTTAGGGTTTACTTACTACTTCTAGTTCAATGAAGCATACAAGAGTCAGTTCATTCATGAGTCATTACTTATTACTATGAGAACTTATACAACTATACTACTATGAGAACATATACAACAATACTATGATGATAACTTATACAACTATACTAAGATGAGAATATATACAACAATACTATGATGAGAAACAATGCATTCATTACACGAGTACATACATTACATATACAAGTATACAATAACATAAATGTGATCCATTGTATCGGAGCATGCCTTCATTGTCATGGCCCGAGTTGTTACCAGAATCTCCTATAGAGAGAGTGTGAGTTTGTGTATAGATCTATACTAGATTGACTATCCTACACCTTGCTGCTAGCTACAGCGGGACCTGCAGGTTTTCGGGTGCCAAATGTCATACCTTTTGACGATCTACATTGTCGTGTTTCCCAGTCGATAGTATGGTACAATTAATCACATAATACCTTGATATAAATCCATTTTAAGGTAGTTGGTACAGCAGTAGTTCCTATAATACAACACTACAGTACTACATTAATTTACCCTTTACATTTATTTGGTGATTACTTCACTTAAACATTAATGTACAAACTATATTTTGATAATGATAGTTACACTTGGGAAAATTACACACTTTTACAAGTAACAAACATACAAAACAGTTGTGCCTTGGTACAAGGCTACTTTTAGTAGAAAATATAGGATTTTCTAGGAGTTAAAAACTTTTACAAACACTTACAAACATTCACATAATTTTACTAAAAATGTTTACAAATTCGTACATCAAACACCGTTTCAATCATTTTGATACAAACATAGACACTAAATACTTATGAACTCACCAGCTTTAATACTGATAACTCTTTCAAAATAACTTGTATTCTCAGGTCATCAGTAGACAGGTACCGATGCCAGCTTTTGAGAAGATGGAGTGCATACAAGACTCATCTCATATTTTGTTTGATATTTTGGTGTCTATAGCTATACAGAACACACTTGTATTAAAATTATATAGTTAATGCAATAGATGATGTTCTTTACTTACTTACTATTATACTATGTTGTGATACTGTACATGACGTCCTCCGCCCCAAAACATTTCCGCCGTTCTTGGTTTTGGGGTGTGATAAGAGGAGCTTAGTCAGATTCACAACACCTTCGAAATGTCTCAGCTTCAGAAGTGTATTGCTGACGAGTCCGTAGTTATATCCTTGGATGATATTCAGGTGGATGGAGGCCTGAATTATGTCGAGAGGCCGGTTGCCATCCTAGACAGGGAGACGAAGGGACTTCGGAACAAGAAAGTAAAGTTATTAAAGGTGTAATGGCAGCACCGAAGGGGCTCCTAATGGACTTGGGAGTCGGAGGAGGAGATGCGGAAGCATTACCCCGAACTGTTTTCAGCCACGGACTTCGAGGGCGAAGTCTAGTTCAAGTGGGGGAGAGTTGTAACATCCAAAATTCTGGTATGTCTTAAAACCCTAAGGAATGATAACTTTTGCATAAATGGTCCCTTATGTACGTTGGGCATACTTAAGTTTACGTTTAGCATACTACATGGAAGTGGTTGCGGAGGAATTAGGGTACGTTGGGCGTACCTTGAGTTACGCCGGGTTTACGCGCCAGGGACGCAAAACCTAAATATCCGAACTTGAGGCCTAATTAAACAACTTTAAGTCCCTTGTGATGGGTTTTGAGCATTCTAACACTTCCTAAGTGTACATGAAACCCTAATAAACCTTGGATCTATGTTTGTCTAAGATACATGCAAATAATTATTTTTCCAAGGTTCATATCCTAACTAGCATGGCATGGGGAACATGAATCAAATAAAACTAATAGAAATACTTACCTTGAAGTTGTAGTTGATTGCTTGGAGTTTTAGAGCCTAGCACCAATAATGTGGATGCCTCAAATGAAAGTCACAAATCACCACAAACTTGGAACTTTGAGAGAATAGTCACACTTCTCTTGAAATCGGCCCTCACCTCAACATGTGTCAACTAGTATCCACTAGATACAACTAGTTACAACTAACTTGATTTCAAGAGCCAAAGCCTCCTTTATATAGTGTGGTGGATTAGGGTTACATCCATGTAAACCCTAATACCCATGTCTCTTCATTTCCATGAGATCCATGGGTTAAAGCTCCATGGAGTATCCATGGACTTCTCCATCCAAGCCTAGCCCATTCCAAATAAGTATAAGCCCACACTATATAAATATAGAAGCCCATATTTAATTAGTAATATCTTTGATCACTAAATTAATCCTAGATTAATTATAGATCACTACTAATTAAATAATATGATCTTATATTAATATATTAGAACTTATAATATATTAATAAATCATAACTTGTACTATTCTCAAATATTATCCATAAATTGTTCGGGTGAAGTGCATCCCAAATGGACCATGCCGGGTCGGGTCAAGTACATACCAAATATAGTTATGGACTTAGACATTATATCCAACAATCTCCCACTTGGATAAGTCTAGTAACTATATTTGCAAGTATAACTTCAGGAACCGATCAGCACTCATAGCTCTTTAAACTCTGTAGAACTTGAACGTGCCATTTAGATAAGTGATCATATAATCCTCTGTTCTAGATATCAGTCGAACAAACACATGGAACATTGTCTTACTTATTGTCCAGCATTTGTTTCCCGATTTCCGATTTTTTTGACATAGAACTTAACTGAACACATCAATTTAGTTCTGACCGGGCCCGGTACATAGGTCAAAACAAAATCATCGAGGGGCCCAGATATCAGCTTCTAACCCAAGAAGGAACAGATAAACTTCGACTCATATGTTTGTTCTACCACTCATTGAATTACACACAAAGGCACGTTTTATAACATCGAGTTACCAATGCGTTTACGTACAATCAATGCATAACCAACTCGTAAGTAACAAATCATATCTCTGGGTTTGAAGACTTATATGATATTACCGTCTCACGATCACTCGAGATAAAATTCCATGAAGTGATTCCAGTGAGCGTGGGTTGAGTCCAATGCTCAGAACTTATGAGCACTCATGATTGTTGTAGCCTTGTCCAACACCTTAGACCTCTACAACCCATCATGACCGTCTTGATTCATACCTACTTCCGACATATGACCGACTGTGGAGGTTTGAATAATATGTTATACCAAACAAAAATTATTCTGGAAGTCAAAACATGCAAAAGAAATATAGTAAAAGATCGACAAGAGATAGTAACACTTTACTCATAAATAAAACACCTTTTATTCATCATCAAATGTCAATTACACTTTACAAATTTCCAGGTTATCTAACTACTAAAACTTATATCATCCTTCAGCCCTATGCTCCGAGCATGCTGGAGATGCTTAACCCTACTCAGTCCCTTCGTGAGGAGATCTGTCGGGTTCTCATCCGATGATACCCTCTTCGCCACGAGGAGTCCTTCTTCAATTCGATGTCTGATAAAATGGTATTTTCTTTCGATGTGCCTGGATCTCCCGTGATCCCTTGGTTCCTTAGCTAAGGCAACCGCACTATTGCTGTCACAGAAAATCTCCATTGGCTCTTTTATAGCTGGTACAACTCCAAGGTCTCCGATGAAGTTCTTTAGCCATATCGCCTCCTTTGCTACCTCGCTCGCTGCTATATACTCTGATTCACAAGTGGAATCAGCCACTGTCTCCTGCTTGGAACTCTTCCAAGAAATTTCTCCTCCGTTTAGGGTAAAGACCCAGCCTGACTGAGAGCGGAAATTATCCCTATCAGTCTGAAAACTAGCATCACTATACCCTACAACTCTCAAGTCATCACTCCCACCGAAGGTAAGGACCCAGTCCTTAGTCCTTCATAGGTACTTGAGGATATTCTTTACCGCTGTCCAGTGTTCCTTGCCAGGGTTTGCCTGATACCTGCTAACCATGCTCAAAGCAAAGGCTACATCAGGTCGAGTGCACGTCATAGCATACATGATCGATCCTATAGCTGAAGTGTAACACCCAGATTTCCAAAAAATAAAATTTTCATTTAATTAATCAATTTAATATTAAAAACACTTGTTTAAAATCTTATTCACATTCAAATTACAAAACGTAGTTTCATTTTCGTTATAAAAGAAGACCAGGATCCTCCAAAACACAACTCTTTCTTCGGTGTGTACAATCGAACCGTTGCCATCCCGCGTTACTGTAAGAACCTGAAACAACGTAACATAAACAACGTAAGCACGAAGCTTAGTGAGTTCCCCAATATACCTTACGCACATACGCCTTCCGGCCCGGATCTTTCGATCCACATAATATCGCCTTCCGGCCCGGATCTTTCGATCCACATAACTTTGCCTTCCGGCCCGGATCTTTCGATCCACATAACATCGCCTTCCGGCCCGGACCTTTCGGTCCACAAGATAATCGCCTTCCGGCCCGTACACATATATAACACATAATACAAATACTCTAACACATAAAGCACATATATCACATATCATACCTGACCTTTCTGTCACATAATACCTTGCCTTCCGGCCCATATATAAGCATGTATATCACACGTAGCAGCTAACTTTCCATTCATAGCATATAAACATAACACACAACATACTTGACCTTCCGGTCACACAATCAAACCCTTCCGGGTGAGGTATAGTGAGAAGACTCACCTCGCGGACACTAGAAGATAGCAACTCCTAAAATCCCTTGCACTTGACCCTCCGAGCTACAAGCTCCCTGTAACATCATATATCCCTTATTTAATACTTCTATCTTCCACGTTAACTAACCCTAAGAATCACACCAGTCAACTCTGGTCAACAGTCCAATGTCAGCTCGACTGGACTCGGCGAGTTCCCTGGCGACTCGGCGAGTCTGGTCGTCCATCAATCCTCTGAGATTCCCCTCCTACTCGTCGAGTATCCTCTTTGACTCGACGAGTCACTCCTGGAAGAATCGCGGGGCCACCCCGACTCCACTCGCCGAGTCTGAAGAACAACTCGGCGAGTCCCAGTGAATCTTCAAGCTACTCGCCGAGTCTGATCATCCGACTCGGCGAGTCCATGCCATGCAGTCAATCAAACTGCTTCCTGAGATACATATTTTCCCGAAATACACACTCATGGGACTTCTGGACCTCTAATCATCCTATTACTAGGGTATAAACTTTTGTATAACAACATAATAATCCATCCAATCACCAAATGGGTTTCATAAACCCTAAAATCGTGCACACATCAATATAGCAGAAATGATCCGGAATATTACCTGAATAACACCCCCTCTGTGTCTCCAAACCTCAGAACTCGATCCCCTTGATATTCCTTTGGCCAAAACTCTTCTTCTTCTTGCTTAACAAATTCTTCAAGGTTCCAAAAGCTTCTTCTCCTGCCCTAGATGTCCACAACGATTAAGGGTCCTTCTCAGTCGGCCAAAAGACGAACAATGGAGGCATAAGATCCCTTAAATACTTCCCAAACCGAATGGCTAGGGTTTTCCACTGAACAGCGTCGACTCGCCGAGTCCATACCTGGACTCGTCGAGTCCAGTCGCGAACCCGCGACCAACTCTGCGACCCTACTCGGCGAGTCTGGCTCCAACTCGCCGAGTCTCCCCTTTAAAACACCCCAAAATGCAATTTAGCAATACTTGAGATTTTGGGCTGTTACAATTCTCCCCCACTAGAATTAGACTTCGCCCTCGAAGTCTCACTCTGAAAATAGTTATGGATGCTGCTCCCGCATCACACGTTTCGGCTTCCCTAAACACTTCCGATATCTTCCGAGGTCGCTACTGAACCAATACCAGAGGTACCTCCTTGTTCCTCAGAACCTTGCTCTTCCGATCTCCGACGGCCACTGGTCTCCCGACGTAACACAGGCTCGCATCCACCTAATCGTTCTCTAGTAGAACCACTGCTGACTCATCCGCTATACACCTATTCAACTGCGACACATACCAGTGTCATGGATCCGTCCCAATTCCGTTGACAGCTCCAAACGATAGGCCACCCTTCCTACCTTCGCACCTTCACGAAAAGACCCAACATACCGGGGCCCCCCATTTACCCTTCTTCCTAAATCGAAGCACCCGTCAGAAATACGAAGTCGCTGACCTGAATCACATACTCGTAACGGCGTCTGCCTGCATAACTTTCCTGTTAACTCTAAACGATCACTAACTCTCCTTAACCTGCTGAGTCTGCTCTGTCGACTGAAGCCCAAACTCTGTACTGTCCATCTCTCTCTGTAACCGAGAACCACCCAAGATGCAACTCTGCTCTTAAACCCCAACAATCACTCGAACAATGAGGGTTAGGAAGCCCTGAACCACCGGATCCCCGATCCAAAGCCCACTTTGTCCATCCCAGACCAACTGAGAGATCCATTCTCACTCCCAGGGTAACTCTCACAAATTCTCCTCTTGCCATCATATACACATGCTGAACTAGCCCCAACACTCGTAGGTTGGAAGACCCGATACACTGATGATATCCTCGAACATCTCCCAAGATGAACCACTACATCCACCCTACACTCTGATCAGATTCACACTGAAAATTTAAAATTTTCTCTCTCCATGCATCCCTTCTGAGCCTCAACAGACATCCCAACCGGATGGGTTCCTACTCCACTGCCGCGAACACGATGCTCAGAACCATACTCGAAGTACTCTAACCATAACTCTGCTCTGCAGCTTTCACTTTCGTGAACTTGCACCCCCTTCGGAGTTACATACCCTCCTCTTTTCCTTTTCCACGGAACTCTCTTGAACATAATGCCACCCCAACCGGTGCCACGGTGCTCGCCCCAAGCGACACCACCCTTTTTGCGTAACTGCCATTCACATACTCTGGTTCTCATTGCAGGGGCTCTCAATCCCATGCACTCTCTCCACTCATCAAAATCACTGCCTCCGCTAAACAAGATCAACAACCCAGGGCCAGACCTTCCAATGCAATCACACTGCAACATACGTGATCCGCAAATCTCAAACTAATCCAGCAATACCAACAGAGTCTCCAGTATGACTGGACCGACCCTCATAACACATACTAGCCACTCGAGGCTATATCTCTGTGGGTCCGTACACCCAACTCTGCGAACCCTCAGGTTCTGACTCTGGGAACCTTCCGGTTCCAGCTCTAGAAACATGCACAACATAATCCCGTAGGATTAATGCAGTACAACCATCACGTACCTCAAACGTACCAATACTCTGATCGCAAAATTCCGTTTACTTACTCAAGCTCGATCCCGACCTCCTTTCAGGCCTCCACAATCAAATGCCCTAGGTCTGTATCTCGCCCCGCATACCCCACACTCGCTTTCACCGGCCTATACTTTGCGCTGACAAACACTGCTGAATCCCAACAGCTAAGCACCCTCACATACTCGTCGATCTCCCGGAGAATTTTACAATTCTCCCCCACTAAAGCACTGACTAACTGCCACCGATTGCCATTAACGACCCTTCAGAACCATCCTGCACAAAGAGAACATTTACCCTCTGACTGCTTCCCACAAGCATAAGCAACCCTCATCAAAACACCTCTCCTCCCTGATCAATCCGCTCAAAATAATCCGGTCTTTCAATTATCCACTCCACAACTGCAGATGCTACCCATCATTCAACCCAGTGCCGCATCTCCACTAACAACCCCCACCAACGATAACCAACGAAATTCTCAACAATAATCCGAAGCCAAAACCCGCAATCTGCCAAAGGATGGATACCACATCGAAAACCGCACAAAGCTATCGGCACTAAAACACCAGACTATAACCATACCAACCATCAGGGAACAACGAATGCCAAAGCGAAACCTGAAGCACCAATCCATAACCATGCCAATCCCGCGAAACAACGAATACCGCATCGAAATCCACACTACCAGCACAACCAATACGCCACAATCAACGCAAGCTAATCAAGACATCAAGATAGCATCATACCCGCAGCTGCCCCCCGGCACTGCTCCGTCTCCCTCTGCCGCAAGCCGATAAGCACAACCCTGAGCCCTTGGGCTCTACTCCATCCTGTCCTCCTCCTGAACTCCTCAAGGTGGCCGGTGCTAGAGCCTGCACCGATCCTGCAAAAGTTGTGGACATTTGACCCTCAAATGTCCAACCTGCCGACACTGATAACAAATCCTGGAATCCCGAATTGGCACTGACTGCCGACAACCCCGTGCACCATGCCCCTCCTTTCCGCACTCGCGGCATGCACCATTGGCCAACAAGCTCCGGTGCCATCTCTCTCACACTTCCCACAAGTGTGACCGCTCCGATCCCCCATTTCAACGTCTACGGTCCTGAACCGTTTCGGCGCCGACTGCGACTGCATCGGGGCCTGTCCCAGCTCACGCAACTGCAACTTAACCTCTAACTCACGCCACATGGCGGCCTTCTGCAACTCCAACAGGGTCTCGCACCTCCGCGCAGACACGAACTGTCTGATACCCCCTTGAGCTTACTCGAATATCGGGCATCTGAGCCTGCTCCGAAGCGAACTCAGGGCAAAACATCGCCCTCTCAACAAACATCCCGGTGCTCTCAGTCACCGACTCCAAATCCTGCCTCAGCTTAACGAACTTCCGAGCCAATTTCTCCTGTTCATCCCGCGGAACATAGCGAGTACTGAACATCCCTCTGAATTGATCCCATGAAACCGCAGCCCTCTGCGCATCAGAAAATGACCTCGTGGTCAATCTCCACCAATCCTTCGCCCCGAGCCTCAACAGGTTCAGAGCACACCCCACCCTCTGATCAGCAGGGCATAAACTCGTGGAGAAACACCCCTCCATGTCTGATAACCATCTCATAGCAACAATCGAGTCCTGAACTCCATCGAATGTGGGAGGCTTCGCATAATAGAAGTCCCGATACTGAAAACCCCGACTAGTCCCTTTCTTTGCCGTTGCTACAGCCGCTGTAACCGCCGCGGCAGCCGTCTCTGCGAAAGCCGCATATCGCTCATCAAACTACTTCAATCATAGTGGTCCTGATCGACCCAAACAATTCTGGCGACTCAACCCGCAACAATGCAGCAACCTCATCACACCGGATCTCGCGAATCCTCGCATCCCGCTCGCTCGTGCTCGTCCGATCGATAACCGGATAACAAGATAGCCACAAGCATCATCCACTACGAACCATGGTACTCATCCCATGACATCCTTCCTCAACATGCTTCGGTGTATGGTACCTGAACCATAGCACCATTCCTCAACCTGCTCCAATGTATAGCACTCGAACCCCAACATCTATCTCAATCTGTTCCGATGTATGGTGCCCTGACCATAACATCACTCTGTATCCGCTCCGATGTATGGTATCCGAACCATAACATCACCCCTCAATCTGTTCCTTAGGACCTTCAGAATGCCCCCTGTATCAAGTATGGGTCCTCTGCTTTCAGTAGTACGGGCCCATACTACCTGCCACATCTACCCATACTTTCCACACGGACCATTCCAGAGTTCCTAAGTAGCTGATAAACCTGCTCTTTCACCAATCCCATCACGCGTGCTCGCTTTCCAGCGAAATTCTCTACTCTACCAGCGCACTCATCTGGCTAGGTTTACTCCCTAGTCCCTTCCGCCGTCCTCCCACTTCTTTGCTATCAGCTGCTGAAGAGTTCCCAATGATGCCAGCCCTCTACCTCCTGAGTATCGTCATACTCACTTGGTAGCTGACTCCCATCATCGATAACTCCACAAAGCACAAAGCAAGCAGCATTCGAGCATTGAAGCATATATAGGACTCCCCATCTGTGGTAGCTCCACCTTCTCGGCTCATCCTCGGAAGTACCTCTGTACCCCGTAGCTTTACCCCTTGTGCGTTCTAACTAGATACTCTCACTCATCACATACACACAAAAGCATAACGCACATATAACAGCAAACCCTAGACTAAGGCATCACAAATCAGGCCACTCTAGTCCTAAGATGTGAAATACCTAGCCTGTCTCTAGCATGCAATAATATCTCATAAAGTGCATAATAGATATTTCATAATACAGAAGTAAGGGTATTTTGGGAAATCACCGTTTGGCTCTGGCTGATTGTACACACTGCTCTTTCTTGCTTCCTCTTTGAACTCTTATTCACTTTTAGAAAACCATTTATTTGGAAAACTTTTTCTTACTTCCTCAGTTTGAGTCCAGATTTACCCGTAGGCGCGTCCGAATCCCTCAAACCAAGGCTCTGATACCAATTTGTAACACCCAGATTTCCAAAAAATAAAATTTTCATTTAATTAATCAATTTAATATTAAAAACACTTGTTTAAAATCTTATTCCCATTCAAATTACAAAACGTAGTTTCATTTTCGTTATAAAAGAAGACCAGGATCCTCCAAAACACAACTCTTTCTTCGGTGTGTACAATCGAACCGTTGCCATCCCGCGTTACTGTAAGAACCTGAAACAACGTAACATAAACAACGTAAGCACGAAGCTTAGTGAGTTCCCCAATATACCTTACGCACATACGCCTTCCGGCCCGGATCTTTCGATCCACATAATATCGCCTTCCGGCCCGGATCTTTCGATCCACATAACTTTGCCTTCCGGCCCGGATCTTTCGATCCACATAACATCGCCTTCCGGCCCGGACCTTTCGGTCCACAAGATAATCGCCTTCCGGCCCGTACACATATATAACACATAATACAAATACTCTAACACATAAAGCACATATATCACATATCATACCTGACCTTTCTGTCACATAATACCTTGCCTTCCGGCCCATATATAAGCATGTATATCACACGTAGCAGCTAACTTTCCATTCATAGCATATAAACATAACACACAACATACTTGACCTTCCGGTCACACAATCAAACCCTTCCGGGTGAGGTATAGTGAGAAGACTCACCTCGCGGACACTAGAAAATAGCAACTCCTAAAATCCCTTGCACTTGACCCTCCGAGCTACAAGCTCCCTGTAACATCATATATCCCTTATTTAATACTTCTATCTTCCACGTTAACTAACCCTAAGAATCACACCAGTCAACTCTGGTCAACAGTCCAATGTCAGCTCGACTGGACTCGGCGAGTTCCCTGGCGACTCGGCGAGTCTGGTCGTCCATCAATCCTCTGAGATTCCCCTCCTACTCGTCGAGTATCCTCTTTGACTCGACGAGTCACTCCTGGAAGAATCGCGGGTCCACCCCGACTCCACTCGCCGAGTCTGAAGAACAACTCGGCGAGTCCCAGTGAATCTTCAAGCTACTCGCCGAGTCTGATCATCCGACTCGGCGAGTCCATGCCATGCAGTCGATCAAACTGCTTCCTGAGATACATATTTTCCCGAAATACACACTCATGGGACTTCTGGACCTCTAATCATCCTATTACTAGGGTATAAACTTTTGTATAACAACATAATAATCCATCCAATCACCAAATGGGTTTCATAAACCCTAAAATCGTGCACACATCAATATAGCAGAAATGATCCGGAATATTACCTGAATAACACCCCCTCTGTGTCTCCAAACCTCAGAACTCGATCCCCTTGATATTCCTTTGGCCAAAACTCTTCTTCTTCTTGCTTAACAAATTCTTCAAGGTTCCAAAAGCTTCTTCTCCTGCCCTAGACGTCCACAACGATTAAGGGTCCTTCTCAGTCGGCCAAAAGACGAACAATGGAGGCATAAGATCCCTTAAATACTTCCCAAACCGAACGGCTAGGGTTTTCCACTGAACAGCGTCGACTCGCCGAGTCCATACCTGGACTCGTCGAGTCCAGTCGCGAACCCGCGACCAACTCTGCGACCCTACTCGGCGAGTCTGGCTCCAACTCGCCGAGTCTCCCCTTTAAAACACCCCAAAATGCAATTTAGCAATACTTGAGATTTTGGGCTGTTACATGAAGCATAAGGAAATCGACTCATTTCTGCTATCTCAGCCTCAGTACTAGGGCTTTGTGTCTTACTCAATCTGGCGTTACACTGAATGGGTAACTCACCTTTCTTGGAGTTATGCATGTTGAATCTCTTCAACACTTTGTCCAAGTAGGTACTTTGGCTAAGTCCAATTAGCCTTTTACTCCTGTTTCTCAAAATCTTTATCCCTTGGATATAGGCAGCTTCACCAAGGTCCTTCATAGCGAAACACTTCCCAAGCCAGGACTTTACTTCCTGCAGGGTTGGAATGTCATTTCCTATGAGTAGTATGTCATCCACATATAGTACCAAAAAACTGACTATGCTCCCACTAGCCTTGATATAGACGCAAGATTCATCTTCACTCCTCGAAAAGCCAAATTCCTTGACTTTCTCATCAAAGTAAAGATTCCATCTGCGAGGTGCCTATTTCAATCCATAAATGGATTTCTCGAGCTTACACACTCTATTCGGGTACTCGTTGCTGACAAAACCCTCTGGTTGACTCATGTAAACATCTTCAGCCAACTTTCCATTAAGGAAAGCGTTTTTGACATCCATTTGCCATATTTCATAATCATGAAATGCAGCTATGGCCAACAGAACCCGAATAGACTTAATCTTGGCTACTGGAGAAAAGGTCTCGTCATAGTCCACTCCAGGAATTTGAGAGAAGCCCTTTGCAACCAGTCTCGCCTTATAAGTGTGTACTTCATTATTAAATGAAAAGGTAAACCCTTGTTTGTACAAAGCATGAAAGGAAATAATATTTCTTGCCATTCCTGGCGAATAACAACACTTATTCAAATCTAAATTAAACCCACTACTTAGCGATAAAGTATAAACTCCAATCTTGGTAACAGGTAAAGCTTTCCTATTCTCCATGATCAAGTTTATTCTTCCTTGCTCCACATTCTCACTTCTTCTTAGTCCCTGCAAGTCACAACAAATATGAATACCACAACCGGTATCAAGGACCCAAGACTTAGAATGGGGTGAGTTATTAGAAATGATAGTGTAAGTACCTGCATGGTTGGGTTTGACTTTCCCATCCTTCACATCCTGCTGGTACTTTAGGCAGTTCCGCTTCCAATGAGATTTTTCATGACAATAGAAGCATTCAGCCTCTTTTGGGTCAAAAGAAGGAGTGACGAAACCTTTCTTGGTTCCACTTGAAGAAGAGCCATCAAGGGTCCGAGCCTTGGTACCCTTCGAGGATCTCTTTCTCTTCCTCCATCGATTTTTCCCAATTGCCAAAACCGGAGTTGAGTTTGGAGTAGGAGTGATAGCAACCGACTTCCCCTTAAGACCTGATTCTGCGGTCTTGAGAAGTCTCTGAAGTTTGCTGAGTGTGACCTCTTCCTTATTCATGTGATATGTCATGCGGAATTGATCATAGCACGATGGTAAGGAGTGCAAAATGATATCTATTGCAAGATCCTCAGGGAAGTTCACATTAAGCTTCAGCAAACGATCCACATACCTTTGCATTTTCTGCATGTGGCTCGTGACGGATTCCCCGTCCTTCATCATGGTTGTTATCATGGAGCAGATGATTTCATACCTCTCTTGTCTTGCACTTTGATGGTATCTTTCCATCAAATCTTGGTTCATTACATAAGGGTAGAAATCCTCATAAGACTTTTGGAGTTCCGCTGTCATCGTGGCCATCATGATGCAAGCCACTTTCGTAGCATCCCTTTCATGTGCCCGAAATTCAGCGATCTCCTGAGGAGTTGCAGTGGTCTCATCAATCTCCTTAAGCTCCTTGTCAAGGACATATTCTTTGTCCTCGTAGCGGGTAATCATCCTGATGTTTCTGATCCACTCATTGAAGTTGGATCCATCAAAGGTGACTTTCCCACACAAGTTCATAAGGGTAAAGGAGCCAGAAGGATTGTTGGAAGACATCAGAAGAGAAGAGAACAAGATTAGTTTAGATATAAGAGAGTCCTTAATAAAACACCCAAATGTAATATTAAGGCTAGGATCCAATCACAATATAATATAACTTAGAAGAGGTATGCCGTAATCTAAGCTATACCATATTTGAAAGGTATGTGAATGACGATTCACCAATTTCCACCACGAAAACCGCAATATTTAAGTATTAGGTTTTTGATTGGTTCTTAGAAATTCCTAGATTCTTTGAGATTCAATGAACTTTTTAAAGGCATGTTTCAATCTCGAGTGTGCCCTCCAGGTTTTGTGACTGGGATGCCGAGGATCACAAAACGAGGTGTGTTGTAACCATGCAAATCACTTGGTAACCTTTCAAGTTTATCACTCAATCGATGTGCCGGTAAACCACACACGCTCCATCGATACTATAATAAACCTTTAAGTCACCCTTTACCTACCTTGTTAAGTCCAAGTTAGTGTGCCGGTTAACCACACACGCTCCACCAACGACTTAAACAAAGTGTAAAGTGTAATTTCATGGATTAGCACCTTATTCACATTTTTCCTAAAGTAACTAAGATTAGGAATTGAATAAAACATTTAGTTACTTTATAATATTCATCATACTTTGAATGAGAATTTATAAGTCCTTGTCTTACCCGTTCGGCTAACGACCCTCCACCGATCAAGCAAGCGGTGGGTGAGAGTGGACACCCATTAAGTCACCATTTTATAGGCAACAACCTTATACCCACCTTATAGACCGGCTTCGTGAATGAGGCGTACTAGCGGTAAGACGACTTTGTTCTTATACATACATATATATATATATATATATATATATATATATATATATATATATATATATATATATATATATATATATATATATAATTATTAAATCATAATAATATAAGTATAAGGGTTGAATTTTAACTTTTTAAAATTCTAAGGGTTGGAACTAAAGTTTTAACTTGACTTTACTTGTTCCAAACTTGAGGGCAAGTTTTGTAAACTTTCAAAACTTTTCATATCTTGTAACTTATGAGTTTAATAGAGTAATAAAATGAGGACTTTTCATTTTTCTAACTCTTGTGTTCTTTTAATGGTTTTTTAATCCAAGAGACTTTTGGTTTTCCATAACTTGAGGACAAGTTATGGACTCCATTAAAACACATTATGATCAAGAATTAAACTACCACATAGGTTACAAATAATTCCTATGATCATCTAAACATCATAAGAACAAGATCATGAACATGAACACTTTCAAATATCAAAATCACACTTAATCTTTGTAATTTTGATAACTAGTTGTTGTAAATGAGTTAGAAAAGACATTACACCTTCTAAAACAAGTTTTCAAGTACCAAAACAGTTTAGGGTAATGTTTCTAATCCATTTCCAGCAACTAAAGTCGAAAAACTGCACTCTGTCGACCCTACTCGTCGAGTGCATGAACCTAATCGGCGAGTAGGTTAAAGATACAAGTGGACTCGGCGAGTCCCCCCATGGACTCGGCAAGTCCATCAGTCAGACAGTAAGATTTCGACTTTTTCCAAGCATATTGCAACAAGTATCAAACAAACAAGCCTAGGCTCTGATACCACTGATGGGTTTTGAGCATTCTAACACTTCCTAAGTGTACATGCAATCCTAATAAACCTTGGATCTATGTTTGTCTAAGATACATGCAAATAATTATTTTTCCAAGGTTCATATCCTAACTAGCATGGCATGGGGAACATGAATCAAATAAAACTAATAGAAATACTTACCTTGAAGTTGTAGTTGATTGCTTGGAGTTTTAGAGCCTAGCACCAATAATGTGGATGCCTCAAATGAAAGTCACAAATCACCACAAACTTGGAACTTTGAGAGAATAGTCACACTTCTCTTGAAATCGGCCCTCACCTCAACATGTGTCAACTAGTATCCACTAGATACAACTAGTTACAACTAACTTGATTTCAAGAGCCAAAGCCTCCTTTATATAGTGTGGTGGATTAGGGTTACATCCATGTAAACCCTAATACCCATGTCTCTTCATTTCCATGAGATCCATGGGTTAAAGCTCCATGGAGTATCCATGGACTTCTCCATCCAAGCCTAGCCCATTCCAAATAAGCATAAGCCCACACTATATAAATATAGAAGCCCATATTTAATTAGTAATATCTTTGATCACTAAATTAATCCTAGATTAATTATAGATCACTACTAATTAAATAATATGATCTTATATTAATATATTAGAACTTATAATATATTAATAAATCATAACTTGTACTATTCTCAAATATTATCCATAAATTGTTCGGGTGAAGTGCAACCCAAATGGACCATGCCGGGTCGGGTCAAGTACATACCAAATATAGTTATGGACTTAGACATCATATCCAACACCTTGGACTACACCCAAGAGAGCCTACATAGCCTTAGAACGTCCATATAGTTCTGGAAACCTTGTGAGATCATTCTTGAGCTTTAAAGAGTGCATTTGTGGCCTTTTAGTGTTTATTTCAAGAAGAATGGGTAGTCAAGCAAGCTTGGACCAAGTGGGTGCTTCAAGATCCTACACCAAAATCTTATTGCAAAGCTTCTGGAGGTAAAAAGCTTGCATCTTTCCTTTCTAATATTTAGATCTAGCTAGGGTTTTGGTGGTTTGTCCCTTTGATGAACTTTGGACCTCTTTTATTGAGCTAAGCCTCCCCATTTGATATGAGAGGCATACCTGAGGTCCTATAGTCATTTAGAAGTATAAAAATGGAAACTTGATGGGAGATTTGACCTCATGCATGGGTAAAAGACCTTAGAAAGGTCTTAATTAGGGTAGTTGGGTGTGTAGGAGACATGCAAGGGCATAAAGTTGCCAACTTGATGCCTTAGGACGTCTTTTCGGACTTAGATCTAGATTTTGGACGTGAGGGATTCAAGCACTAAGCACTTAATGGAAAGAGTGCTTAAAATGGTCGTACGTTGGGCATAACTGGTTGTACGCGGCGCGTAGTCCCTAAACCTTCAGTACACTGCACGTACCAGGGTGGTACGTTGAGCGTACGCAACTCAGATTGGGCCCTACGCTGTTTTGGGCCTTTGGGCCTCATTTGGTTGTTGGGCTTGTTTGGATTCTGTGAGTTAGAATCCTTTTCATCTGTTTGGGCCGTAGACTTATTGGTTGGGCCTTATTGGGCCAAGGGGCCTATTAAGGATATTGGACTTGGGTTTTGGGGACCATTTGCAAGAAAAGGCTAATTAGGCCTTGGGGGTAGAGTTTGAAGGTTGGGCCTTTCCTTGGGTAATTTAAGGTCTTATCATTGATTATATTATTATTATTGTTATTCAGCTCGAGAAGTTGCAGATTACTAGGAGGACAGTATTCGTATTCATCGGACGGAGGTGAGTCTTCTCACCATACCCATGGGTCTAAGGCACCAAGGTCGGCCCATTATGTGAACATGTTATGTGTGTGGTATTCATTTATGAATTGATATGTTATGTGATATTGTGTTGGTATGGAAGACCCCAGGGGGAGCCTGTGGCGTTGGATATAAGACCATGTGGGGTAGCCCATGACATTCCTAGGTAAAGACCATGTGGAGTAGCCCATGGCATTGGATGTAAGGCCATGCTGAGTAGCCCATGGCAGTCCTAGGTAAAGACCATGTGGGGTAGCCCATGGCATTCTTTCTTAATCGTATTCCATGGTTTCTGTGGCATGATTATAGCTTTAATAGTTATCAGGATATGTGTATGTGAATGTGTGTGGTATGCTCTGGGAAAATCACTAAGCATTTCGCTTACAGGTTGTTGATTTGTCTCAGGTGCTTCTAAGCCCAATGGCAAGGGCATGGCGTGATGACATGGCATGCACTCTATCTCTCTTTTTAGTGTTTGGGACCCTCTGATGTTTTAAAAAAAACAATGATGTAATGAATGTTGATTTCAAAACAAATGATTTTGGAATTTATGGTTTATGAGATTGGTTTTGATTAACTAAAAATGAAGATTTTCTTTGTAAAAAAAAGGGTCATTACACAATCTATCACACCCCCAAACCGGAACGATGGAAACATTCAGGGGCAGAGGACGTCATGCTCGGTATCACAAAACATGCATCATAGTAATCAAAGTAACAAACAACCATTGCATTAATATTAAAGTGTTTACATGTATTTGATCCACAAAAGATTTACTCCAAAAGTAAATAACAAAACAAAGACATGAAGCTATATGCTCCATCTTCTAAATCCTTGAGCGCGTACCTGTCTACTAGTTTCTTGAGAATACAAGTTATTTTGAAAGAGTAGATCAACATTTAAGCTAGTGAGTTCATAAGTATTTAGTTATAAAATGTATACTATAAGTTCTTTAGAAAAGTTCGTCTGTTCCTCTAGAAATCATATATTTTCTGATATGATGAATGATAAGTAAAAATGACTCTACAATTCCTTCTATGAGTACTTAATGAGTACAAATTATATAAAATCTAGATCAAATAGATAATCGATTGTGTGAATCTGCCCTAAGCCCACAACCAAACAAGGAACAGGAAATGAGTCAGAAGTCACACATCCCATTGTTGGTTAGATCTTCATTGTATATAACCCCGGTGTATTCACTTGGGGCTTACGGAGTTATCTATAATAGTTCTTTTATATTTGATGAAAACATTCTTTAAGAAAATCATACATTTCCTTTAGTAAAAATGGTAACCATCATATTTCCTTCTATAATCACTTAGTTTATACTAGTTATATATAATCTGATATCGAACGGACAGTTAAATGTGTGAATCTACCATAAGCCCACAACCAAACTTGGAATAGGAAGTAAGTCGGAAAGCACACATTCCACTACCTATCGGATAAATTATATATAACCCTGACGTATAAACTAAAGAATTGTAGGACTAACCATTCAAGGTCCTTTATGCTAAATTCGTTCAATAATACAAATTAAACCTTTTACAGATAAGTTTCTAGTTTCACCTGCTCAATGTTCTATCCGAAAAGTATGTTTTTGTACTAGAAAGAAGTATACTATGTTTGTATGTTATGACCTAACCCATACCTGTCACTCCCTATGATTACTTGGTAAATACGATTTATATATATATATATATATATATATATATATATATATATATATATATATATATATATCACTAAGATCGAATAGATAGTAGACTGTGTGAATCTACTCTAAGCCCATAACCAAACAAGGAACAGGAAATGAAGCGGAAAGCACACATCCTATTGCCTATTGAATCTGATTAATATATAACCCTAATGTATCTACCAAGGAATCATAAAGTTAGAATTATAGGCCCCTTTCAAATTGTATGTTCATGTTACTACGAAAGTTATGAGGCGTAGATCTATTATTAGGAAAACCACTAGAAGTTATGAAATCATGTACTCTAGACAACTTAGACGATACTGATCTAAATTTCATATATTGTTATGTTTTATTTATTATTGTCTAATACTTTGTAGATGTACCCTTTGTAAATAAAACCCAATACTTTGCATATGTACCCCATATATAACCTGATACTTTGTAGATGTACCCCTTATATAACCCGGTACTTTGTAGATGTAGCCCATATATATAACCTGGTACTTTGTAGATGTACCCCATATATATCCTTATAACTTGTGTATTATCATATTTTGTTCTAAACAATGAGTTAATGATAAATTCCCTTCCTAGGTTACTGGGAGTGTAAAGTATAAGTACGTGAATCATGTATTGTTCCTTTGTTCTAGAATATAGTATGTACTAAATCCCTAAACTAGCCTTCGACAGCTAATCACTATCGTACTCTCGGTACTTACTATTTGAGTACTGGTATTGGATTCTCCTTCAGCGGAAAGATGGAATTGACCATGCACACTGACTCCTATTCAAGATATGGATACTAGACTGTCCTGCATATGAGACGGATTGTTCTTCTAGCCTACATCGACGGGAATCAACTCCTTACTCTCTTCCTTCTATACCTATTTGAAAGTCAGGTACATATTATAGTTTACTAGTATACTTGTTTGAACTGCTACTGATTTGTAGAAAAGATTCAATTAACAACAATCTAACATCTTTTAAAAGAGCTTTTTAATTGAATTAATAACTTATAAAAGCAGAAGAATTTCTTTTGTGTGATGGTTATCACAGGTAAATATTAACACAATATAATTTTGCTCAACTTGTATTCCCCCCCCCCCCCCTTAAAAGCATTTAAAACTATTTAAAAGATAGATTATAAGGGTATGAACTCACCTTATGTGGGTGATTCAACCTAAGGTTCGATATAGAATGATTAGTTCCACGAGTGAAGTCCCGAGGCACAAACGAGTCCAAAAGAGTGCTAGAAGCAAGTTAGGAGGCTGAAAGATGATCTTGGGTGGGCTTGAGGTGTTCACGGCCCAAGCTTGATGGTGTACGGCCCAAATGATGAAGGGTTCACGGACCACTTGAAGTTCACAGCCCAAAATGGTGAAGAACACTTGAAGATCTTGGTGTTTTGGCAAGTGTTTGAAGATCCTAGTAAGCTTATATGGAGTAGCACAGGAAAGGGGTGTTTAAGAGTGAAAGATGGTGTTTTTGAACTATGATACTTCAGAGAGAATGGAGTGATTGCGGCCAGGAGAAGAAGAAGTGAAAGAAAAGTGGCTAAAATTCACCCATATAGCAAGAGATCACGGCCAAACAAGGGATTACGGCTGTGAACATGGTCCTTGGCCGTGAGCCTCACTTGTTGGAGTTTTATGGCTCAAATGTTGTTCTAGGCTCTTGGTTCTTATGTGGTTCACTTCCTAACACACAATCCTTAAGTGTACTAGGCTTAGAACTCTTAAAATGACCCTTAACAAGGCTACAAGTTAACAGAAACAAGTCTGACTCTCAATTGATTGAATTGACTTACAAGATGAAATTTCGGGCTCTCACAAGTATCAAGCGGGGTTTTCAATTTTTGGGATTTCATTCCCCCGCTTGGCAATTAAAAAAATAGAAGAACACGCGTTCGTGAAAAAAAAAAATTATAAAACGACAGTTTTACACGACACACTTTTTTATGATAGGTGCCCTCCGTGTTTTTAATTTTTTTGTGGGACATTAATTTTAGGGCACGCATAAATGTGCATCCTCTATCCTTCAAATTTTGGAAAACCGACATTAATTTTTAGGGTACGCACAAATGTGTGTCCTCTATCAGTGTGTGTCATTAATTGCACGTCGTAAAAGGTTGTTTTTCTAGTAGTGTAATTATCCACCTTCTTATTATCAACATGGGATATTCTAGAAACCCTAGAATATCCCCATTGAAACCTTCCATCCTTCTCCAAGAACGTTCTGGAACCCTTTTGTTTAACTATTGAACAATTGCACTTTAGATCATGCACTGTTAATTAATTCTATTAATCCCAAAATTAATTCCAATTAAATTTTTATTAATTCTCAATTAAATAATACTATTTCTAATTAATATATTATTTACATAATATATTAATAAACTATTTATTACAATTTATTAATCAAATAATAAATCAGCCTCTCTCTCCAACAAATCATCATGTCTAATTGCTAGGTTTGAAGGCAACCCAAAAGGACTGTGTTGCTATCAATTCAAGTTTATACCAATTATAGTTATGGATTAGACATCTAACTCAACAGAAAGGAGTGTTGAATCCACATGACACAGCCTAAGCACCAATTCCTCTTTGTGCAAAGCACATACTAGTCAAGTATGAAACATATAAAAATGGGACTTTGTTTCTTAATTAAAAAGAAAAATTACAGTGAAATAAAATAAACAAAATCCAGTAATAAAAAGTGTTTCAATTCTATGACTCTTCTAATTATGCAATTAATCCAGATCTGGTTATTTAAAATGCTTTTTTTCTAAGTTGGTATTGAAAACTAATAATAACCTATTGTGAGTTATCTTTTACAAAATTAATTAACCAAAACAAGCTCTTTAGTTAATCCTAACTTTTTACAAACTTAATTGAATATGATCTTAAATAAATCAGAAAAGAAGAATTATGATTTGTCAACAATTCCCGACAATAATTCTCACATGCTTAATTGGAAACATAAAAATAAGTAAATTTAAGTTTATAACATAATTAAATCTCAATGAGGAATCAATATGTTACTTGTTACTTATTACAAGTTCATTAAAATAATTATAGATTTTAATTGATTAACTAAAATGACTTAATCCTAAATTAATAGACCATTCTAAAAAGAATTAAAAATCAAACATTCATGAAGCACAAAATTAAACCAACAGAGAGAAGCGCAAATTAAAAACCAAATCTTAGATTAACAGCATAAAAAGTCAAAGTCTTTGCCGAACTGAAAACTATAGTTTTTAAACATGCATGGATAAAACAAATATAGACAAATAAAATAATATGTAACGTAAAAATGATAAAATTTAAACTAATTAGTTGAGTAAAAATCTTCAAATCTTCATAAATCACCGGAAAACGTCATAATTTTGTTTAAAATGGCTCTACATCGGTCTATGAATCAATGCCTTGATTTGGAAGTCAGGAAGGTTATTTATAGGCAAAAACTAAATTTAGATAAGGATTATGGGGTTGATGAGGTCGAATTTTCGAAAAACATGAAAAATACAAAAAATTCGATTAATGCACAAGCCTAACTTATATCGAAGTAGATTGCCTTAAAAGGTGATCATAAAATGGGTGTCCTTATTGTGTAATGGCTTCAAAGTATGAAAATATAATTTTTCGGCTTCATGAAATTGTCAAGATAAAAGTGTAATCGTATTTCTGATTGTGTTTCTAGGAGTTTAACTTTGACAAGGTCTTCAAATGGTTAGAAAATTTTACGGGAACAAAAAACAATCGTGTAACATGATCATGCTCTTTGGCTGGGATCATGTAAAACCAAAAATGTACAATTCTCACCTGAAAACTTCAATTTTAGCTATTTTAATCCAACTTCTAGATTCCTTAGATGTTTTTCCTTCAAGAAGCTCCAAAAATACATCTAAGCTGCTTTCCAAAAACACATCCAAAATACTACTACCTTCAAAATGCTTGAAAACGACATAAAATCTGAACCATACAAGAATTCTGGTGAAAAACATGATTTGACTATAATTTACGCTAAATACATATACAAATAATAAAATATTATACAAAAGAATAATAGAAACTAATAGAAAAGATGCAGAAAATGGAATTTAACAGGTATTCTTCAACATATGGAGATAGATAGATGTTTCTTTAACCATTATTTGAGTACTAGTGCTAAGATACGGTTCTATATTTACCTTTGAACTATTTCAAATTCAATATGACTCCCACATTCCTCGTTAGATACAATATATGTAGCAAACTCCTAACTGACTGGAAAACCAGAACCCCACAAATTGTTAAAATATCTCTTCATCTTGAATAATTGCATATTCATGCTTTCTCCTACATATAATATGCATCCTGTTATAACGTTCATAATTTCAAATCATAAATAACTGTAACAAACAGTTTCCGGATCAGACCGATTTAGGGCTTCAAGGAGGTAAAACCAAGGCTCACAATGTGAACCATAGAGAAATAAAAAGCTCAGGACGTGAGGTGCGATGCAGACCAAACCCATGATCTTTTGGGATTTCATTCATATTTAAACCCCATAAACTTCATTTTAGGGTTCCTAAACAGCCTCATTCGTTCCTAAACTCAGTAAAACCCTAAACCTAGCCTCTGATTGTGATTTTGGTGGAGTTTTGGTGGCTTGGAAAAGAAGGGGTCGCCATTGAAGCATAGTTTCAGCTTGGAAGTTCCATTTGCAACCTCTAGCTACAATTCTGGACCATTATGAGTAACCAAGAACCAAAATTTATGTTCCCTTGTTATTTTTAGCCATGGTTTAAGAGTTAGATTGTTGGGACTCCATAAAGTTGGCAACTTTATGGGTCCAAGGGGTCCCTTGGTGCTTATATCTTATGGATGTAAAGTTTGGAGGATGTTTGAGTCCATGCTTGAGAACTTAGCTCCGTTTTCTTCATAAATGACCTAGTTTGAGATCAAGCTTTGTATTGGACATACAAGACCTTAAACAATCAATTTTTATGATCCTAGGAGTGTTAGAAAGCCTCTTGGAAAAATGGAATGGTGGATTAACGGATTAAGAGGATTTTGGATCAAAATGGCGAACAGACGGATCTGACGACGTGAGGAGAATGCATGTAACGTCGTGAGGGTTGTAAGACCCGACTATCTTGTCCTATAGTTGCTCATGACGTGAGCCATAGATGTTCACGTCATGAGAGTCTACTGACTATTGACTTTCATTGATCGTTGATCGTTGACATTTGACCAAATTTTACTTTAGGTCAAACTTGAGGGTTTTGGATTGTTCATTAAGGTTTTACTTGGTTTTGGCGATTAGCAGATTCGCGGGAGCACACAGCACAGAAAGGGAAACGTGTCTCAGTTTTTCGGCTTCTTCATTTTAGGTGAGTTTTGCCTCATTGTACCCATGAGTCGAAGGAACCAATGCCAGCCCACTAGTTTTGGTTATCTTTCAAGAGAAGGATGTCATAAGGACTGTATATAGTCATGTAAGATAGACTGAGGACTCTTGATCTAGTCTTTCTTGTATGTTCCTTGTTTAGTTGTGACTCTAGAGTAAGATTACCTGTCTGGGTATCTATCTCACCTCTGAATATATACGATTATGCATTCCTTGTATTGTTGGTATTTAGTATGTTGCTATGTTGTAGTGATCTGTTAGATCTGTATCCTGGTATATAGGATGTTGCTATGTTGTAGTGATCTGTTAGATCTGTATCCGACTATATATAGGATGTTGCTATGTTGTATTGATCTGTTAGATTTGTATCCTGGTATATAGGATGTTGCTATGCTGTAGTGATGTTAAATCTATATTCTTGTATATAGGATGTGCTATGCGGTAGTGATCTATAGATCTTTTTGTCTATGTGTAGCTATTGGTTATCATCTAACAGAGTGCCCTAGGGACTGTATGTGGTCATGTAGGATAGCCTGAAAACTCTTGATCTAGGCTTTCTTGCATGTTTCTTGTTTGGTTGTGGCTCTAGAGTATGATCATCTGTTCGGGTGGCTATCTCAACTTTGGGTACTTATGGTTATGCATTTCATTGAGGTTAGCTGATAGCAGGAATGTGTGATGTGAGAGGACTAGTAGCCGGTAGTGAGTTGTATGATTGATGTTTGCTTGTATTATGTGCCTACTTGTTCCTGATTGTTTATATGTCGACGTATGGTAGTAGTGGGTTGAGGCAATCCTGCTTTGTGTTGTAGGCCAAGATACTTGGTGCGAGGCGGCTGTAAGCCGTAGGCATGGAAGCTTAAGAAGAGTTGTTGGGTTGGGCCGGTAGGCCAAAAAACCCTACGTATTCCAACCTGATGGTGGATTGGACTCGTTTCATGTTGGCATTCCAATCCATGGACTGGTTGGGCCTGTGCATTCTAACCGGGAGGTTGTGGGCCGTTATGAATGCTTGTATGTTTATCGGATGGTGTATTTTGGGGGAAAACTCACTAACATTTATGCTTACCCAGTTGTTTATTGTTTCAGGTACATATCATCGGTGGCTATAGGAAGGCGAAGGCGGGCCTATAGACACTCATCAGTAGCATTGGGGATTTTGTGTTCGTTATAATACTCTGATTCTTAATATTTGTAATTATGAACTGATGGTTTTCTTAAACAGATTTTATAATTGGGAAGTTTTACTTTAAATAAAATGAAACAAAATTGGTCATGAAAATGGGACGTTACAATAACTCACCCTTGGAACATGTCCCTAAGTCAGTTAATCATGTCACATGGATCAATACTTCTCAAGTTCTTTTGAAGCTAAAAAATCAAGGTACCTTACATAATGAATGATACCTGAATAATTTTGGCGTCTACCATATTCTCCTATGTCGAGTATAGTGAATCCAACTGCAGAATCCTTAAGAACCGGTTCTTCAATCACATGAAGCTTTTTTGTAAATCTGAGTACAAATCTCATGCTTTGAAACAAACGAGCTTATGCCCTTCAACTTGTATTCAAGGAGGAGGTCTAACAATGCATAACATGTAATATAAGAATTATCGTCTGAAGACATCTATTAAAACATAACTAGTTCTTTCCATGTTTACCTCTTGTGACGGGTATGTATGTCGTGGATCACAAAAAAAAATAGTAAATCGTTCATTTAAACAAATGTGATGTCTAGCCGAAGACTCTAACTTATCGTGAATCACAATTCACCTTTCAAATGTCAAATCGACACGGTTGGCTAATACAATTTCCCGCACCGAAACAACACTAGAATTAATATGTTTATTAAATTATTGTCGTATGCTTTACATTAAAACCGATGGCTTAGTTTTTGGTTAAAATCTTTTTGAAATTTCTTTTGACAAAATTTATTTTAAAACTCCTTTTAAAATAATTATAAAACTCTTCGTAATTCTTATTTTCTTAATCTTATTTGTATGTCATTTGTTATAAATCTAGGGACAAAACAACCATAGTGATGCACGACCCCCACTTGCTTTCTCAAATTCACCAAACATCCGAGTAGAAGAACTCCCTTAAGTCACCAATCTCTATGGGTCGTGTTTGGTTGTTTTCGATCTTTAATTTTATCAATTCATTTTTCCAATATATTTTTTCTTTCTAATTTAACATCTATTGCAATTAACTGGAAAAACTAAATTACATGGAAAAAATAAATAAAAGGCATGCAAGTTGTAAAATTCCAACTCTGTATAAATTGAAAAATACACATATATCATCATAGACATACGTCTAGTCGAAGAAATTGATTACCGGATCCATATATATAATATAAACACTTTTATACAAATTAAAAAGTGTTTGGCAACCCTTTTGAGACAACAACAAACCGTCACAAAAGCTATTTTCAACTAGCATAAAGATTAAAAAATGCTAATCAGTTTTAGCGACATAATTAAGCATTTCACAATATCAATACTATTTTAGAGCGTGTTCGGCAAAATTAGCTGGTAGTATGTAGCTTGTAGTGGGTAGCGGGTAGCTTGTAGCTTGTAGCATTTTGTTAAACGCTACATGAAGTAGCATTTGGATTTGGAGCATTTTGTTTAAACTAATCGCTAGAAACTTGTAGTGCCGAACAAGATTTTCTATTCAAAACGAAGCATTTTGTTAAACGCTAAAAGCTAGAAGCTCTCAAACACTTCGTGCCTAACACGCCCTTAGTCTTTTATAAATCCCATCAGTATTAACGACGATTTTATAGCACTTTATTTTAAAAAGGAATACAAACATACAACTTAGAAATAAATCCTTATTTATATATATATATATATATATATATATATATATATATATATATATATATATATATATATATATATATATATATATATATATATATATATATATAGGAAGGATCATTTGAGAACTCATATATTCGTGAGAACCCGATAACTAAAAGTGGAGCGTTTGATCAATTATTTCGATGGCTTAGATGATCAATGGTATATTTTGTAAATCTAACTATCTTTAGTGGCATATTAGGTTTCTGTAAACATAATCATAAGGGTATTATCGGTATGAAATTTTTTTTGGAAATTAGATAATTCCCCCAAAATCCGATCGATTCTTTTTCTCCCAAATCCATCGATTGTCTCACTCAATGACTCTCTTTAGTTCAGAGCTTCATCGACGATTGCTTCTAGATCAAACCCTTCCGCCTTCCATATCGGTGCCCTTTGCCTTCCAGATCATCGTCAGTCTCCACAACAATCACACCTCATTGATTTCTATCAATTTCCTCCATGATTTAACCACGAACATGCAGGCACAAACCTCCTTGGAGCAACCCCTTTCAGAAAACGACAACAGTGAAGTTACCGATCCATAAAACTAATAACATCCATAAATCTCTTCACCTTCTTCTATTTGATGCTAGATGTAGATCTATTTAGAGCTTTCTCAATCAATTTCCTTTCTCACATCCATCATTCTGATTCTAGATCTATTCAGAGCTTGTTCACTGTAGCTAGAGTTCTAATTATGTTCATCAGTGTGTTTGTGGTGATAGATGAGATCATGTTTAAATCTAATTTCTAGATATAACCCTGGCTTCAAATTCTTTTTAGGTTCTTTGTGTTTCTCGTCGTGAATCGGATCATCATTTGCCTGCTCCGCCAAATCCTTCCACTGGTTCATCAGGTAATCACCCATAACCACAACATTTTCATTCTCTTCCTCCGTAATCGAATCATGAAACTATAATTGTTCTCAAAGCGAAGAAAAGGGAAGCAATCAAGTATTTGTGTGTGTGGACTGATTATCACCGGAGTCGAGCTGATGTTCTCACTAAATTGCTTTCCGGTCTCCTCGCTAGAAACCACAGACCAGTTTAGTTTGATGTTGACGTTGATTAGACCTGGTTAGTCACTGAAATTCGAATCCCAACCAGTTTCTTCATAGAAACTAGACACCTGTTTTTGGATATCCTTGTGTTTAACCAGTTTCTTCATAGTAACATATTTGTATAAATTTGTATTTCTAGATTATTAGATCAAATGAAAATAGACACATGTCTTTATACTTGGATGAATACAATACTTTTCTTTCATATAAATGCATTGGTAATTTTGCCTTATTTTTAGAAGGCATTAAATAGTGTAGGGAAGGAGATAATGAAGGTAAAACTAAGTAGTAAGTGTGGGGGTCTGAATCTGAAAGAGAGTTGGAGTAAAACACAAACAGCGGCCTTGCTTTTGATGATTTTTGGTGTATTTGTACTTTTATGGTCTGGCCTTTATCTTATTACTAGGTGTAACCTCGCGCGTTGCGCAAGAATGCATTTAAGTGGTTAAAATAATTATGGGGAAAATAGAAATATGTTGAAATTTATGTTTTTATTCTTTTTTTGGGCATTAAAAGAATTATCAAATAACATAAAAATTCATCAACTTATATTTAGATAATAGTTAATATACTCCATACCTTATAAACTTTACTTTTTCTTTTATATTATCCAATATATATTATAAGTTTTTGTATAACATTAATATAATCTACTTTTCTTATGTCCGATAATATTTTTTGGATAAAATAAGAAATAAGTTGTTTTAAATGAGCTATTAATAAATAATATTGAACTAATAAACTTTGTATTACACTATTTATATTACACCAAAACATCCAAGATTTCATATATGAACTTTCAAATATTAAACATTGAAATTAAATTACACCAAAACATCCAAGATTTCATATATGAACTTTCAAATATTAAATATTGAAATTAAGAATGAAGTCATACAAAATATATCATTATACATAAATGTCATCAAAAGTTTTAAATAAGTCGATTAGTAAATATGCTATTTAATTTTAATTACATATTTTATAAGGTGTACGTTTGACTTTATGTTGGTACGCCGAGAATCTTCTTCCTTAATTTGTACCTAAAAAAGTAAGTTGAATAGGAATATAAAATAGATATTACTAAGCATTAGTATAAATAATTAAAAAGGGTATGTGGATCGCCAACCACCGGTTAAAGACAATATACCTCTCTAGTGGTATCGATTCCTAAGTGAAATTGAAGTCGTCATTCTATGTACACCTCGTTTTCTAATTACATAAACAAATATGAGTAACCAAACATAAAATGTTATCTTTATGTAGGAAAAATATTTTAGTCAACTAAAAACTTAAATAATATAAGTTTAAGAGATATGAGTTTCAAAACATTAATGTTTTTATTAATCAATCAATTTAGTAATACATGTTGAAATTTTTACAATCATTATTAAAAAGCATTTGAAATATTAGATTTTAAATGAATTTTGGTTGAAGTGTTTTGACCTCTATTATATATATATATATATATATATATATATATATATATATATATATATATATATATATATGTTATTTTGTTTTTACTAACTATTGTGTGCTAGAATGCACAGATCTGGACCACCGGATGGAATAGATTCAAAGATCATGATCTGAGGGTCTATGATATTACAATAGGGTAACATGTATCATATAATCATACAAATTTCAGCATAAGGGCATTTTAGTTAATTAACCTATATTAAAAAGGAAATTTTTGGATTTTTAGGGATAATTAATTACTTTGTTTTTAAAAATCTGAATATTTTAAATTAATTCAATTTTAAAAATCCAATTTTATTCTGTAAGAATGACAGAATGTCAACCATAAACTAGTAAATATAATTTCGATTTTGTTCTTGCAGAATATATTTCCAATGCAAATATTTTTGATAATTAACCTGATTTAAGAATTCTAGATTATTATTCATATGTATCCAAGTTGGGTTTATGACTTTATTCTTAATACACATCCGAAATAAAATACAAATTCATACATATTCTTACAGACTAATATCCTTATGCATTTTAATATATTTATACATATTCTAATAGAATATCATCAAAAATGGATAAAATTTTTAAAAAATAGCATTCTTGAATATACAATTATTGAACAAATGCACTTAGTCTTCTTCAGTGGTCCATATAATCTACTTGATCTTCGTATATATACTTGTTGGTGAACTCGATTCTAAATATTTCTCTTGTAAGATCAATATTGAATTCCTTCTCCATGTAATTACGAAAGAATAAGATATATTACTCGTTAGTATTACCAGTTAAACAAAAATACTTGTTGTTAACAAATATTCTCAAAAGACATTCTAACATAATGCATATATATAAATAAATTCTAACAGGATACATTACAAAATGCACTTAAATCATTGTCTTTTTTTTCTATATGCATAAACATTCTAAAGCATGTATAAATGTATTCTGTTAGGATTACTAGCAACACATGCTTTATGTAATATTTATATTCTCATAGAATGAAAGTTGTGAATTGCACAAAAACCGATAAGTAAAAATTGAAGAAAATGCACAAACCAATGAGTAAGTGCAGGAAAAATAACAAGTTTTAGACATGATAGCTCATAAAAAATTCAATGCTTAGGTTGAAATGGAACTTAAGCATTGGAATCCAAGATTTCATTCTAACGGAATTGGAATTCGAGATTTCATTCTGACAGAATTACTCTCATCATATTAGATATCAAGGCGATTTTGCTACTGCTACTAATTGAAGATTATTCATTTGGTGCTTGATATTCATGAGGAAGATAAGAGATCAAATTGAATTTGAGGGTCTACGATTCTTGCAAGAATATATGAGATTTTTTGATCTTTTATTTCAAGATTGAAAACCGATTCATGCACAAATTCAATTTGATCTTCTATTTCAAGAATAAAAAACGATTATTTCAAGAACTTGTGAAATTTTTGTGAGTTTACAAATAAAACTTATCATTCTCAAGAATAATTTCTGTTACAAATTAAAAGAATGTTGATAGAAAAATGATGCTTTCAAACATGATTTATTTTTCACGAATGAAAATCAATTATTGAAAAAAAATCAATGAAAATCGAACCTTAGAATCTGACTTTGATAAAATCAAATTGATATTCATATCAAGTATTTTTCGAATAAATTTTCAACATGTAATTTTGGATTTATTAAAATTTCTCGGCACAAAGTTTGCATCAAAAATATAAAGTGATGTAACAGTAAAAAATCCAATAGTCCAACTTCGTTACAATGATAAGAATAGCTTGTTAAAGCTCCTGTGTGATTTGAGATGGTGGGAATTGGGAAAGCAATAAAAAAGAAAAAGATAATCACAAATTATACTTTTTGACTACGACAAGTAATTCCAACCTATACACAAAATAAGAAATCCAATAAAAACTTGCAGTTGTGTTCGAACAGAACACAAAAAGCAAAACATCAATTGATTATTTTATCAAAACGTGAGAAATTGAATAAATATGAATCTTCAATCAAACAATTAATCATGATTAAAGATTGCGAAAATAGGAACAACAAAAGAGTAAAAATAACCTGGATAAATCTTGGTGGCATAGGGATGGCTGATGATTTGAGGCGGCATGTGCTAAAGAAGAAGATGGATCCTCTGATGATATAAAAGAGACTAAGTCAAACATTTTTATTTTTGAAGTCGATCGTTGAAGATAAACAGAGGAAAAGACCAGGTTTTTGGAAGTTAATGAATTACCATCATTAAATATGTAAAGATTAGTATTATACATTTTAATGATTTATTATTTCCTCAATTCTTATTGGTGCATACATGCACACAATAGTTGCTAGAAACATTTGAACCTAACTCTCTCTCTCTCTCTCTCTCTCTATATATATATATATATATATATATATTATATATATATATATATATATATATAGAGAGAGAGAGAGAGAGAGAGAGAGATGGAAAGTATAACATATATATATAAGTTTTAATTAATTATCTTTTTGAAACGGTATAATTACAAAATAAAAACATATTTAAAATATTTAATTAAATATTTTCGAAATCACTCTATATAACATATGATTAATATATTAACGATTAAACCACAATTTACAACGACTTTATTACAATAATCCAAAAACAAAGAAAATATAAAAACGAATTAGTATAACAAACTTACAAATTAAAATTTCTAATATAATAGCATATCTCCAATAGTGGTGATAAGACCTCAACCAAATACAAAAACCTTTAAGTTTGTTTTCTTTCTGAAATTTGTATATGATTTGTATGCATGTCTTCCTAAAAGATTGACATTTTTATAGTAAACATTTCACTAAATGCTAATTAAACATAATATAAGTTATAAAACTTTTGAGTGTTTGATATGTGCATATTTAGCTATATATTTAGATTAGAATGTTATTACTTTTTGGCTAATTTATTGCAATTTATGGACAAAAGGTACATAATTTTGTTTAAATTATATTTTCGGTCTAAAAGATGTGCTAAGGAGCAAAAGGAAGAGGGGAATGTAACCGGGAACTTGGGAATTGAATACAGAAGAAAAAAAGAGTAAAAATCTTGAAGGTCTCGGCGAGTTGGATGTCTACTCGACGAGTCCACTCGATTGTTCGCGAAGCAAATACAAGTCTTTGCCATACATAGATTTTTAATAAGGGGACTCGGCGATTCGGTTATCTACTCGACAAGTAGCCCATGTTTTCTGAAGTCTATAAATAGAAGCCAATTGCCGAAACTAAAGCCCTCACTGGAACCCTTGGGGATTAATTTGCGATCAAAGGTGCTGCAGGAGCTCTGGAATTCGAGGAGGAAAAAGACAATCTAAGTTTACTCTTTAGTTTATCTCTTGTTTAAACTATGTGTGAACTACTAGATCTTGTTTTTTGAGTTACTTTCTGTTGTAATCATGAGCTAAACCTTGTATCTTATGTTTAGAGTAGATAAATTTATGACTATGGTTTGATTTATGGTTGGATTAATTGTTTATTGGTGAGTTTTGTTTTATTAAGCTTGTTAAAAAACGTTATGCATTAACCACAACTATTTTCTGTTAATTAACAAGTAATTAAGCTGCATGAACATCTCTTAATTGCTTATCTCATATGATTTATGTGAAGACATTGTTATGTGCCTAGGAATAGCGAATGTGAAACTAGGGTTAACTAGAAAATGGGTAAGTTAATGTGTGAGCTTGTGTGACAAACCATCAACAAGAGGTTAATTGAATTAGTAATTTGATTAGCTAACTACAAGTCTTATTTAACCTGAATAAATAAATTAGGAAATTTATTAGTTTAATCACTTGATCAAAACTTAAATTGATCTATTTTCTAAGGATTTGTAATAGCGAATGTGAACATAATCACTTTAATCGGTAGCCAATAACAATTAATCCATCGCATTTACCATAAAATCAACCATATGAGTAAATGAATCGAACCTAAACATAATTCTTCTTATTATTGAATTTAGTTGGTTTCTACTTGCTTTAGCTGTTAGTTACTTAATTAGTGTATTAGTTAATTATTTCAGTTTCTAGTCTTGCAAAACTAGAGAAAACCTTTTACTTTGATTACTACTTTTAGTTATTTCTAGTCATTAGTTTAAGTACCGTTCCCTATGTTCGATACCCTGCTTATTCAACTAGACCACCAATTGACAGGTCCACTGCCTCTTTGTGTATAAATTATATCTTAAAAGTAGGACTAAACTAGTGCATTTATATACACATCAAGTTTTTGGCACCGTTGCTAGGGAACGGTTCAAAAATTAATTCTAATTGCTAGTGTTATCGATTCGTTGTGTGAGATTTATCTTGCACAAAGTTACTGCTTTAGTAATCTAGTTAATAGGTTTAATTATTATGTTTTTCAGTTTTTAGGAGTTTGTTATATTTTTTTTCTCTATTTTACCCTCGAACTCATCGAGTCCACTCGCAAGTACTCGGCGAGTCCAAGGCAGATTTCCATTTTCGTTTTTATTTCATTTTTGTTCTGTTTATGCTTGTTTTTTGCTTTCATTGCAGGAATTACATGACCCGAGGTTCAAATACACCTCTGGTTCCTTCGTATGAAGATCTGAAATCCGCTCTTAGAAATAACAAAGACAAAGCTATTGAAGACGCTAACCCGTCAAGGAAATCACCTTTCAAGGACCTTAGATCAGTCTTTGTAAAGAAGAAAAGCAAGAAAACGGTAGAATCTAGCAGTCAAAAGAGCGAGGAAATCACGTTTGAAAACTTTGAAGAAAATTCAATTCCAAAAGTAACTGATTACGACTCTGAATCCGATGAAGAAAGCGACTTTGAAGGCGAACCCGCTAACTCCATGGCTAACATTGATGAAGTTCCCATGGGTGAATGGAAGAAAAGGATGTGAGACGATATCGACCTAGGACTCGTGCAAACCCGTGATTCCTGCAACTGCCAACTTTGAACGTAAAGGCCACATACTTACCGAACTTTAGGAAATCTCATTCTTCGGAAAAGATCACGAAGACACATACAAGCATTTAGACGAGGTCAATGACATAGCCGACTACTTGAATGTTCCTAATGTGACTCGTGATACTATTTTGCTTCGTATGTAACCGGTCACATTTAAGGGAGCTGTGAAAGATTGGTTGAAATCACTCCCTCCAGGATTCATCACTACTTTGGCTAAAATGCATGAAGAATTTATTGATCAATTCTGTCATCCCTCAAAAATAGAAAAATTGAAGAAAGCCATAGCCAATTTTGAGCAACAAACTGGAGATTCACTTTATGAAGCATGGGAAAGATACAAAGGCTTACTAAGGAACTGCCCACACCATGATCTAAACAGTCAACAAGAAGTCTCCATTTTCTATGATGGAGTGAATGTAACCACTAGGCAGCTCCTTGATTCGCAAGGACCACTCACAAAGAAGCCACCCCCAGTGATAAAAGAGCTAATTGAAGAATTCTCTGAACACTCTAGAGAATATCATAACCCAAGAAATGACTCAACTAGAGGAATGGTGAATGCTATTTCGAATGACATGACGGTATTGATGGCAAAATTGGAAATCATGGATAGAAGAAGAACTAAGATGGACCAATCCATCCATGCCATTAGAGTGGGATGTGAAAACTGTAGATGGACCAATCCCGATCCGACTCACCGAGTCTCAGATATGGACTCGACGAGTCCCCCACCTGAACAGAAAAATAAGCCTCGTATTAAACCGTATTAGCCTCCATTGTTATTTCCAGCTCGAGCCAAACAAGAAAAGCATGATGTTGATTACCAAAAGTTCTTGGAACACATAAAGGCCCTTCAAATTAATATGCCATTCATTGAGGTGGTTGCAAAAATGCCTAAATATGCCAAATTCCTAAAGGAGCTTCTTACGAATAGAAAGAAGATGGAAGAGGTGAAGAAAGTCGTCTTAAATGAAAATTGTTCGGCTGCCATGTTGAACAAATTACCTAAGAATAAGGGTGATCCGGGAATTTTGACCTTGCCTTGTCAATTCGGAAATTTAGCAACTATACATGCATTAGTTGATTCAGGGGCAAGTGTTAACCTCATGCCACATTCATTCTTCAAGAAATTAAATCTTCCGGAGCCAAGGCCAATCTGAATGGAAAATCACTTAGAAAATAAAACGGTGACATTTCCAAGAGGAATATGCGAAGATCTATTGGTGAAAGTTGATAAGTTTGTGTTCCCCGCGGACTTCATAGTACTAGACATGGAAGCGGACCCTCAAGTCCTGATCATACTTGGAAGACCTTTCCTCAACACTGCGAGTGCTATAGTAGACATGCGAGATTCTAAACTTACCCTCCGGGTGGGAGACGATTCAGTTACATTTGGAGTTGATCAAGCAATGAAGCATACAAGGTATAGTGATGACAAAACATTATCGGTTGATATGTTGGAAGAATGGAAAGAAGACAAGCCAAACAAGTCCATCATTACCTTTGAGGATGGATTTGATGCAGAAAGAGACCTGATGGAGATAGAGAGATTGCTCGAGGAAGCTGAATATAATGAATAGATCAGAAGTGTTGAAAGCCCGACTCGCCGAGTAGCATCCACCAACTCGACAAGTCCATTCAAAAAAACTCGACCGGTCGCAAATTTTGCCTGGGACTCGACGAGTCCACTCACTGGACTCAACGTGTTCAGCATACGAAACACAAAATGTGAGCTGAAAATTCTACCCGATCATCTGGAGTATTCATTTCATGAAGATGGTCAACAAAAACATGTAATTATAGCTTCTGATCTAGCTAAACATGAAAAAGAAAGCCTTGTGGGAGTACTAAAGAAAAGACAAGGTGTCATAGCAAGGAAGATAATGTTGGATTAGGTGTCTAAGCCCATAACTATAATTGGTATGTACTTGAATTGATAGCACCACAGTCCTTTTGGGTTGCCCTCAAACCTAGCAACCAGACAAGGACATTATGAAAGGAGAGATATTGATTTATTATAAGATTAATAAATTAATATAAATGATTTATTAATATGTTAAAATATTAATATATTGATTGGAAATCATAATGTTTAATTAATAGTTAGCCAGAAATTAATTAGAATTAATTTTGGGGTTAACTGTATTAATTATAAAGTGCAGGCACTAGTTTGCAATTATCTAATAGTTGAGTGGAAGGCTCCAGAACCCCCTTGGAAGAGGGTGGACGAAATCTATAGGGGAAACCCTAATGATTTCGTCCATGGGGGCTTAGATAAGGCCCTTGGGTTTGCTTAGGCCCTAAGCAACGAGCATTAGGGTTTTTCCCTAAACCCTAGATCCCTCAGCTATATAAGGAGCCTACTGGCTCACATTTTGGGCACTCCTTCTTTTGAAGAAACCCTAGGCCGAAAATTGCATACTCCTTCCCTCTCTCTCCTTCTAGTTTCCTTCTTGCTACTTCTTGGGTGTGATTCCATTAGAGGCATTACATTTGTGGTGCTAAGCTTCTAAGAAGATCAAGATCAAGATCAAGAGGATTGTCAATTGTTTGGTATAACAATTGAAAGGTATGTAACTCCTAAACCCAAGTTTGTTATTTTTCAAAAATAGCCTCTCTCCTCTAGGGTTCTTGTTTTGCAATTCAAAGTTATATATTCAATAGTTAAAACATAGATCCAATGTAGGTTGCATGTGAACTTAGGAATTGTTTTTCTAGTTTATTTGTTTTACCTAAAACCCATTAGTGGTATCAGAGCCATGTTTGTTTTAAATTGAATTGCTATAATAGTTGAATTGCAAATTAGGTTTTGTAGCTATTAAACCCTAAAGGCCAAAATTTTCTATTTTAGGGTTTTGGTTCAAAGGGTTTTTCGAAAAACCCTAGCCTCCTCCCCTTAATTTCGAAATTTGCTAGTTATGTTAGGGTTTTATCTTATTTTGGATAATTATTAGTTGATTGGATAATTATTGCCTAATTGGATAATTGAGAAGAATAAGGAAATTATCCTTTACCCTAATTTTCAAAATTTAGAAGCATAAGGATTATGATTAAATTAATTGTTTAGTTTAATTAGATAATCCTTACAAGATTTAATTAATTAATTAATAGTTAATTAATAGATAAATATTAAATCTAGTTATTTGATTGAGAAAAATAAGGAAGTTATCCTATCCCCATATTTTCGAAATTTAGAGGGATAATGATTAGGATTAAATTAATTGTTTAATTTGATTAGATAATCCTTACAAGATTTAATAAATTAATTAAAAGTTAATTAATAGATAAATATTAAATCTAGTTATTTGGTTTATTTTAAATTTAAAATTAATGGCTTAATTTTCGAAATTTACATATAAACCCTACAGTTTTAAAAGTTTAAAACACACCTTATATATATATATATATATATATATATATATATATATATATATATATATATATATATATATATATATATATATATTATAATTAAAAGTTAAATATTATGTATGTAGAAGACTATGGTCGGTCAAATCGCTAATATGCCTCATTCACGAAGCTAATGTATAAGGGGGGTATAAGGAAACTGCCTATAAAATGGTAATTGAATGGGTGTCAACTCTCACCCACCGCTTCCTTGATTAGGGGAGGGTCGTTAGCAGAACGGTTTTGATAGGAAAACTACATCTCATTAAAAGTATAATGTTATTAAAGAAAGTACTAGAACATTATTTTACAAAATCCCAACTCTAGTTACTTTAGAAAAAAATTTGAAAAAGTATGCTAATCCATGAAATTGCACATTATGCTTTATTGGTCGTTAGTGGAGCATGTGTGGTTAACCGGCACACTAAAAGGCACTAATAAAGAGTAGTAATGGGTATCTCATGATTGTCATTTTGATAGAGCGTGTGTGGTTTACCGGCACATCAATAGTTAATGATAAAGACAATGAGGTTACCAAGCACATTTTCATGGTTATTCAAATCTTGTTTGTGATCATCGGCATCTCAGTCACAAATAGAAGAGCATAATCGGAGATTAAAACATGTCATTGAATAGTTTCAATGTATCTCAAAAGATCTAGGAGTTTCCAATACATTTAAAACTTAACCTTCTTTTTCGTTTTTCATGGTGGAAATTGGTATATCGTCATTTACCTACCTTAAAATATTCTGAAAATTGGATTACGGCATCCCTCTTCTAATTTGTGGAATGTTGTTTTGGATCCTAGCCTTAATATCTCTTTTGGGTGTTTTATTAAGGATTCAATCAACAAACTTGATTTCTCCCGTTGTGTAAATGTTTGAATCTAACCATGGTATGCCCAAATCCAAAGGAAAAGATATTCCTGCTCAAAGTGAAAGTATGTTCCACAATGAAGGCGAAAGATCAATCCCTGCCATGTGGACTAGCTTGATTTCACTTCCTCCACCTCCTCCTATTGTTCTCCCAAACCCACAAGACCGAAGGATTGAAAAGTTCAATATCACTCAAGCCCTTTTGGCAAGTAAACACGAAGATGGGAAACCTGTGTGTGCACACGTCTTAGAGATGAAGTCACACATTGATAGGTTAAGCATGTTTGGTGTCGAGATTTCAAGTGAGTTGGTTGTTAACTGTGTTCTTCAGTCACTTCCTGAATCATATACTGAGTTCGTTAGAGAGTACTATATGATGGATCACGACGTAACCCTCATTGATCTCACCTATTTGCTTATAGATGCTGAATCAGCAATGATTTGACATGCTGGTCAAGCAAATTTGTCTGGTGAATCAAACTCCCAAACTTCAATGGACATTGAAAATGATGACATTGGAGATCCAGAAAAGTTAAACTCTGAGATAGTTCCTTGTGTCATTCCAAAATATTTCATTTGTTTTTATTGCCAAGAGAAGGGGCATTGGAGACGAAGCTGCCCTATATACCTGAGAGATCTAAGAGATGGGAGAGTCTAGTGTTATGACTACTCTTCAGGTGTGAAATCCACTATCTAACTGTTTTAAGTTCCTATTCCAGATTCTTAATTCATGATGAGATAAGATTACATTTTGATGTTTTGTAGGATCGAAGAAAATAGAGGAAGCTTAAGGGAAGAAGTAAGCTGAATCTAATCTTGAAGAAATGGATTTGGATCGCATTGCTTGAAGATTGTGTTCTTGAGCTACTACTTGGAGTTAGAATAGATTGCTAATAACATAGTTTTTCAATTGATTTTGCATTGTAAGGACATGTTTTCCGCTGTTTTTATGAATAAAATAAAATTTTTGGTTTGAATAATTTTATATATCCTTGTAATGAAATCGTTATGAAAAATTGATGTTTGTGTATCAATAATGGATTTGATTCTTAACTATGTCATTTGTGGAAATGTCGAGAATTTGCCAAATAAAGGAAGATTCTCATCGCCTAAGTTTCAGTTGGATACAAACTTGGAGTCATGTAACTTGGTTGCGTGATGAATGAGAAACTTCATATTTGGAAATTAGACTAATTCTTTGACAAAGTGTCTAGAGAAAGACTAGGAGATCGAGTACACTAGGTTGTACATTGATCAAGTCCACCACGAGAGTGATAAAGATGTTCGTCATGATTTACTAAAGTTTAGTGAATATGGTTATGCTTATAAGATTAAATATAATTCTAAGTTGATTGAAAGAGTTTAAATCAATAGCAGAACGAATACGAAGAATCAAGAAGGAAGAAAGATAAAAGTTTCTCTATTCTAAGAAGAAGGGAGAGTACCTTTTATTGTATTTTATGATAAGTCTTAATGATTAAAAAACCACATCTCAATCGATCCTCCAAGTGAGTCTTAGTGCATTTGTATGACCAAGAAGAGGAATCGAGAATTGTAGAAATGGTTAAAATCAAGAATTCAATCATACTTCGTTCCAATATCAAGTCTCATAGATACATTCCAAGATTTTGAATTGAGTGACAAGTCTTAAGTAGGTTTATAACACTCATCAAATGTGGAGTTTGGAAAAGGCTTTCTTATTCTTGCACATTTGAAATTGGTAAGTTGTGCTGTCTTGGATAAGATAAAGATCAACTAGGACCATTTATGTGAAGTGTTTTGTCTTGATAAGAACTACACTAACTCTTGAATAATTGTTTTGTCTAGGAAAGGTTCCTGACGAGAGAATCATATATGTCAAGAGGTCAGTGGGAGTCTCAATTTTCTTGAAAAGTTTCAAGAACAAATCAAGAATAAAACGATAGTTAATCGCTAGCACACGACTTGAGGTTTCTAACCTATCGGGTTCACATATTGTTGTTTCTGTGTCATTCCATGTTAGTCAACTATGCATGTGAGTTCTATGAGATCTCAATGGGTTGCATAAGGGCAAGGCACCTTGATCAATGGAAAGTACATTGAAAGGTAGGGGTGAGTTGCTAAATAACTTGGAAGCAAAGGTGGGACCCTTGATGGCAAGAAAGGACATGTTCGATCCATAAGAGTTTGGATTTGTCACAATTGTTGTCTTATGATTATGGTTATGACAAATTCACATGGATAGGAACACATATACCACAAAATCTGAGTTTTATAAGGTTTCTCTCCTTCATGAAAATGATTGTGAGGAAACGCTTTCGCTAAGAAAGATTTTGAAGATAGCATTATGTAAATTGTATTTCTCAAATTCGATTATGATTGCGGCATCCCTCTTCATAGTTCGAATTGTGGAAAATGGAAAATGGGTCTGAACATTTTAGAGTTATTCTAGAAATGTTTAAACACACATATGGGTTATCTAAGGAAAAGTGTATGAGTTCGAGAAGCTTAAATAAAGGCTTATGAAAGCATCTTGGTTTTAGAAATCTGAACTTTGGAAAAGAAAGTCAATAAGTAATGGTTTCTAGAAGTCCAGCTAATTTCTGAATACATGTAAAAACTAGTGGGAGCATTAATGTTATGCTAGGATAGATATAATCATCGTATTAGTGGGAGCATGATTATTATTATTTTAATTATTGCAAGTTGGCAATATTAATTATAGAAAAACAAAAATTTCAATTTGCAAAGTTGCATGAGTTAATAAGTTATTTTTTCTATAATTAAGGGAGAGAATATTACACTTCGTTTCAAAATCTAAAGCTTAGAGTGAGAAATTTTAATAAATTTAGTCAAAGGATACATAGTGTGTTCTCAAATTTCAATTATGATTACGGTATCCCTCTTCATAGTTCGAATTGTGAGAACGTGACACATAAAATATTATGGCAAAAAATTGATAAAGTATAATATCTTTATGTAAGACATTATGCATCGTGTCCCATACGCTTCGGGTATAGGATCGATTGCAAATGCTATAATATTTGACCGCTCTAAATTTTTCCAAATGTCTAGCGCATTAAGAGGGAAAAAGGGCTAGAATCGGTTTTCACTAAAATAATTAAACAACTCTCAAAGGACAATCCAAAGTCCACTGAGGATTGGTCGCTTGTGAGTAGTTGGAAGTATGGTATTGGATGGACCATATCGACATTATTATGAATAGATAAGATTCTATTAAGAATAAGTTGTCATGTGGCAAATATGGAAATGTTTCCATATTGGGAGTTGGATGTTGAGAGTCTGTGCCTAGATTAGAAACTTTTATGCAAGAAGGATGTTCAAAGGAATGTACTTTGAATATGAGACTTCACGTCCATGGAATTATCTTGTAACAATTTCCGATAGAGTACTTTGTAATTTCATTGGCCAAGTCTTGGTGACTTTTGTGGTATGACTTTGCGAAAGGATCGTTACATAAAATGTTAGAATCTAGCATATTCTAGTAGTAGCAAGAACCTTGTGTTCTAACACTAATAATAAGGATTGGAAATTGTGAAATGAGCATCATTGGAAAAGTTTTTCAATTGATCTATTTCACAAAGTAAGGACCATGGGAAACAAAGTGTGCATGCTTGGAGCATGGGACAATTATTGTTATAATTCAAGTGATAGGTTGATTACTCGAAACATTATACAATAAATAATGTGTAATTAATTTGGTGACTAAATAAAAGGAGTTTTATTTACACTCAAAAGTTTGGGGCCATATTGGAGTCGATTATTATTGTGTTTCATATTTTGCATGTTTTACTTCCCGAATAATATGATTGTTCAAACTCCACAGTCGCTCGTACTTTTGGAAGTAAGTAGTGAATTAAGACTGTCATGAATTGGATTGTAGATTGTCTAAGGATAGACATAGCAATAGAATTGTTTCAATGTTCATGAGTACTCAGAGAGTGAGATTTAAGTATTGGATAAACCCACGCTCAGAGTATTACTTCACGAAATTCATCACGAGTAATACTGAGATGATAATATCTATGATCTTGAAACAAAGATATATGAGCTGTAAATTGCAAGTCGGCTATACATTGGTGATACGAAAACACATCATTAACTTGGTGTTATAAAATGTATTGTCATGTATGGTTTGATGAGTAAAAGATACAAGCATATGAGTCAATGTTTATTCAATCCTTTTGCCCTAACGGGAAAAGCGATATATGTGGGCCCCTCGATGATTTGGTGTTGACTTATGTGCTGGGCCCAGCCAAGACTAAATTGATGTGTGCAATTAGAAGTCCTAAATCATCACAAATCGAAAATCAGGAAACATAGATTCTAGAAAAAGAGATTGATTACGTTCCATGTCTTATGTCTCGGGATATCTTGCAAAACGAAGGATCATGTGATCACTTATCTTAGGACACGTAACTGACTGGGTCAGACTTCGGCAGCAGCTTTTGGAAGCTACAATTTGCTGGTCAGATTTAGAAGTCATACTAGCAATTATAGTTACAGACTTATCCAAGTGGGAGACTGTTGGATTATGTGTTTAAGCCCGTAACTATAATTGGTATGTACTTGAATTAATAGCAACACAGTCCTTTTGGGTTGCCCTCAAACCTAGCAACCGGACAAGGAAATTATGAAAGGAGAGATATTGATTTATTATAAGATTAATAAATTAATATAAATGATTTATTAATATGTGAAAAGATTAATATATTGATTGGAAATCATAATGTTTAATTAATAGTTAGCCAGAAATTAATTAGAATTAATTTTGGGGTTAACTGTATTAATTATATAGTGCAGGGACTAGTTTGCAATTATCTAATAGTTGAGTGGAAGGCTCCAGAACCCCCTTGGAAGAGGGTGGACGAAATCTATAGGGGAAACCCTAGTGATTTCGTCCATGGGGGCTTAGATAAGGCCCTTGGGTTTGCTTAGGCTCTAAGCAAGGAGCATTAGGGTTTTTCCCTAAACCTTAGATCCCTCAACTATATAAGGAGTCTCCTGGCTCACATTTTGGGCACTCCTTCTTTTGAAGAAACCTTAGGCTGAAAATTTCATACTGCCACCCTCTCCCTCATTCTAGTTTCCTTCTTGCTAGTTCTTGGGTGTGATTCCATTAGAGGCATTACAATTGTGGTGCTAAGCTTCCAAGAAGATCAAGATCAAGATTAAGAGGATTGTCAATTGTTTTCTATAACAATTGAAAGGTATGTAACTCCTAAATCCTAGTTTTTTATTTTTCAAAAATAGCCTCTCTCCTCTAGGGTTCTTGTTTTGCAATTCAAAGTTATATGTTCAATAGTTAAAACATAGATCCAAAGTAGGTTGCATGTGAACTTAGGAATTGTTTTTCTAGTTTATTTGTTTTACCTAAAACACATCAGATAACTGATATCAAAGGGATAAGTCCAGCCTATTGTTTTCATAAGATTAACCTAGAAGATGGAGCTAAACCTGTAGTTCAATGCCAAAGAAGACTTAACCCAAATATGCAAGAAGTGGTGAAAAAGGAGGTGGTTAAACTATTAGATTTAGGTAGCATTTACTCAATCTCTGATAGCCTATGGGTAAGCCTGGTGCAAGTGGTACCAATGAAAGGAGGAATGATGGTGGTACCAATGACGATAACAAGTTAATTCCAACAAGAATAGTAACCAAGTGGCGCGTTTGCATCGACTACAGAAAACTTAATGATGCTACATGCAAGGATCACTTCCCGTTGCCATTTATTGATCAAATGCTAGAAAGGCTTTCCGGTTATCTATACTATTTTTTTCTTGATGGTTTCTCGGGGTATTTTCAAATTCCAATCGAACCACAAGATCAAGAGAATACCAATTTTACATGCCTAAGTGGGACTTTTGCATACAGACGCATGCCTTTCGGGTTATGCAATACACCTGCTACATTCCAAAGGTACATGATGGCTATCTTCCATGACATGATCGAAAAATTTATGGAGGTTTTCATGGATATATTCTTGGTTATCGGATCCTCTTTTGAAGATTGCTTATCTAACTTAGATTTAATGTTAGCAAGATGCGAGAAGACAAACCTAGTACTAAATTGGGAAAAGTGCCACTTCATGGTAAAGGAAGGGATTGTTTTAGGACAAAAGGTTTCAAGGATGGGGATCGAGGTAGATAGAGAAAAAGTTGACACGGTAGCTAAGTTACCACCTCCAACAAATGTAAAAGGGGTAAGGAGCTTTCTTGGCCATGCGGGATTTTATCATCGCTTCATTAAAGACTTTTCAAAGATCACTAGGCCTTTGACTCAACTTCTTTTGAAGGAAGCTCCATTGGATTTCTCTAAATATTGTCATGAAGCATTTCGGTTATTAAAAGAAAGGTTGATATTCCAAATTGGAATCTTTCCTTATGCAAGTAAAACTTTGAACCCGACTCAAGAAAACTATACTACTACCGAGAAAGAGTTGCTAGCAGTGGTATATGCTTTTGATAAATTCCGACCCTATTTAGTCTTGTCCAAGACAATTGTTTTAACCGACCATTCTTCCCTAAAGTATCTATTTGCTAAACAAGATGCAAAACCAAGATTGATACGTTGGGTCTTACTTCTACAAGAATTTGATATTGAAATAAGAGATAAAAAGGTAATGGAAAACGTGGTTGCCGATCATTTATCAAGATTAGAGAACCTAAATTTGGAAGAATTAGTGGAAAACGAGATTGGAGATGATTTTCCCAAAGAATATCTATTGGTGATAGTAGGAGAGGTACCATGGTTTACGGATATAGCTAATTACTTAGAAACTGAATACATTCCAAAAGACTTAACCCGACAACAAAAGAAGAAATTCTTTTCAGAAATCAAGTATTACTTTTGGGACGAGCCGTACCTTTTCTGAAGCTGCGCGGACGGGATGATACGAAGATGTGTGTTCGGGAAAGAGATTCGAGAAATCTTGGAACATTGCCATAGCGGGCCCACTGGAGGACATCATGGAGCATAATATACGGCGAAAAAGGTTTTTGATATTGGTTTTTATTGGCCTACCATTTTTAAAGATGTTTCTCAATATGTCAAAGAATGTGATTCGTGCCAACGAGCGAGGAACATAACATCCTGAAATGAGATGCCCCAAAATAATATTCAAGTTTGTGAGATATTTGATATTTAGGGGATTGACTTTATGGGACCCTTCCCAATGTCAAAAGGAAATAAATATATCCTTGTGGCAGTCGACTACGTATCTAAATGGGCGGAAGCACAAGCATTACCTAGTAATGATGCTTGAGTGGTGGTGCGTTTTATTAAAAAGTTATTTTCGAGGTTTGGAGCTCCTAAAGCTCTTATTAGTGACCGGGGCACTCACTTTGAAAATGATCAATTAGATAAGGTGTTAAAAAGATATGATGTACACCATAGGTTTTCGACATCTTATCATCCACAAAGAAGTGTACAAACTGAAGTGACAAATCGGGCATTGAAAAGAATTTTGGAGAGATTAGTTGGAGAAAATAGAAAGGAGTGGTCGGATAAGCTGGATGATGCACTTTGGGCTTTTCGAACAACTTTTAAAACACCTATTGGTACTACACCATATAGGTTAGTTTATGGAAAAAATGGTAACTTTTCGGTTAAAATAGAGCATAAAGCATTGTAGGCTTTAAAGATGTGTAATTTTGAGTTAGCTGAACTTCGTACCAACCGGTTAATGCAAATGAATGCTCTTGATGAACTTAGAAATGAAGCATAGTCAAATTCATTAATATACAAAGAGAAGACTAAGAAATGGCATGACATGAGACTAAAGGGTAATAAGGATTTTTATGAAGGACAAAAGGTGCTACTCTTCAATTCAAGGTTAAAGCTTATCCCGAGAAAGCTAAATACAAGGTGGGATGGGCCTTTTGTGGTTAAACAAGTTTTCCCACATGGAGCTATCGAGCTTATATCAAAAGATGGGACCCCTTTCAAGGTTAACGGGCATCGGGTGAAGAAATATGAAGAAGGAATGCCAAAAGACGAAGGACTTGAAGAAGGGATAGATTTGGAAGAAAACACCGAAACGTAAAGCGAGAAGGAGTCCAGCTAACGACTCCTCAAAAAGAAGTGCTTCTGGGAGGCAACCCGATCTTAGAGTTTCTTTTCTTTTTACCTTTTTTTCATTTTATTTTTTTTGTTTTTTAGGATTTGTCTTTTTCGATCTTCTTCTTTGATTCAACTGATTGCTTGAGGGCAAGCAAGGCTCAAGTGTGAGGTATGATGGCATAAAAATATAGAACACAAAATTTTTTCAAACTGATTGACAAACTCGTCGAGTCCATTTATCTACTCAGCGAGTCCATTTGAAAAATCGCGATATTTTTCAGATTCGCGTATCTACTCGGCGAGTATGTACCCCTACTCGGTGAGTCCACGTTTTAACCAGAAAAAAATATACTTTTTACAATCTGCAAATCATGGTTTTAACCCTAATAGTAAAATTCAATTTGATTCATCATCCACAGCCGCTCGACGAGCAAGTTTCCTCTCAAGCTTTCATCTCAATTTTCATGTGATTTCTTTCAATTCCAACCAAAAGGTAGCATTATGACCTTAATTTGTGCAAAATTCCAATTTTGACTAGACTTGGACTTTAGGGTTTCTATTTCTTGTCAAATTAGAGTGTTTTTATTAAAATTTCTTATGAGTTAATTCTTGATAGACATCCCTGAACAAACCCGTAGAACAAATTTGGAGTTTTGATGGATGATTTGCTTAGAATCAGAACATAGACTCGCAATGTTCATTAAACTCACCGAGTCTGTTCATGGACTCGACGAGTCCGTGTTGTAGAAGACCAAATTTTTGTTATTTAACATTTATGTGTGTTTGTGGTGCTGTTTTGTCTTGTGTTATGTTTCAGGATATGTCTAGAAGAGGTTAGAGTTCAAGAGGAAGCGATCATAGGGACATCCCATGGTTAAACTTCCCGCAAATCACTTCCAACTCATCACTAGCCCATGCTAAGAACAAGTTGGAGACACTTAAGAGAAAGGAGATATATGTACCCCATGAAATTGATTGGACCTGGATGGGGCAAGCGGGGCTAGAAGAAGAATTAACTCCATATGTAATCAAGAATTTTCAACAGGAAGGAGTGTCTATTATTTGTAAAGGGTGGAACTGGCTCTTCTGTATCCAAGAGCTAGTATATCAAGAACTTTGTTGGGAGTTTTTCTCTACCGTTGTCTTTCTCAGGGGTGATGACATTTATAACCCCAAATCCCTCACTTTCTGTATTGTTGGGGAGGTTCGGCAATGCAGCATTGCCGAATTATCATGGAGGATGGATATTTATGACCAATCTTTGCTCATGACTGAAGAGTTTGGTACTTTTTTGGATCACTGCCACAAAGATTTACCCGATGGTGTAGTTGCTTCGACTTGGTGGAATACTATTGCCAATCGGGTGTATATTCCATCTTCCACTCAGGAGGGAAGTATCCACTCACCAATCCACCGTTTGATCCATCATCTTATCGCATGGTCCATAAACATGTGCAAGGATGATGACAAGGTTCTGACCCTTGATGTCTTTTACTTGTGGAGTATAATTACATTGGATGTGTTTTGCAACATCGCTTACTGTTTGGCAAAATACTTGGGGGAAGGGTCGGTTAAAGACAGAATCACGTCCAAAATCAACGGTGGAATGTTTGTGTCCCGGTTGGTGAGGTCGTATGGTATCTTGGAAAGGGGGGTCGGAGACTTTTTAACAATGGTACCCACACCACCTTTTAGCATCACACTATATAAGAGGGCAAGAATCATAGAAGACTATGGTAGGGGACACATTGGTATTCCAAACGAGGATGAGGTTTTGGTACCCGAGCAGCCGAGATGGAGGGTGAGGCCACGAAGAGAATATGTCCAAGAAGAACCGCCGGTAATCCCGATTGATGATGAAATCCCTATGGATTGGTACAATATAGAACTCCGTAGGTACCAAGATGACCTCGGACGCAACATGAATTATCAAAATGAATCATCCGTTCACTTATTCAATCAATTGAATCTTGCACTAAGAGATGGATCGGGGTACCCTTATGTGCGAAGTTGGGATGAACGGATTAGTCAACACCAAAATCAAGCAGCAGGAAACGGAGTTGGAGGAAATGAATATGAAGATGAATATTGATATCTTTTGATTTTGATTTGTTTGGTTGATGTTTAAACTTTTAGTAGTTAGGATTAAGTAGGAATTTTTATTGTTTTACTTTCCTATCATTTTTGTTTTGTTTTTGATCTTTTCAGTTGAGGTTAAGGGATGCATGCAAGGGTCTAGAGTTAAGGCTAACCAAGTGAAAAATCGAGTCTAGGCGAGAGAGAAAACAAAGTTTTGAGTCACGTGATGAGTCCGATTGAGAGAGGAGTTATTAAGTGATTATTTACTGAAGCAAAATGAGGGAAAATATTAGTTTAATATTCCCCACATACATCAGAAAAGGACTTGGGCATAATACATTCTTTTCACTCAGCGGTCAACTCGCCGAGTGCACTTTATGGACTCAACGAGTCCAAGTTAAAAACCATGACTTTTTGCCAATTACACTACAAATCAGCGACTTCCTATACCTACTCAACGAGTTGCTCATTCTTCTACTATCAAGCTGATGATTTGATGACATTTGAAGCGGCCATTGGTTGTATTCTTTGAAGATCATTTTCCGAGCATTTTCCGAGACTTTTCCTGCACTATTGGAGCTATACCACACAAGACGAATGACACCCAAGGAATGGATGAGCTATTCCCATGTCTAAAGTCAATTGAAGATGGAGCTTCAAATGAAGAACGTCAACCTTGCGACTACTATCCCAGGGGAGTTTGTTCCAATTCCCTCTTTACTTTGTCATTTTCTTTATCATGCATAATATGCAATGAGGGCATTGCATCAATTAAGTGTGGGGTAGGGGGTTGATCATATTAGTTACATTAGAATCTTAATATAGGTATAATTTTGAAAATTTTGCATTAAAGTTGCTAGGATTATTTTAGAAAATTTTGGTAAAGCAACTTGGATTCCATGCTAGTGTTATGTTTGATGATTGCATGTAGACCCAAATGTTTATCTGAGCAAATATACATTATAATGCATTTGTGGCCTCCTTTATTCTACTGAACTCATGGGAAAAAATACAACCTTGCTTAGTTTGAGGGATGCAATATGTTTAGCATCGTGTACTTGAAATGTATCCAAGAAAACTAATACCTTAACCAATAAAGGCTGAAGTTGAGCGCCCTTGCTTAAGCATGCAGGTTTTGAGTGAAAAAAAAAGTGAGTTACATGTGAAAAAAAAGAGAGAGATTTACAAGAAAAGTTGTACGAATTTTGAAGAAATCAAAGTGAAGATCAAAAGATCAAAGTTCAAAAGTTGAAGATACCAAAAATCAAACAACAAGGTGGTGAATTCAAAGAAATCAAAGATCAAATATCAAAGAAGTAAAGAATTCCAAATAAGCTCTATAGTGGTATCAAAAAGTTGTAATTGTCTAGATTATGTATGCTTGGGTTGCTCAACCAAAAATACCTTGAGGTTACGAAGTTTTTTGCGGATGGATTCGGAGGGATGCATAAAATGAGCATTGTTCAAAAGAAGTGGGCGAGTGTTTATGACGATTGTTAGTATTTAGAATTTAGGGGGGTCCTTAGGAAAAATTTTAGACACAAATGCATGCGTTGCGCTCTTAGCATAATTGTGACAACCCGATATTTCGAGACAATGTAATGTAAAACCAATCAAATCTAGGTCAAAATATAACTTTCCTAAAATCTTATTTAGGTTAAATAAAGTAGTAGGAATTGTATCAAGGTTTTCGTACATATAAAGAACCCTAAAATCCGAGTTATAACGAAGAAATTATAACCAACCGAAGATTCTCGGCAAAACCGGCAATAGCGATTAAACAAAAAACGCAAAGTTTCAATACAATAGTTTTTAGCCTTAAGTATCTAAATGAAAGTTATAGATAACCTCAAACCGTGAGCGTACATAAAAAGAACGTCCAAAACGGACGTCGGGTAAAGAAGTTATGAATTTTTGAAGAAATTCCTTAATCACGTCATTTTATTAAATAAATAATAAAAATAACTTCAAAATTTGCCAGCAGAATCTAAACGAAAGTTGTAGATCTTAGTCTCACCTTCGCGTGGATATAAAGAACGTCAAAAACGGAGTTCGTATCAAGGAGATATGAATTTTAGAAGTTTATTTAAAATAAATATAAATTTAATTATAAACTCCCGGTATTATCTGAAGGGGAGTCATCGGATAGGACCGGAGTACGCCCTGCGTACCTTCGTACGCCCCGCGTACTCAGATCAAGGGCCTCGGATCGTCCACGTCGCCCTATGCGAAGCTTCCGACCCGCCCGTCCGACCCGTCCCATCCGAAGCCGAGGCAGTCGAGGACTCGCTCATGCATGACGTATGCGTACGCGCTGCGTACAAGCGTACGCCCGAGTACGAGGCTTCTCACACCCCCCTATAAATAGAATGCGAGGCTTTCCGAAAATTTTGCTCATTCTCTTTCTTTCTCTCATGATCTTGCCTCGATTTCCGTGCCCGTTCAAACCCGAAGCTCTGGTCTTTTTGCTCAAGTCCCGAGGGTCGATTTTACTCCCGAGATTCCCGAGAATCCCGAGAAAAATCCGTTTCCCAAGACGAAACTCTGCCCGTTTTTCCATCTCGCTATCTTCAAACTTTCATGTGAGTTCATACCCCTTTAATCAACCTTTGAAATTATTTTAAATGTTTTAAATACTTATGGGGGGAGATACAAGTTAAATACTTATAGTTATTGCTTCGATCACATGTGATTGCATTAATCACATGTGATTAATAACTAGGGAATCCAGTGATTTTATCACTGTTCAAACTGTCTATCAAACTGTTTTACTTCAAAATGTTTTACAAACCATTTTACTTTCAAACTTATTTACAACTGTGATTCAAACAAATGTTCCTTATACTTAAACTGTTTTATCAAACCTATGCCTTCAAATTGTTTTATAAATTGACATCAGGTCGATCTTTTCTTAAAATAATACTTATGTTTCAAATGTCTTATAAAAACTTATTTATGATTTTATATTATAAATTGCTTGCCCATATATGTATAGATGTATAAACAATGTTTAAAGGGCTTAGGAAGGCCATCCGCCCTATTTCCTTTTTCTCGATTTGGATGTGGTCTGGTGGGATTTCGGGTGACCATCCGAAGGTCGTTTTAATATTAATTATATATCAAATATACATATATAGACATAAAAGTACTTCCATATTCATACGTACTAGACACACCATTAGTAAGTTACCATCGGGGTAACACGGGATCATACTATTACAACTGTTAGATCAATGAGTCAGTTCATTCATGAGTCTATACATTACATTACTATGAGAGCATATACAACTATACTATGAGCACATATACAACTATACTAGGAAGAGAACATATACAACTACACTAGAACGAGAAACATTACCCTTACATTAATACGTTAACAATTGTGATCCACTGTATCGGAGCATGCCTTAAATGTCATGGCCCGAGTTGTAGCCAGAATTCTCTTGGAGGGAGAGCGTTGAGTTTGCGTATAGATCTATACCGGATTGACTATCCTACACCTTGCTGCTAGCTACAGCCGGACCTGCAGGTCTGCGGGTGCCAAACGTCATTCCGTTATTATGACCGTTCTTTATGTCGTTGTTATCAGTCGATATTATGATGCAATTATCACATTATACATTAATATAAATCCGGTTTAAGCTAGTTAGTACAGCAGTAGTTCCTATAATGCAAAACTACAGTACTACAATGATTTACCCATTACATATTTTTAGTGATAACCTCACTTGAACTTTAATGTACAAACTATATTTTGTTAAAAGATAGTTGCATTTGGGAAATTACACACTTTTACAACAAACGAACATACAAAACAGTTAAAGCCTTGGTAGAAGGCTACTTTATCAGAAAATATAGGTTTTTCTGAGAGATTCAAACTTTTACAACCACTTACATACATTTCACGAACTTATACTTGAGACATGTTCAAACGTTTTTTATAACAGACACCGACATTAAAATACTTATGAACTCACCAGCTTAATGCTGATAAACTCTTTCAAAATAACTTGTATTCTCAGGTCATCAGTAGACAGGTACCGATGCCAGCTTTTGAGATGATGGAGCGCATTCAAGACTCATCATATTATTATTTTGATTTTCGTTATATTTTTGGTGTCTAAAACTGTACAGAACATGCTTGTATTAAAATTATATATTTAATGCAATGGATGATGTTGTTTGCTTATATACATTTACTGTGTTGTGATACTTTACATGACGTCCTCCGCCCCAGAACGTTTCCGCCGTTCTTGGTTTTGGGGTGTGACAGATTGGTATCAGAGCATTGTTTATAGTGAATCAAGTATATCAACCCATAAAAGATATACTAACTATAAATACATAAGGGATTAAAAATACTCTGACCAAGAGTTTATACTTTAAATAGTAAAATATTTAAGTAAGTATACGTGCTGCGTTCATACTAAAATCGGTGTCACTAGGACAGTACAAAAGAATTACGATTGTTGGGCAACACAAGTGGGCTTAGAGACATATGGTCAAAACTGGGAAGATATAGCCTGATCACCTATATTATCCGAGGGTTGACTAGCATGTGCCTAACTTTAAGTGTGTGGTTGCAACAATGCTAAAATCTTACCAACCCTACCACAATGAGAACAATAGAACATAACAATAAATTTAAAATACTATAGGAGTATTTGGTGTTACTATAAGTACTTTATACTTGAGAATTAAAACGGGATCTTCATTATTAAGTTGATAGTTGCCAAGTGGATACACTGAGGCTATATGTAATTAGGATGTTATAGACTTAGAATTTATGGAAATTTTGCCTTACCCCTATTCTGTGTGAATTTGGAACTAAGGTCACTTATTCGAAGGTCTATCCTGTTTAGATTACACATAGCTGGTATGCACTTCACAAATAGCGATGTAACTAATGAAGGTTTTCTAAAATAATTATCTAGATAGTTCGTCTAATAATTATCCTCTTACCCTAAATTCTCGCATAGAAATCATAGCTGGACTCCATCCCCTTGACAACCAGTATCTTCCGAATGAATCATAGCTGGTTGGTTTGGAGAAGAACCAGAGAATGATCATCCTATCCCCTTGGATGATCACCATGATGAAGACCTTTCGTATGATGCTAACTCTGAACCAGAGGTTGAGAACCTACCCTGAGCAGCTCCCTTTCCAATTCCTAACCCTCGTCCGGCTTTTCATGGCCCGACCCTGAGTGAGTGGAATGCTTGGAAATATGGAGCCAAGGACAAGATCAGTCTATGCTATTTGATGGCGACCGAAGCTTTTACAACGTCAGCGATGGTGCTCTGTTGACCGAGCTCTGCCTGTCATTATCCGCAGAATGGCTCGTAATGTCGAGCAAGGTCGAGCAGCCATCGACCGGGTCATGGAGATTGATGCCAACTCAGGTGTCAACACAGTCCGCATCCGCCGTCTTGAAGAAGACATGGAACGGACCCGGAGAACCAATGAAACCCTGCAGCAGCAGCTGGCTGCATCACGAGCTAAAATCTTGGAACTTCGAGCTCGTCAGAGGGCTCAGGATCGACACCTTCAAGAGGTGTTCCGTCAAGTGTCCAACCTCAGGGCTCGCCCGGGGAATTCCCATCGCTGTTAGACGATGTCTAGTGCATCTCTGTCTTTTGATTAAAGAATAGCCTTTAACATCTGTGCTCTAAGTAGCACTTGTCTGTAAAATATTCCTAACTTTCAGTACTCAAATTAGGAATCTAAGAACTGTCAAACTTTTCTATATGGTATGATGTAAGACCTACTGTTAGGTCGATTTTCCCTGAACTTATTACATCAGTAATACTAGTATTATTGAGATCTATCTAATCTGTGGGAAAAATCTATACACTTGTGCTTTCCTACTAATATTCTTATTGTGATTTCAAACACTCATTCAACTGTTGGGCTATGGTTAGTTAGTCCATGTGTCACTCTCACGTTACTTACAAATTGATTCTTACCATTTTTCTTATCTTTATAAACTTATAGCTGAAAGATGCCTCCTCGCAAATCTCCCAGGAATAATCCTGTACCACCACCTCCTCCGCCTCCGGTCATCGATACTGTAGCCCTGAATGTTGCCGTAGCTGCAGCAGTGGCAACTGCCATGGCTCAGTATCACTCTTCTGATGCCAGCAGAGGTGGAACCCCTGTGGAATCAACCCCATTTGAAACCCCTGTGCGTTCGAGAGAGTGCACATACAAAGATTTCACAAATTGCAAACCGAAGCCTTTTTACGGCACCGGCGGAGTCATTGACCTCTCGCAATGGCTTGAGAAGACTGAATCAGTCTTCGAAATTTGTTCATGCCCTGCGACGAGTAAAGTCAAGTACGCCGCATGCACCTTTGAAGGAAAGGCCCTGACATGGTGGAACGGCCATGTTAAGGCACTAACTCTCGTTGTAGCCAACGACATAGGCTGGGAATCAATGAAAGACCTCATGACTGAGGAATACTGCCCGACGGGTGAGATCCAGAAATTAGAGCAGGAACTTTGGAACCTGACGATGAAGGGCACCAACGTGGTCGCTTATACTGCCCGATTCAGCGAGTTGGTAGTCCTCTGCCCCAATATGGTTCCCACCGAGGGGAAGAAGATCGAGAGGTACATATGGGGCCTAGTGCCTCCGTATCAGGGGAATGTTCTAGCATCAAACCCCGCTACCTTCGACAGTGCCAAACGATTGGCACAACGACTCATTGACCATGGAGTCAAAACCCCTGCAACCATCCCGGAACCCTCCAAACCCGCTGATACTAAGCGGAAATTCTGGGATGAAAAGAAGAAGCAACAGGCTGCCAAAAAGCAGCAAATTGTGGCAATACATGCCACAATAACCCCTGCTGCTGCTACTACTGCTCCGGTGGGTCGGTATGTTGGAAGTTCGCCCAAGTGCAACAAATACAACTACCACCACAATGGCACCTGCCGTGAAATGCAGTGCTCTAACTGCAACAGGAAAGGACACACCGTCTGTTTCTATAAGTTCCCGACACAACCTATCAACCAAGTCCCTGGCTCTGGCGCGAGCCCGACCTGCTATGGATGTGGCGAAGCAGGCCACTATAAGAGGGACTGCCCCAAAGCAAAGAATGCTGGTGGAGCAGGAAGGGTACTAGCTATAGGCCACGGGGAAGCAGTTGCTGACCCGACAGTGGTGACTGGTACGTTCCTCCTCGATAACTCCTATGCATGCATTTTGTTCGATAGTGGAGCGGAGCGAAGCTTCGTAAACCATAAATTTGCTCGCATGCTTAATCAACCACCGTACGCACTCAAGGAACTATTCACAGTAGAAATGGCTAATGGAAAAACTGAAAGTACGAGTAGCATATACTTAGGTTGTACCCTAACTCTAGATAACCATTCATTCCCAATCGACCTCATGCCAATCTCAATAAAAAGTTTCGACGTTATCATTGGCATGGATTGGTTAAGCCTTCATCGCGCCAACATCATGTGCTACGAGAAAGCAGTCCGTCTAAGCCTTCCATCTAACGAAACTCTTATAGTCTACGGCGACAAACCCGGTGCAAGTCTTCGCATCATATCAAGTATTCAAGCACAGAAATATCTACGTAAGGAATACCATGCATTCCTTGCTCACGTCGTCGACACGAGCCTCGAAACGAAAGAACTAAAGAACATCCCAGTAGTGAGCGACTTCCCCGACATTTTCCCAGAAGAACTACCCAGGTTACCTCCGCAACGACAGGTCGAGTTCAGAATCGACTTAGTCCTAGGAGCTACCCCAGTAGCCAAGTCGCCCTACCGCTTAGCACCAGCTGAGATGCAGGAACTCTCTGGTCAACTTAACGAACTGCTCAGCAAGGGCTTTATAAGGCCGAGTTTCTCACCTTGGGGAGCACCGGTCTTGTTCGTTAAGAAGAAAGACGGATCATTCCGTATGTGTATTGACTACAGAGAACACAACAAACTGACGGTCAAGAATCGTTACCCTCTGCCTCGCATAGATGATCTATTCGACCAACTGCAATGGGCGAGCTATTTTTCTAAGATTGATCTGAGATCCGGATATCACCAGTTACGAGTACTAGAGGAGGATGTGCCGAAGACAGCCTTCCGAACTCGTTACGGACATTACGAGTTCGAGGTGATGCCATTCGGATTGACCAATGCGCCCGCAGTCTTCATGGATCTGATGAATAGAGTATGCCGACCTTACATGGATCAGTTCGTCATCGTTTTCATTGACGACATCTTGATCTACTCCCGAAGTATGAAAGAGCATGGCGATCACCTGCGACAAGTTCTAGAGACATTACAAAAAGAGAAGCGTTATGCGAAGTTCTCGAAATGTGAATTTTGGATCTGGAGAGTCGAATTCTTAGGACACGTAGTAAGCAAAGAGGGAATCCACGTGGACCCATCCAAAATTAAAGCCATTGAGAACTGGTCAGCACCTAAGACACCTACAGAAATTCATCAATTTCTAGGTCTCGCTGGCTACTACCGCAGATTCATTCAGAACTTCTCTCGAATAGCGAAACCTCTTACAACCCTAACCCAGAAAGGCGTGACCTTTGACTGGGAAGAGAAACAAGAAAGAGCGTTCCAAACGCTCAAACGAGCCTTGTGCACCGCACCAATACTATCCCTTCATTGAAGGAATAGAAGACTTCGTAGTCTATTGCGATGCATCGAATCAAGGGCTCGGATGTGTTCTGATGCAGCGAGGTAAGGTCATCGCCTACGCCTCGAGGCAGTTGAAGACACACGAGGTTAACTACACGAACCACGATCTTGAGCTAGGAGCAGTAGTGTTTGCTCTGAAGATCTGGAGACATTACTTGTATGGAACGAAGAGTACTATCTTTACCGACCACAAGAGTTTACAACACATTTTCGATCAAAAGGAGCTCAACATGAGACAACGACGGTGGGTCGAGCTACTCAGTGATTACGAATGCGATATTCGTTATCATCCGGGTAAAGCTAACGTACTAGTAGACACCCTAAGTCGGAAGGATAATTCTGGTCGCAAAATCAAGTCATTGTCAATAACCATCCATTCACACTTGTCGAAGCAAATTCAGGAGGCTCAACTTAAAGCCATGAAACCTGAAAATGTGACGAATGAATCCCTTAGAGGAATGGACAAGAATTTAGAAGCCAAGGGTGACGGAGCCTTATATTTCATGAACCGGATCTGGACACCGAAACATGGTGGTTTCCGAGACTTGGTCATGACCGAGGCGCACAACACTCGGTATTTCGTCCACCCAGGTTCAGATAAGATGTATCTGGATCTTAAAAAGCTATACTGGTGGCCTAATATGAAAGCAGAGATTGCTACCTTCGTAAGTAAATGCCTTACTTGCGCAAAGGTTAAGGTCGAGTACCAGAAGCCCTCTGGTTTATTGCAACAACCAGAGATCCCGGAATGGAAGTGGGAGCGGATCACTATGGATTTCATAACCAAGTTTCCCAAGACAACGGGTGGACTTGACACCATATGGGTCATCATTGATAGATTGACCAAGTCTGCACACTTCCTGCCTATCAAAGAAATTGACAGGATGGAGAAACTTACAAGAACATACATTCGGGAAATCGTACGGCTACATGGTGTACCTATGTCCATCATCTCCGATAGAGATAGTAGGTTCACCTCAAGATTTTGGCAATCATTACAACATTCCCTAGGAACAAGGCTGGACATGAGCACAACCTACCATCCTCAGACCGACGGACAGAGTGAGAGGACCATCCAAACACTGGAAGATATGTTGCGAGCCTGCGTGATTGACTTTGGGAAGGCATGGGATACTCATTTACCCCTTGTCGAGTTTTCCTATAATAACAGTTATCACACGAGCATCAAGGCTGCTCCATTTGAAGCTCTCTACGGCCGAAAGTGCAGATCCCCTCTGTGCTGGGCTGAGATGGGTGATACCCAATTAGCCAGGGGGCAAGCTTCCAACAATACTCTCACCGGTCCGGAGATCATTCGGGAAACAACAGAGAAAATCGTTCAGATTCGTGAACGATTGAAAGCCTCTAGAGACCGACAGAAGAGCTACGCTGATAAACGAAAAAAACCTTTGGAATTTTAGGTGGGAGACCGAGTCCTTCTCAAAGTCTCACCCTGGAAGGGTTTGATACGCTTCGGCAAGCGTGGGAAGCTTAATCCGAGGTATATAGGGCCTTTCGAGATTCTTGCAAGAGTCGGCCCCGTAGCTTACAAACTCGACCTACCAGGCTTACTTCGTAACGTACATTCTACATTCCACGTATCTAACTTGAAAAAGTGTCTATCCGACGAGACTCTTGTAATCCCACTCGACGAGATCGAGATCAACGAGAGCCTCAACTTCGTGGAAGAACCTGTAGAGATCATGGACCGTGAGGTCAAGCAGACAAAGCAAAGTCGTATCCCTATCGTGAAGGTTCGCTGGAATGCCAAGCGAGGACCGGAATTCACTTGGGAACGTGAGGATCAGATGAAACTGAAATACCCTCACCTTTTTGCTTAGTTATTTGTAATTTCTTACTTGCTTAAATTCTAAATTTCGGGACGAAATTCCTTCTAACGGGGGGATGATGTGACAACCCGATATTTCGAGACAATGTAATGTAAAACCAATCAAATCTAGGTTAAAATATAACTTTCCTAAAATCTTATTTAGGTTAAATAAGGTAGTAGGAATCGTATCAAGGTTTTCGTACATATAAAGAACCCTAAAATCCGAGTTATAACGAAGAAGTTATAACCAACCGAAGATTCTCGGCAAAACCGGCAACAGCGATTAAACGAAAAACGCGAAGTTTCAATACAATAGTTTTTAGCCTTAAGTATCTAAATGAAAGTTATAGATAACCTCAAACCGTGAGCGTACATAAAAAGAACGTCCAAAACGGACGTCGAGTAAAGAAGTTATGAATTTTTGAAGAAATTCCTTAATCACGTCATTTTATTAAATAAATAATAAAAATAACTTCAAAATTTGCCAGTGGAATCTAAACGAAAGTTGTAGATCTTAGTCTCACCTTCGCGTGGATATAAAGAACGTCAAAAACGGAGTTCGTATGAAGGAGATATGAATTTTAGAAGTTTATTTAAAATAAATATAAATTTAATTATAAACTCCCGGTATTATCCGAAGGGGAGTCATCGGATAGGACCGGAGTACGCCCTGCGTACCTTCGTACGCCCCGCGTACTCAGATCAAGGGCCTCGGATCATCCACGTCGCCCTATGCGAAGCTTCCGACCCACCCGTCCGACCCGCCCGTCCGACCCGTCCCATCCAAAGCCGAGGCAGTCGAGGACTTGCTCATGCATGACGTACGCGTACGCGCTGCGTACAAGCATACGCCCCGCGTACGAGGCTTCTCAGACCACCCTATAAATAGAATGCGAGGCTTTCCGAAAATTTTGCTCATTCTCTCTCTTTCTCTCACGATCTTGCCTCGATTTCTGTGCCCGTTTAAACCTGAAGCTCTGGTCTTTTTGCTCAAGTCCCTAGGGTCGATTTTACTCTCGAGATTCCCGAGAATCCCGAGAAAAATCCGTTTCCCAAGACGAAACTCTGCCCGGTTTTCCATCTCGCTATCTTCAAACTTTCATGTGAGTTCATACCCCTTTAATCAACCTTTGAAATTATTTTAAATGTTTTAAATACTTATGGGGGGGATACAAGTTAAATACTTATAGTTATTGCTTCGATCACATGTGATTGCATTAATCACATGTGATTAATAACTAGGGAATCCAGTGATTTTATCACTGTTCAAACTGTCTATCAAACTGTTTTACTTCAAAATGTTTTACAAACCATTTTACTTTCAAACTTATTTACAACTGTGATTCAAACAAATGTTCCTTATACTTAAACTGTTTTATCAAACCTATGCCTTCAAATTGTTTTATAGATTGACATCAGGTCGATCTTTTCTTAAAATAATACTTATGTTTCAAATGTCTTATAAAAACTTATTTATGCTTTTATATTATAAATTGTTTGCCCATATATGTATAGATGTATAAATAATGTTTAAAGGGCTTAGGAAGGCCATCCGCCTTTCTCGATTTGGATGTGGTCTGGTGGGATTTCGGGTGACCATCCGAAGGTCATTTTAATATTAATTATATATCAAATATATATATAGACATAAAAGTACTTCCATATTCATACGTACTAGACACACCATTAGTAAGTTACCATCGGGGTAACACGGGATCATACTATTACAATTGTTAGATCAATGAGTCAGTTCATTCATGAGTCTATACATTACATTACTATGAGAACATATACAACTATACTATGAGCACATATACAACTATACTAGGAAGAGAACATATACAACTACACTAGAACGAGAAACATTACCCTTACATTAATACGTTAACAATTGTGATCCACTGTATCAGAGCATGCCTTAAATGTCATGGCCCGAGTTGTAGCGAAAATTCTCTTGGAGGGAGAGCGTTGAGTTTGCGTATAGATCTATACTGGATTGACTATCCTACACCTTGCTGCTAGCTACAGCCGGACCTGCAGGTCTGCGGGTGCCAAACGTCATTCCGTTATTACGACCGTTCTTAATGTCGTTGTTATCAGTCGATAGTATGGTGCAATTATCACATTATACCTTAATATAAATCCGGTTTAAGGTAGTTAGTACAGCAGTAGTTCCTATAATACAAAACTACAGTACTACAATGATTTACCCATTACATATTTTTAGTGATAACCTCACTTGAACTTTAATGTACAAACTATATTTTGTTAAAAGATAGTTGCATTTGGGAAATTACACACTTTTACAACAAACGAACATACAAAACAGTTAAAGCCTTGGTAGAAGGCTACTTTATCAGAAAATATAGGTTTTTCTGAGAGATCCAAACTTTTACAACCACTTACATACATTTCACGAACTTATACTTGAGACATGTTCAAACGTTTTTGATAACAAACACTGACATTAAAATACTTATGAACTCACCAGCTTAATGCTGATAAACTCTTTCAAAATAACTTGTATTCTTAGGTCATCAGTAGACAGGTACCGATGCCAGCTTTTGAGATGATGGAGCGCATTCAAGACTCATCATATTATTATTTTGATTTTCGTTATATTTTTGGTGTCTAAAACTGTACAGAACACGCTTGTATTAAAATTATATATTTAATGCAATGGATGTTGTTGTTTGCTTATATACATTTACTGTGTTGTGATACTTTACATGACGTCCTCCGCCCCAGAACGTTTCCGCCGTTCTTGGTTTTGGGGTGTGACAATAATCGTTGGGTTTGATTGGGATTGTTTTATGTGATGCTAGTATGTTAAAATTCAGTTTTGCTTGGGGGAGCGCAAAAGTCAAGTGTCGGGTATTTTGATATGTGTATATTTAGCTATATATTTAGATTAGAATTTTATTACTTTTTGGCTCATTTATTGCAATTTACGGAAAAAGGGTACTTCATTATGTTTAAATTATATTTTCAGTCTAAAAGATGTGCTTAGGAGCAAAAGGAAGCGGGGAATGCAATCGGGAACTCGGGAATTGAAGACAGAAGAAAAAAAGAGTAAAAATCTTGAAGGAGTCGGCGAGTTGGATGTCTACTCGACGAGTCCACACGAATGTTCGTGGAGCAAATACAAGTCCTTGTCGTAACTAGATTTTTAATAAGGGGACTCAGCGAGTCGGTTATCTACTCGGTAAGTAGCCCATGTTTTTTGAAGTCTATAAATAGAAGCCAATTGTCAAAACTAAAGCCCTCTCTGGAACCCCTGGGGATTAATTTGTGAGTAAAGGTGCTGCTGGAGCTCTGGAATTTGTGGAGGAAACCCTAACCTTCGATTTTAAGGAGATTAATGGCAATCTAAGTTTACACTTCACTTTATCTCTTGTTTGAACCATGTGTGAACTACTAGATCTTTGTTTTGAGTTACTTTCAGTTGTAATCATGACCTAAACCTTGTATCTTCTGTTTAGGGTAGATAAATTTATGACTATGGTTTGATTTATGGTTAGACTAATTGTTTATTGCTGAGTTTTTTTTATTAAGCTTGTTAAAGAACCTTATGCATTAACCACAACTATTTTATGTTAATTAACAAGTAATTAAGCTACATGAACATCTCTTAATTGATTATCTCATACGATTTATGTGAAAAGATTGTTATGTGCCTAGGAATAGCAAACATGAAACTAGGGTTAACTAGATAATGGGTAAGTTAATGTGTGAGCTCGTGTGACAAACCATCAACAAGAGGTTAATTGAATTAGTAATGCGATTAGATAACTACAAGTCTTATTTAACCCGAATAAATGAACTAGGAAATTTATTAGTTAAATCATTTGACCACTGCTTAAATTGATATGTTTTCTAAGGATTGGTAATAGCGAATGTAAACCTAATAACTTTAATCGGTAGCCAATAACAATTAATCCATCCCATTTACCATAAAATCAACCATAGGAGTTGATGAGTTCAAAAATCTTAGATCGTTTAGATCTTTCACAAGTATGATAAAAGAATTCTAACAGTTTAAGAACAAATTAAGAACGAACACAAAACAGAATCGAATATGAGCTTATGATTCAAAACTGAGTCACGCCTCAGCAGAGCTCGATGAAGAACTCCCGCTGTAGAGGCGAGCTAGGGTTTACAAAACAGTGAATACGAAAATAATGAAAATCGCTAACTTCTAAGTCTGCATGCATGCAGCTTATATACTAAACCCTAATGCAAAATAATGCACGAATGGACATGCCCAATAACGGTAACTAAACTAGGCTATGGACCGAGCCCATGACGCAATCCACTAGACTCAACAATCTCCCCCTTTGCGTCAAATGAGGCGAGAGATTATTTCTTCTGAGCAGGTCTCACCGTCTTTATAACTTTAAACAGTTTAGGAATAATGGCGAGAAGAGTCTGTCGGAATAGAATGTACCACCTCAGCATGTCGATGAACAGCTTTTTGTCAGCAGCACTGTTCTGGTCGCACCTTTGTATGATCTCGGTGTTTGTCAACAAGAGCGAACATACACTTTTGACCTTCGCCCCTGAGAAACAGTATTGTGTGATACTTGGAATCAATCTTCCCCTTGATCATGGAGTTAACATTGCTAGCTCTTCCCATGGGTTTGATCGTTGGACGTTTGTGTATGGCAGATGCAATTTCTTGATCCATCTTCGCTACCTCATGTATGTAGCAAACAAGCATACGCTTGACATGATCGATAATTGGCTGATACTCCTGAGGATTTAACAAAAGAATATTGTTGAGGAGTATCCAGTCATGGGGGTTGAGGTTCGGTAGATCAGCAAGGGAAAAATGGTGAACTGAGCCTTCGGTTCCTCTAGTCACCTTGAATTTGACATTGATGAATTTCCCTGCTGAATAGGGCTTCATCACCTTGATGGTGGTTATCTTCTTTGAGCTCCAAGTCTAATATTTTGGTTGAGCAAATTCCAAGTAAAACTCTACAGATCCCTATCTACCTTCGGGTCTGGAGATGGAATGGCAGCAGTGGAGTTGAAACAATGAAAGACGAATGCCTTTCTAGTGATTGGCATATCGAACTGCGCATCCCTGGAGTTGTCAAGGCTGAATGACATTATCGGCTTGAGCCATAGAACAGCTGGCTCGTCAATCGCACACCTATGAAGCGAATTTTTAGTCCATTCAGGGAACATGGCCTTTTTCTTTTCTAGGAGCTCCGCCTCATTTCGCTTCTGTTCTATCTCAGCTCGCTCCATCATAGAAATTTCTTCAGTTTGTTTTTCTGAAGAATCAACCTTTGGGACAGGCTTCTTGGGAACTTCAACGTAGACATCATCTTCGTTGTCTGTATCATCTTCACCGATTTTCTTCTTTTTCTTATCCTTATTACTGACCGAAGCTTCATTACCCTTCGGTTCAGCAGCTGGCTCGGAGGTAGAAGGAGGAGGTTGATTCGTCTCTTGCTTTTCTTGCTTCAAGTCTTTCTCTCCCCCTTGTTGCGGTTGGTCACTAGTCTCTGGAACACCCTCGATACGGCTGAGAACGTCCAGTGCCGGTCGAAGCTTGTCTGCCAAATGCCTACGGATGGTGATAGTGACAAGTAGATCATGACCTTCAATAAGATGAAGAAGGATGGAGTGAACTTCTGCAGCAGAACTCCGTATAACCTCCCTCTCTGACTTGAGGTCATCAATCTCACTAAGAGCAGTTCGCAGCTTGAGTGATTGCAGTTTGAGCTGATTTGTGTGTCTGGCAAGCTCATCCATAACACCATTTTCCATAGCTAAGTCTACTTGTAGTTGAGATAAGCGTTCGTTGACATTAGCATGGAACGTGTCATTTGCTTGTTCAATAGCAAGGCGTGCTGCTTCAACCTTCGAGCATTCAGACTGAAGAGTCTGTTGAAGAGTCTCTACAAAACAAGTAACTGTAGCAGCATTCTTAGTAGCAGCAGCCTGCAAAGAATCTAAAAACAAGTGAGCCTGGGAAACTAGTTTATCGACTTTCACGGTCGCTTCCTTGCACTCCTTTGTAGAGGCATCAACAGCACGAGAGGCCTGTTGACATTGGGAAGTGGAGGCTTCAATAGCCTTGGCTGCAGCAGATAAGGAGGCTGAATGTTCAGCAACAATTGAAGAGAACAGGGCCTTCAATGCAGCACCTGAATAAGCTCCGGAGGAAGAGGAGGAAAGCAGTTGATCTAGCTTGTCGTTTACCGCTTTGAGATGACGTTTTGGTGATAGGCTCATCGTCATCATCCTCACTCTGTACGCGATAAGGACTGAAGTATGTGGAGTCAAACTCCAAGTCCTCACCGCCCAAAATCGGGGTTGTTTCTGTAGAAGGTGTTGGAGATAAGGGTTTGGAAGAAGTTGGAGGTCCGGTTGTTGGTGGAGGTTCGGTTGTAAAAGTAGGTTTGGTTACTGGTGGTTTGGGAATAGTGAAGGTAGGTTTTGTAGAAACGGGAATTGTAACAGGTGGAGGTGAAGGAGGCAAAGAACGAACCAGAATTTCTGGAGTAGGGGAGCGAGGTGGAGTATTCCCTCGGCCTGAAGCCTCTTCATCAGAACTTTCATTCTCAGAGTCTGGAGATGGAGCGTTCTTTTGCCTAGGAGGAACATATTCTGAATCCGAATCGCTTGAGGATTGAAGAATAAGTTTCTTAGCGGGCTTCATCTGCTTTTTAGGTTGAGATTGAGAAGGAGCAGCTTTATCAGTCTTCCTCTTCTTGGGGGTCTGCCCCTTGGATGGTTTTGTGACCGGACCCTCCTTCTACGATTCAGGTTTCTTGCCCCTTTTGTCTGGTTTATCAGCTTCTTCAATTGAGCAAAGCATCATCGACATAAGTTCACGTGGACCAACAGCTTTACGTTTCCTGTACTGCTGAAGTACGTTACTTGTTGCGAAGATACAACCAAGCATGGTTTCAGGAATAGAGCTGATGTACGAAAACTTTGTGGGGTCAGTGACGATGATCTTCGTCGTATGAAAGGTGGCGATTGAAGAAAGCAAGGAATCCGCCATAATTGGGACGCGATTGCGATCCATTGCCCACATGGTGATAATGGTCCAGAAATGTCCGCATGAAATTTTTGAATGCTTGGACGAAGAGAGTAGGCTTTGAACCAGTTGTTGCCAAATGATGGACCCATAGTCAAGGTTGAGCCCGCTGTACAACCCATACAACACCGTCATGAAGGCTTTGCTAGCACCGTCAGAACCAGCACTCCGCTCAGACAAACCCTTGAATAAGAGTGTGCAAAGGCCATTCCATTGAGGAGGAAGGCAGGACTTCTTGAACTTGGTGACTATTGTTAGGGTTTCAGTATACCCCATTTGATAAAACATGGTAAACAGTTGGCCAGTTGTAATAGAATCAGGGTTTACCAGAGACGGATCTTGAGAAAGACCGATTAGGGCACAGAATCGGCTCTTGGAGATAGAAACCTTCTCATCGTGAAGCTCGAAGTGGATACGTTCATTGGCCTTATCATAGAACGTCGTAGAGTAGACATGGGACAAGAATGACATTGGCACAATTTCAACCTTTGTCAGTGCATCGACGAGTGGAGAGTGTTTAAGACACTCAACCACATACAGCATGTACGGCTCATAAACGAAGGGAGTGAGATCGATGATTAGGTTTTGTTGGGGTTTTATAGTGAGTAGGGGTTGACGAACTGAGGTATCATGAACAGATGAAGATTCTTCCATTATAGGAGCTTAAGGATGACGATGAACAGTTGCAGAAAATAGTCGGGTTTCTTTGAGAGCTTTTTGGAAGTGATAAAGGTTGAGAGAGTACCGTTCCGATTCCTTTTATACGTACAAGGAAGAGAGAGAAGAATCTGGCTGAAATCTTGGATTATCTCTAAAATCACGTCTGAGTTGATGTGTGAACAGTTGGCGTGCCGAAGATGACGCATGAGAGAGAAAAACGTTTCCCCTTTTTCACGCCTTTTCATAAAATCACCTTTTTGAAATCGCCAAACCGTTTGAATTTCTGCTGAGTCAGGTACCTTTTCATCCCAATCGTTTCAGCTGATGACGCTTGAGTGTTTGTGCCTTGATAATCTGTGTAAAACTTAGAGTTTTGGAAAATTAAAATTTTCGTGCAAAGGGTGTAAAAGATAAAGAAATAAAACAAGTATTTTGGGATTATTTGTGATGTCGTATATAGACATAAAATGAATGATTTTGGGCAAAAATCACTTCCTTCAAAGTCAAGAGAGACATTGAAGTTCTTGCTTGGTTTCCCATGAAATAACGATCAAAAACTTGTTGAGAAGTTTTGAAAGGCATCTTTTAAAGGTTAAAGTGGGTGGATTTCACTTCAATTCATAATTTCGATACTTAACATAAGATCAAAAAGAGAATGAAGTACTTGTGAGATCATTGTGATCTGTTGAAAAAGTAGGTGAGAAATAATGTATAGTGACAAGAGAATTTAAGAAATCTCAAAAAAATAAACTGGATCTTTTAGGGTTAGAGAAACCTTGGTGAAAGGCAGTCTCATAAAGACCACTCAAAAAGAAAAAGAGATTCCAATGGGTAACAGGTAAGATCTTGAATTTTTGAATTCACCGTCAATTCATTAGTGGTGTTGAATTTTGGGTTTCACTTAGTACATAGTAGCATGAAACTAAGATCATGAACGCAGATTTTGTATAACCATAAACCTCAATGGTTAAAACTGAGAGTCTTAGGGGTTATAGTGATAAAACGAAATATAATGGAGAAAGATGATGGAGATGGTATAAGAAGCGAATGTACCTCTGCTTATTAAAGAAAAGATGGTCTAAGTAGACAACTCTAAACACAGTTTGAGTAGAGTAAGGTAGCTCATGATTAGAGTGAACATGATAGCCTGAATTAGGAAAACATGATTGGTGTAGATCATGTTATTAAGGCTTCACTCAGAATCAATTGAGGCTTGAGTCTAGATACAGCAGCATGCTTCTAGGGAGACCTAACTAACAAAAAAAATTACCGAACCCAAAATAGACCGAACGCTCAGTTCATTTCGGTTCATATAGGTTCGCTCTATATCGCTGGTTACCTTTAAAGGAGCGAAGGCGATTTCGGTACTGACTCGGCTTGCATCATTCCTAGGCCTTGTAAGATCTTATTGAAGCTTGCTTCAGGTAAGGCCTTTGTGAATATGTCTGCCAGTTGATCAGTCGTTCTGACGAAGTGAATTTCGACGTTGCCATCTTCGACGTGATCCATGATGAAATGGTACCTCAATGCGATATGCTTAGTCTTCAAGTGCTGCACTGGGTTGTGACAAATTCTGATTGCGCTTTCAGAGTCACAGTATAAGGGGATTTTCTTCATGTTTAATCCATAATCCCGGAGTTGACTCTGTATCCATACGACTTCAGATGTACAAGATGCTGCAGCAATGTATTCGGCTTCTGCAGTGGATAACGACACGCAAGTTTGTTTCTTTGATTGTCAACTGACTAATTTTCCATCCAGAAATTGACATCCTCTTGTGATGCTTTTACGATCTAACCACAACCACCTAGATCAGCATCTGAAAAGGATTGCACGAAAAATCCGGAATTGGCTGGATACCATAGACCGAGAGAGGAGGTTCGCTTCAGATAGCTAAAGATGTTCTTCACTGCTTGAAGATGAAGTTCTCGAGGGTTGGCTTGAAATCGAGCACAATAACAGACAGAGAACATGATATCAGGTCTACTGGTTGTAAGATACATGAAAGACCCGATCATTTGTCGATAAAGCGTTGTATCAGCTGCTGGTTTCTCCAATGATGGTGTGAGTTTCATTCCAAAAGCCATCGGCACTTTTAATTTGGAGTCTCCCTTCATTCCAAACTTGGTGAGCAAAGTCTTGGTATATGCTTCCTGATTAGTAAAAATGCCTTCGGGTCCCTGCCTAATGTTCAATCCAAGAAAGAAATTAATAGGACCCATTGAGCTCATCTCAAACTTAGTTTCCATCAACTTTCGGAATTCAGCTGTTAAGCTAGGATTCATGGAGCCAAAGATGATGTCATCAACATAAATTTGGATTATCATAAAGTGGTTACCTTCTCGCTTACGAAAGAAGGTTGGGTCAACCAAACCTTGTTTGAATTTAGACAATTTTAAGAAACGAGTAAGAGTTTCATACCATGCTCTGGGAGCTTGTTTCAGGCCATATACAACTTTGTCGAGGATATAGCAATGATCAGGATACTTTTCATTTACAAATCCCAGTGGTTGCTCAACATATACGGTTTCTTCAAGTTCACCATTGAGGAAGGCACATTTGACGTCCATTTGATGGACTTCAAAGTTCTTGTGAGCAGCATACGCTAGAAAGATCCGAACATATTCCAATCTAGCCACTGGAGCGAAGGTTTCTTCATAATCGATTCCCTCTTCCTGACAATATCCTTTGACCACCAGCCTTGCTTTATTACGAATGACATTTCCTTCTTTGTCCATCTTGTTTCTGAATACCCATTTGAGACCGAAAACCGAAGCATCCTTTGGTGTTGGAATAAGACGCCATACCTTGTTTCGTTCAAACTCATTTAGCTCATCATGCATAGCTTAGACCCAGTCTGAATGATCAAGAGCTGAATTAACGGTCTTTGGCTCAACCTTGGACACGAATGAATTGAACATGCATAACTCGACTTTTGAAAATAGAGCAGCCTATTTCGCTTTGATTTGAGAGCGAGTCAACACTTTTTTAGAGGATTCCCCAATGATTTGAGTCTGGGGATGATCTTTGGTCCATTTCACAAGCGGAGGAAATTTTGGATCATAGATGGGATCCAATTCAGCATTAATTTCTTCTTCGAGATCAGACAAATTGTCATCTTCACTAACTGTTTTCTCCCCCACGAAGAAAGATTCCTGTTCAGGACCATCATTTGTACGTCCTTCATTGGTTGGAATTTAAGTGGAGACTGTTGTATTTGGCGATGAGTTCTCCCCCTGGAAAGAAGAACCTCGATCATGATGAGCAGAAGAACCCTCCCCCTCGACAGTAGGATGGTCATCAGAAGGTTCGCTTCCAGCTGTATCTTCGGTTCCTTTGGATTGATCATCAGCTATTTTTCTAGCAGCATCATCTATAACTTGTTTCATATTGTCAACTTTGTTGTCTTTAGCAGTTGACTCTGAGTCGATCGCTTTCTGAGGTTCATCAAACAAGAGCATCAATTGGTCGAAAAGATTTAAGATGGAGACAGTAACCTGACCATTCTTTGGAAATATGTCTTGTGATGCATCTTCGGTTGCTCTTAACTTCTTATCATAACTATCGTCAAAAGTGACATAGTATGTTTCTTCAATTTTCTTCGAGCGTTTATTGAGAATTCTATATACTTTGGAGTTTAGGGAGTAGCCTAATAAAATTCCTTCATCCGCCTTAGCATCAAACTTGTTGCGATTCTCTTTGGAGTTGAAAATGAAGCATCTAGAACCGAACACATGAAAGAATTTCAAGTTTGGCTTTCGATTGTTCAGGATCTAGTAAGGGGTAATGGAGAATCGTTTATTCAAGTAAGATCGATTCTGAGTATAACACGCAACTGCAATTGCATCAGCCCAGAAGTATAATTGCAACGATGCGAAGCATAACATGGTGCGAGCAGCTTCACACAGGGATCGATTTCTCCTTTCAACAATGTCGTTTTGTTGTGGAGTATAGGGAGCTGAGAAATTGTGAGTCGTCCCCTTTTCAGCAAGAAAACATTCAAAATCTTTGTTTTTGAATTCCAGGCCATTATCGCTCCTTATATTACGAACAAACTTTCTTAGTTGCGTTTCTATCTGTTTAATGAAGAGTTTGAGCTTTGGTGCAGCTTCAGACTTGTGCTTGAGAAAGAAGGTCCATGTGAACCTTGAGAAATCGTCTACTATAACCAGGATATATTTGTTTCCTCCAATGCTTTCGATGGACGATGGACCACATAAATCAATATGCAATAACTCCAATGGTTCTATTACCTTAGTGTTGATTATTGAAGGATGGCTCTGCCGATTCTACTTTCCCATTTCACACGCTGCACAGAGATGTTCTTTATCGAATTTCAGAACTAGGGTCAGGTCTCTAGGACCCGAAGGAAGAAACTCCTTGTAGGTCTTGATGATGCGGCTCTCTTCTGAAACACAAGCATACATTGACTCTGGAATTGAGCCAACAAATAGAAACTTGGAAGGATCAGTTACAATGATCTTTGTAGTGTGAAAGACGCCAATAGAGGAGAGTGGAGAAGTGACCACAATAGGGACATGATACTTGTCCATTGCCCATTTGGTGACGAGCGTCCAGAACCTGGCGTAGGAAATTTCGGAATGGCGAGAAGTAGAGGCAAGGCTTTGGATCAACTGTTGCCATAGAACTGAGCCATAGTCGAGGTTGACACCATTGTACAACCCATAGAGAATCGTCATGAACAGACGACTAGCCCCATCAGAACCTGCACTCCTCTCTGATAGACCCTTGAACAGTATCGTGAAAAAGCCATTCCACTAAGGAGGAAGACACGACTTCTTGAACTTCGTGACAGTGGTAAGGATTTCAGTGTAACCCATGTTGTAGAACATGGAGAACAATTATCCCACAGAAATCGAATCAGGGTTAACCCTCGACTCATCAGTTTCAAATCCTAGAAGCGAGCAAAATCGTTGTTTTGAGATAGAGGTTTTGGTATCAAGAATGTCGAAGAAGATGCGATCAACAGACTTATCGTAATGAGCAGTGGAGAATATCTGGGAAAGACACTCCATAGGCACCGTTTCAACCTTGCTCAGTGCGAGAACCAGTGGAGAGTACTTGAGACACTCCACTATGGGATACATGAAGGCATCATAGGTGACAGGATTGAGATCAATGATTAAGCTCTGCTGGGGTCTGATTGGGAGAATGTGGGAGGTTTCATGAACAGAGGAGGAATCCGCCATTGTTGAGTGCTTCGAAGAAGAAGATGAACAGTGGAAGAAAAGCGTCTTTTCTTGCTCTCAGAAATTTGGGTGTAGTACAGAGGTAAAAAACCTAGGGTTTAACCCTTTATACCGTCTCTAGAGGTGAGAGAAAGATCGCCACCAAATCTTCTTGAAATGCGAAGCGGTTTCTGAGTTGATTGACGTGTGACATTTAGCAACCCCTATGATTACGCATGAGAGAGAAAAATGTTTCCATTTTGCACGTCTTCCCATCAAGTACCTTTTTGAATTCCTGAAACCTTTAGTCTCCCGGCTGAGTCATCATCTTATCTTTAAAATGAGCTGTCTTCACTAAATAAAAACAAACACGTAGATAAACCATAGCATCCCTTTAAGAATATAGCATTAAAAACCAGAGCTATAAAAATAGCTTGTAGTGAACCAAACCAGACTTTTGGAAAATCAAAAAGATTTTTGTGCATAGAGTGTCAAAGATGAAGAAATAAAGCAACATATATGTGGGAAATTGTGATGTCAATATAGACACGAAACAGTGGATCCCGGGCACAAATCTCTTCCTTCAAAGTCAAGAGAGACTTTAAAGTGTCTGTGTGGTTTCCTGTTGAATTACAATCAAGCACTTGTTAAGAAGTGTTGAAAGGCATCTTTTAATGAGGCTTAGAGCGGTGGCTTTCGCTTCAGTTCAGAACTCCAGATCTTGACATAAGATAGAAACCGAATGAGGTACTTGTGATACCAATGTGGTCCGTTGAACAAGTAGGTTTGGACAGTATTTTAGTGACTTGTTGAAAATGCTTGGTGTGAAATCTCAAGAAAATATGAAACTGGATTCTATGGGAAGAAATGTTTAGGTATGTAACAATTTCATAAGAATCACACAAAAAGAAAAATAGAGATTTCATGGTACAACCACTAGGGTGGATTCGTTAATTCATGAGTGAAATCTAGAGCAAATTTAATTGTTCACCGTCAATGCACAGTGGGTATTGAATTATAGGTTTCACTTAGCACGTAGTGACACGAAGCTAAGATCACAAACACAGAGATTGTGTAACCATAAACCTCAATGGTAATTTCTGAGAGTCTCAAGGGTTACATGTATGAACCGAAATATGATGGAGAAAAACATTTGAGGTGGTGTAAAGAAACCAAAGTACCTCTGCTATAAAAAATAGTGACCAAACAGAAAACTCTTAACTCATATGAGAAAAGAGTAAGGTAGCTCATGATTAGAATAAATGTAGCAGCCTAATTCGGAAGACAAGGTTTGTATATACCCAGTCAGTAAGGCTTTATTCAAAATCAGTTGAGGCTTTGGACAACATGCAGCAGCATGCTTCTAGGGACACTTAGCTAGTAAAAAGTGTGAGAATGATACCTGCCCTATTGATATTCCATAAACTGTTAACATAAACAGAAGAAGAGACAAAAAGAAAGAAAATATTTTTGGAATTTTTGATATTTTTGTAAAGAGAGAAATAAAGCAAACCAAACAAACAAATTTCAAACCGAACCAGAAATGGACCGAACGCTCGGTTCATTTCGGTTCCTTAAAAAAATATTTTTGGATTTTTGGAAAACAATTGTACAAAAGTATACAACCAAAGATATCACCTTTTTTAGATAAGCAAAAACAAGTGCAGTGGGACCGAACCCGAAATAGACCGAGAGTTCGGTTCCCGTGCGAACCGAGCCCGAAATAGACCGAGCGTTCGGTTCATTTCGCTTCCAACTTTTAGTTTTGAGAAGACGTTTTTGGAGCAGACTCCAATTCCATCATACCTAGGCCTTGTAGGATTTTATTGAAACTTGCTTCAGGAAGGGCTTTGGTGAAGATGTCGGCCAGTTGATCATTGGTTCGAACAAAGTGAATTTCTACGTTTCCATCTTCCACGTGATCCTTAATAAAGTGATACCTCAGTGCTATATGCTTCGTCTTGGAATTATGCACTGGGTTATGACAGATCCTAATTGCACTTTCTGAGTCGCAATATAGTGGGATCTTTTTCATATTGAGTCCATAATCCCGGAGTTGGCTTTGGATCCAAATCACTTGAAATGTGCAGGAGGCAGCGGCAATGTACTCTGCTTCGGCTGTAGACAGAGAAACACATGTTTGTTTCTTAGATTGCCAGCTCACCAACTTCCCGTCGAGGAATTGACAGCCTCCTGTAGTGCTTTTTCGGTCTAGACCACATCCTCCTAGGTCTGCATCTGAGTAGGCTTGAACGAAGAAACCTGAGTTTGAGGGATACCAGAGACCGAGAGAGGTGGTTCGCTTCAAATACCGGAATATATTCTTCACTGCCAGCATGTGTGGTTCACGAGGAATTGCTTGGAACCTGGCACAATAGCACACTGAAAACTTTATATCGGGCCTGCTAGCTGTGAGGTACATCAGGGAACCAATCATTTGGCGATATAGCATTATGTTGACTGCCAGTTTTTCCAAAGATGGTGTGAGCTTGGTGCCGAATGCCATAGGGACTTTGACCTTGGAGTCTCCCATCATGCCAAATTTAGCAAGGAGAGTCTTTGTATATGCTTCCTGGTTGATAAAGATGCTATTGTGTCCCTGTCTAATATTTAAACCAAGGAAAAAGTTAATCGGACCCATTGAGCTCATTTCAAATTTAGTCTCCATCAACTTTCTGAATTCAGCTGTTAGGCTAGGATTCGTTGAGCCAAAGATGATATCATCGACATAGATTTGAACGATCATAAGGTGGTTACCTTCCTTTCTACGAAAGAAGGTTGGGTCAACCGAACCTTGCTTGAATTTAGACATCTTTAAAAACTTAGTTAATGTTTCATACCATGCCCTAGGTGCTTGTTTCAGACCATAAACAGCCTTATCCAAGATGTAGCAGTGATCTGGATGCTTTTCATTTACAAAACCAAGAGGTTGCTCCACGTACACGGTTTCTTCAAGTTCCCCATTCAGAATGGCGCACTTCACATCCATCTGGTAGACCTCAAAGTTCTTGTGTGCAGCATAGGCAAGAAATATACGAATGGATTCCAACCTTGCAACCGGAGAAAATGTCTTTTCGTAATCAATTCCTTCTTCCTGGAAATATCCTTTCACCACTAGTCGAGCCTTATTTCGAATCACATTTCCCTCCTTGTCTATTTTGTTTCTGAACACCCATTTGAGACTGACAACCAAGGCATCTTTTGGTGTTGGAATGAGTCTCCATACCTTATTTCTTTCAAACTCATTAAGTTCGTCATGCATTGCCTGAACCCAATCAGAATGATCGAGAGGAGTATTTACGGTCTTTGGCTCTATTTTGGAAATGAATGAATTAAACATGCAGAATTCTACTTTGGAGAATAGAGCAGTTTGCTTCGCCTTCAGTTGAGATCGAGTTAGAACTTTTTCAGATGCATCACCCACTATTTGAGATACAGGATGATCTCTGGTCCATTTGGTGAGAGGAGGATAATTTGGATCATAAGATGGATCCAATTCAGCATTTACCATTTCTTCCAACTCTGAAAGAATATCATCATCATAGAGCATATCCGAGTTCTCCCACTCGACAGACGATGAACCATATGGATGTGAACCAATAAGTCTTTCTTCGACTGGGCTTTCGGGCTGATCCGGACTTTCGGTTGTCATTAGACGTTCGGGTGCTACAAGACTTTCGGGTGCTACAGGACTTCGGGTGCTATAGGACTTTCGGGTGCTTCAAAGACTAGATTATCCCCCTGGATATGTGAGTCCTATTAATTTGAAGAAAATAGATTCTCCCCCTCGACCAAAGTACCGCTCTGGGGAGGTTCGTTTCGAACTGGTTGTTCTTCTCCCATTTGTTTGGCTACATCTTCGACAATCTTCTTAAGGTGATCAATCTTGTTGTATGTTGTCGAGGCCTCAGAGTGAGTAGCTTTCTCAGGTTCATCAAACAAATCCATGAACTGGTCAAAGAAATTGGCGATCGATGCTGTGACTTGACCTGTTTGGGAGAAAATCTCTCCAATTTCTTCTTCGGTAGACTTCAACTTCTTGACGTAATTGTCATCGAACGTCACATAATAGGTTTCTTCAATTCTTTTAGAACGCTTATTCAAAACCTTGTATGCCTTTGAAGTAAGAGAATATCCCAGAAAGATACCCTCATCAGCTTTGACATCAAACTTGTTGCGATGTTCTTTGGAGTTGAAGATGAAGCACCTTGAACCGAATACGTGAAAGAACTTGACATTCGGCTTCCTGTTGTTAATAATCTCATAAGGGGTGATAGAGAAACGCTTGTTGAGATAAAATCTATTTTGAGTAAAACAAGTTGCAGCAATGGCGTCAGCCCAGAAATATAGAGGAAGAGAAGCAAAACTCAGCATGGTTCGGGCCGCCTCACACAGGGATCGGTTTCTCCTTTCGACAATTCTGTTTTGTTGAGGTGTATAGGGAGCTGAGAAATTGTGACTGGTGCCTTTTTCTGCTAAGAAATCCTCGAATTCTTTGTTCTTGAATTCCAGTCCATTGTCGTTTCTGATGTTTCGAACGACTTTTCTCAGCTGCACTTCGACTTGCTTGATAAAGATCTTCAGTTTGGGAGTCGCCTCAGATTTGTGCTTTAGAAAGAATACCCAAGTAAATCGTGAGAAGTCATCAACAATAACAAGGATGTATTTGTTACCGCCAATGCTCTCGATTGATGATGGACCACATAAGTCGATGTGAAGCAACTCAAGTGGTTCAACAACTTTGGTGTTTATGATTTTTGGGTGACTTTGGCGACTTTGTTTCCCTATTCCACATGCAGCACATAAGTGTTCATGATCGAACTTAAGCAGTGGAAGTCCCCAAACATGACCACCGGTGACTAGTTTGTTGATGTCTTTGAAGTTTAGATGTGAGAGCCTTCGGTGCCACAACCAACTTTCGTCTGAATGGGCTTTGAAGAAAAGACATATGGCTGGATTCCCTTTGATTGGTCTGAGATTCAGAGGGAACATTTCACCTTTTCATTCAGACTTGAGAATAACTTTGTTGGATTTCTTCTTTATTATCTCTAAACCTTCGTCATCGAATGAGACTTTGAGACCTGTACCTCCCACCAGTTGAGACACACTGATGAGGTTATGCTACAATCCCTCTACATATGCCACCTTTCCGATTGTAAAGTCTCCATTGTTTATCATCCCATAACCCATTTATCGTTCCATAAGAGTTGTTACCAAACTTGACATTGTCACCGTTTTGAAGTGGCCGAAACTCCCTTAGCTCTTCCTTCCTTCCTTTCATGTGACGTGAGCAGCCACTGTCTATGTACCATTCTTCGTCGAACTGCTCGTCACTTATAACCTGCAAAAATTAAGCAGATTTAGGAACCCAAAGTTTCTTGGGTCCTCGTGAGCCTTTCACAGAAACAGGAATGGTAAGAGAAACATCAACAAGATATGTTCATTTTATTAAGGTTGTTTCATCTTTCCTCTTAATAGTAAACACTTTGATTTTATTGGAGTTAGATGCAGGTATTTTGGATTCAGGTTCGAGAGTTTGGACTTTAGCTTGCTTTCGGTCTTCATTTGCTGAGGAAATCTTCCTTTTTCCTTTCAAATCCTTCGTCGATTGTGAGCTTGGTGTAGGACGAGAATTAGGCTTAGAAGAAGAATGAGAACGAGAAGAATTAGAGGAATAGAAGTTAGAACGAGAATATTTCCTGTCTTGAGGTTTGAAATGACCCTTTCGGTTGTGACCATTTGAGGGACCGAACCTGGACCTTCGGTTGCTGTTGATTGATGGACCGAAACTGGATTTTCGGTTGTTGTTTGTTGTTGGGCCGAAACTCAGTCTTTTGCTGTAAAAGCTTGATGGACTGAACTCTGGTCTTTGTTTGTTGTCGTTTGGTGGACCGAAACCAGGCTTTTGGTTGTTGTTACTTTCGGGACCGAACCTGTCCTTCCGATTTTGTTCTTCCTGTGGCCTGAAAGTCTTCTTCTGGTTCTTTTGATCCAATGGACCAATGCTTCTTTTACTCTTATTTTCTTCTCCTTTTGACTTGGAGTTTCTATCAAAGTGAGTATAGTGATGATTTTGGGAGCGCTAAAATTGCTTTCGCTCTGAGAGATTTTTCTTGTATCTCAGATTTCTCTGCCACTTTTGATTTTTCACCTGTTTCGGTTGTCTGTGAATATTTGCATTTTGTTTCGGCTTTTCAACAACTGGTTCACTTTCCATGGAAGAGGTTTCGCTTGTAGAAGAGACGCATTCCACCGGAACCTCTTTTGTGCCACTGGAACTGGGCACGTCAAAGTTGGTAGGTTTATTTAGTGGTTCTGCCACATATCTAACTTTGGTCTTCCATGATGTTCGCTCCGACAAACCAATTGTTTCATCTGCGTTGTCTATCGGTGCAGACCAGAAAAACTCATCGCAACTATCTGCATTCTCTTCATTCACCAATGCAGTGAGTTCAGCTGTCTGATGTTCGGTGACTCTTGTGACCTTATAAACCTGATTGGGAGTGGTTCTTACCTTTTGGTAAACAACCGCCTTCTCTTTAAGGATTGGGGACTTATTTTTGGACAGACGAGCGAATTCCACAGAATTTTCAGAAATCAAGTTTTTGTGGTTTTCAGGTTCGCTCCTAATAAACTCTGAACAGTCAACCTCATCCTCTACATAGATTTCACTCATGTCATCGTCCTCATTAAGTTCAGATGCATTTTCAACATCAATTTTATTTTCTGAAGTTAATTTGGTACTCAATGAGTCAAATTTTTGTATAGTTTCGGCTCTGAGTTTCAACTTATCATTTTCATCCAAAAGATTCTTAAGCATGTCCTTACGGTCTTTGGACTTTATAAAAGATTCAATTTTGTCCAGACCATACATATAAGTGGGATTTACATCATCTGAAGATACAACACTTTCACAGTTTTATGCTTCGGCATCGATTTCATCCTCCTTTAGCTCAAGGAAGGGCAAAATCATACGATGTATTTCCTGGCCTATTTCACAGTCTAGATGCAGTTGAGTAATGTTAGTATAAAGTCTTTTTGCAATCAAACAAAAAACATTTCTCTGTTTCAACAACTTAAGATTGTCTCTTTGCAAATAGATATTCTCATCCCTAGACTTAACCAGCTCCAACTCCTTCTGCTCAATCCACATTCTACGCTCCTCACTCTTGGATGAAACCCTGCTTATTTGGTCAGTTAGATTAGAATTCGTGACACGTGTTTGAGTTAAACAACTATCTAGATTTGAAATTCTTGAATTCAAGTTAGTTAATTCTTTTTCATATGATGTTTGTGGAATTTTAAACGAAACAAAAATGGATTATACCTTCTTGATCAGTTCATCTAGTTCACTGATCTGCACACTGAGAGGCTTCGTTGTAAAGCACACGTCCTCTCGTTCCTTAGCCACTTCGTTTCCACCATCAGTGTTGTATCCTCTCATCTGGGATACATCTGTCACAATCAGACATCTTCCACCAGCATCACCACTCTTCGCCACATAGGCCTTTCCATGATAAGGCTTTCTCACCTCATCATCTTCTGAGTCGGTTGACCATACCTATACACCACCGAACTCATCATGATCTACCGAATCCTGCACAACAAGAGCATTCATAGAGGGATTAGTAGTAGCTTTCTTCCTTTTAATCTCCTCCAGTCTTTTCAGGAGACTTGCTTCTTCAGCCTTCTCCTCATCTTTCTCTGCCATTTTCTTCAACACACAATCTTTTGCATAGTGATTTTTCCCACCACAGTAAAAACAGCTGACACCAGAATCACTTTCACCCTTTGCTTCTTTCTTTGATTCTTCAACCTTCGACTCCTCTTTCACTTTTTCAGAGCTGTAGCTTCCCTGCCAATTTCGGTTCTTGTTGGTAGGGAACTTCTTCTTGATAAACCTTCTGGGATTTGACACCATCATAGCATAGTCTTTAGCTGTTAAATCTAGTCTCCCATATTCAAATCTTCTTCTTCTTCTTCTGCATTATTACCTTTAGACAGAATAGCCAAAGACCCCAAGTTTGAAACCACGCTCTTCTCTTGTAGCACAATCTTTTCCTGGGATTTCAGAATCCCCACCAGTTTTGCCAAAGAATACGATTTGAACTGCTCATGCGCTTTAACCGTCGACACAACCGCCCTAAATTCGGGTCTTAGGCCATTTAAGAAAGTGAACTTCTGTTCGATGAGCTTTCTTTCAATGTCATGTTTGATCATCTTGCTGAGAAGATGATTGAACCGATCAAATGTTTGTGTAACAACCTCCTCTGGCTTCTGCTTGAACTTTCCAAATTCAGAGAGAAGTAGGGTCTGAATTGAGTTCTCCAGATCTTCATCTGTGGAGTACAGCTCTCACAGCCGATCCCAGATTTCCTTTGCTGTACCACAAGAACTTACTAATCGAAATGTGTCGGATTGAAGAGCGAATCGAATTAGTCTCAATGCCTTAGTGTTGCATTGGAACTTCTCCTTTTCGTCCTGAGCGACGTCTTTCACATCTTTTAATAGATCATTATACTCCTTTTGAGTTTTAATGATTCTTGAAGTGCTAGAATGAGCGAAGGGGCCAGCAGTGATAGCTTCCCATATCAGATACCCATTATCTTCCGGTCCAATAACATAATCTTCAAAGTGGTGCATCCACACTTCATAGTCTTGAGTGTAGAGGATTGGAATATTGGTTGTTGATCTGATGCTGTTAGAGATGTTGATGGGATTGGATTGAGAATCATCCATGCTTGATCGTTTAACCTGTTATAAGATCAGACTTTGTAATACGTAATATTAGGGCAAGATGAATAATTAATGAGATACGTCAATTATGGAGTGACGGCTCAATAAATATCAATGAATGTGGAATGAACCCTAATCACTTCTTTCACAGAAGAGATGTGTATGAATTACACTGTCTCCTGCTCTGATACCAATCGATGAGTTGAAAAACTCTTTGATTGTTTAGATCTTATACAGGTTAATCAGAATAATGCAAACAGAAATATCAAACACGAGAATGAATCAAAATAAGTTGAATGATTCAATAGATTCACGCCTCAACAGATCTCGATAAAGAACTTCCGCTGTAGAGGCTTTTTAGGGTTACAATCGATAAAAGGTATTCGCTATGAATGATCGACTCCAAAATCCTACGTATAAAGATGCATGCAAGCATCTATAAATACTAAACCCTAATAAATAAATCACGGATGGAGAGGCCCAATCCGGATACAAAATTGGACTATGGACCGAGCCTAAGACGCAACACATAATGGACCCTACACTTTACAATACCGCCATCTTTTAGAGAGCGAAACTCCCTTAGTTTCTCCTTCCTTCCTGTCATGTGACGCGAGCAACCACTGTCAATGTACCATTCTTCATCAAACTGCTCGTCACGTATAACCTGCAAAAAATTAAGCAGATTTAGGAACCCAAAGTTTCTTGGGTCCTTGTGAGCCTTTTACAGGACATGGTATAGTAAGAGAAATATCAACCATATATGCATCTTTTCTTTTAATGGTGAATACTTTAATTTTTTTTGACTTACGAGGACTAGGGTTTTTGACAGAGGGACTAGAATTTAGAGATTTAGAATTAGGAGAGACGTTAGGTTCTTGATTTTTGAGATCAGACTTGTAGGCTTGAGGACTGAAACTTTTCGCTCGGTTGGAGTTGGACGAGGGACCGAAACTCTCCTTTCGGTTGTTCAAGGATGAGGGACCTAAACTTCCCTTTCGGTTGTTTAGGGATGAGGGATTGAAACTCTCCATTCGGTTGTAGTTGGAAGATGAACCGAAACCACCCTCTCGTTTGTTGATGGGTGATGGACCGAAACCGCTCTTTCGGTTGTATTCACTTGAGGGACCGAAACTACCCTTTCGGTTCCAATCTTTTGAAGGACCGAAACCGCTCTTTTGGTTCCTGTCGTAACTGTGCTTCTGGTTCCTTGAGTTTTCCTCCAATTTAGACTTTCTTTCGATCCTTACAAAATCAGGATTTTGAGAGTTCCAAAATCGTTTTCTTTCGGAGAGATTCTTCTTGTATCTTACGTTCCGTTGATGCTTTCGATCGGCGACCTGTTAGGGATTTCTATGAATGTTAGACTTTCTTTTAGAAGCATGAGCACAGCATTCACTCTTTGTTGAAGAAGTGTCACTCGTAGTTTGCATCGGTTCATCCACATATGGTTTAGTTCCAATTGTGCTCGGTACATCGTACTTTGTAGGCTCATTTAGTGGTTCAGGTATATATCTACCTTTCACTCTCCATGAGGTTTTCTGAGAGAGACCCTTCGTCTCGTCTGCGTTGTCGATTGAGGCTGACCAAAAGTATTCATCACATCCACCAGCATTGTCTTCTTCTACCATCGCAGTTAACTCTGCAGTTTGTTGTGGAGTGACTCCCGGCACAATGTAAACTTGATTTGGGGTAGTTTGAACCTTTTGGTACACAACAGCTTTAGCTTTGAGAGTTTTGGACTTGTCGGTAGTGGAGCGAGCAAACTCAACAGAGTTTTCAGAAATGAGGTTCTTATTGGACTTTGGTTCATTCTTGGCTAATTCGGAACAATCTACCAAATCTTCTACATAAATTTCACTCATATCATCGTCCTGATTAAGTTCAAATGTATTTTCAACATCATTTTTGTTATTTGAACATAAGTTGGCATTCAATGAGTCAAATTTTTGTATAGTTTCGGATCTCAGTTTCAATCTGTCATTTTCATCTACTAGATTTTTGAGCATGTCCTTGTGGTCCTTGGACTTTATGTAAGATTCAATTTTGTCCAGACCAATCTTATATGCTGGAGACACTTCGTTTGAAGATACAACGCTTTCACAGTTGTATGTTTCTGCATCGATTTCATCTTCCTTTAATTCAAGGAAAGGTAAAATCATACTATGAATTTTCTTCCCTATTTCACAATCAAGATGCAACTGAGTAATGTTAAAATAAAGCCTCTTAGCAATCAAAAAAAAAACATTTCTCTGTTTGAGAAGTTTAAGATTGTCTCTTTGCAAATAAATAGAATCGTCTTTAGATCTAATTAATTCCTTTTCCTTTTGCTCGATCCACATTCTTCGTTCCTCACTCTTTGATGAAATCCTGCTGATTTGATCAGTTAGGTTAGAATTTGTGACACGGGTTTGGGTGAGACTACTACTTATGCTAGAGAATTTTGACTTCAAATTATTTAATTCCTTTTCATAATTATTAGCAGGTAATTTTAGAGAAGCAAGAATATCTTATACCTTTTTGATCAACTCATCACATTCGTTGATCTGAGTACTGACAGGCTTGGCAGCAAAACATCTGTCCTCTCGCTCTCTTTCTTCTTCAACTCCCCCATCAGTTGTGTATCCTCTCATTTGGGACACACCCTCGGTCACTAAAAAGCATCTTCCCATTGACTGCTCTGCTTTTGCCATCATAACTTTTCCGTGAGTAGGCTTCCTAACTTCATCATCCTCCGAATCTGTGGACCAGACTTCCACACCTCCAAACTCATCACTGTTGGTTGAACCCTGCACAATTAAAGCATTCATAGTAGAGTTATTAACAGCAGACTTTCTTTTCTTTATCTCCTCCAATCTTCTCAGGAGGTTCGCTTCCTCATCATCTTCGCATGTCTTCTCTTCTTTCTTTCTCAGCATGCAGTCTTTGGCAAAATGATTTTTGCCTCCACAGTAATGACAGTCAAATCCTAATTCGTCTCCAGTCTTAGTCTCCTTCTTTGACTCTTCAGATTTTGATCCCATCTTCGGTTCCTCCTTGACCCGTTCGGTGCTATAACTTCCCTGCCAATTTCGGTTTTTTGTTGGCTGGGAATTTCTTCTTGATGAATTTTCTGGGGTTTGACACCATCATTGCATATTCTTTGCCGGTTAGATCAAAATCAGCAAGATCTAATTCCTCTTCTTCTTTGATCGAACTCTTTCCTTTAGAGACAAGAGCTAGAGAACCAAGACCCGAAACAACATTTGTTTCCTTCGATAAGGCATTCTCATGGGATTTTAAAATACCCACAAGTTTTGCCAAAGAGTATGACTTGAACTGTTCATGAGCTTTGACAGTTGACACAACGACCATCCATTCAGATCTGAGACCATTCATGAAAGTGACCTTTTGTTCAATCACCTTTCTTTCAATCCCATGCTTTATCATCTTGCTCAAAAGATGATTGAAATGATCAAAAGTTTGGACAAGTTTTTCTTCAGGATTTTGCTTAAAATCACAAAACTCTGACAACAGGAGTGTTTGAATAGAATGTTCCAGATCTTCATCTATGGAATATAATTCCTTCAATTTATCCCAGATCTCCTTAGCTGTAGCACAAGAACTTACCAGACGAAACGTATCCAATTGCAGCGCAAACCTTATCATCCTTAGAGCTTTGATGTTGCACTGAAACTTCTCTTTTTCATCCTGAGGAATGTCTTTGACGTCATTACAAGCTGATTGTATTCCTTCTACGTTTTAACAATCTTTGACGTGCTAGAATGAGCGAATGGGCCTGAAGTGATTGCTTCCCAGATTAGATACCCATTGTATTCCGATCCAATCATGTAGTCTTCAAAGTGATGCGTCCAGACTTCATAGTCTTGCATATACAAGATCGGTATTCTTGTTGTAGACCCTATGCTGTTGGAAATATTGATCGGATTGGTTTGAGAATCGTCCATAGACATCGTGAATACTTTTGATCGAAAAACTGTAAAATATCATACTTGTAAATTTTCAATTAGGGTTGGATTAACAATTAATGAGATACGTCAATAAAGAGTGATGGCTCAATAAATATCAATCAATGTCGAATAAAAACCCTACGAACTTCTTCGACAGAAGAGGTGTGTATAGATTACACACTATCCTACTCTGATACCAATTGATGAGTTCAAAACTCTTAGATCGTTTAGATCTTTCACAAGTACGATAAAATAATTCTAACAGTTTAAGAACAAATTAAGAACAAACACAGAACATAATCGAATATGAGCTTATGATTCAAAACTGAGTCATGCCTCAGCAGAGCTCGATGAAGAACTTCCGCCTTAGAGGCGAGCTAGGGTTTACAAAACAGTGAATACGAAAACAATGAAAAGCGCTAACTTCTAAGTCTGCATGTATGCAGCTTATATACTAAACCCTAATGCAAAATAATGCATGGCTGGACAAGCCCAATACCGGCAACTAAACTAGGCTATGGACCGAGCCCATGACGCAATCCACTAGACTCAACAGGAGTAAATGAATCGAACCTAAAAAGAAGTTTTCTTATTATTGAATTTAGTTGGTTTTTACTTGCTTTAGATGTTAGTTACTTAATTAGCGTATTAGTTAATTGTTTAAGTTTCTAGTCTTGCAAAACTAGAGAAAACCTTTTACTTTGATTACTTGTTTTAGTTAATTCTAGTCATTAGTTTAATTACCGTTCCCTGTGTTCGATACCCTGGTTATTTAACTATACCACTAATTGACAGGTCCACTACTTTTGTGTGTCTAAATTATATCTTAAAAGTAGGACTAAAACTAGTGCATTTATATACACATCAGTGTCAAATCATAATTAAGAAAACTTTTGAGTTGTATTAGTTAAAAAAAGGGGGTTTCAAATTAATGTGGTTTGAGAAAGTTAAAAAAAGGGGGTTTCAAATGCATGAGATTCAAGAAAAGATGCTAGCTTTATAAGTATGTATGATATATACCTTCTTTACCATTACCAGTTTATAAGTTACTTATGTATCTTATTGCAGAACTGAATGCCCACAAGTACATTTGCACTTTTTTCATTTTGATACATTACTTTCCATTTACATGTCCTACTTATATTGTACAACTAAACAAGGCGCTGTTGTTTCTTCTTCTGTTTTTCATCTAGTTAAGTTTTATATGGTAAAGTATCACTATGGGTAATAATGTCTCCTTGATAAACTGTTGCATTAGTAAGATCAAGATCTGTTTCTTTTCTAGATATAATAAACCATTTAAATGAGACTAAGGGGTCGTTAGTTAGTTGTTGACTGAATAAGGATATAATATACATCAGAGTATAAAGATCGGTTTAGTTTGATGTTAATGTTGATTTATTGATTTACAAATATGTTACTATGATCGATTATATGAATTGTGACTTTTTGTAGTTGTAAATTAAAATAATCCTTAGCTGTTGCACTGTTCATTGCTTACCTCTTCGGTACGGACAAACAAACTCTATTGCGAAATTACTGCAAACAATTTTTCTCAATGTTTAGATTTCTAGGTACTAGACATTTCTCTAACTTTTAATTCCTAGAATTCATTAGTTTTGTGGATTTCATCAGCAATGCGGCAATGCCTTAATTTAATTTTCTAAAATTTTCATTGAAATAAGTCATCTTATGACAATTGACATATTATGCATATGATATATTTGTTAATTATGTAACTGAAAATGATGTTGATGTGTTTAATTGTTATAACTTTTAGTTTTCTTTCTGTCTTTCTTATGACAATTGACATATTGTGCATATGATATAATTGATAATTTTTGAGTTTTTATGAACAGGTAACTAAAAATGATGTTGTTGAATGTGCAATTAAATACCACATATAGGATCTTACTACCAGAGTTATGTGTTTGAGTGCTTTGTTGAAACCGTCATCCCGTTTACCTGTGAGCACAGTAAGTTACTTATTTGATCATCCTTAAAAGCACTAAAATTTAGTTTATATGTAAATCACACGTGAATCACATAGGAATTACATGTGATTCACATGTAAATTACATGTAATTCACATATGAATCACATGTGATTCACATGTAAATCACGAGTGAAACACATGAATTACATGTGATTCACATGTAAATAACATGTAATTCCATTATGAATTACATGTAAATCACATGAAATTCACATATGAATCACATGTGATTCAAATGTAAATAACAAGTGAAACACATATGAATTACATGTGATTCACATGTAATTCACATATGAATTACATGTGATTCACATGTTAATCACAAGTGAAATACATGAATTGCATGTGATTCACATATAAATAACATGTAATTCACATATGATTTACATGTAAATCACGAGTAAAACACATATGAATTACATGTGAATCATATGTAAATAACATGTAATTCACATATGAATTAAATGGGATTCACATGTAAATCACATGTAATTCACATATGAATCACATATAAATCACGAGTGAAACACATATGAATTACATGTTATTCACATATGAATTACATGTGATTCACATGTAAACCACATGTAATTCACATAGGAATCACATGTAAATTACATATGTATTACATTTGATTCACATGTAAATTACAAGTGAATCACATATGAATTACATATAACTCACATGTAAATCACAAGTGAATCACATATGAATTATGTCTATATGCTCACATGCATTTTGTGTGATTGTTCTTCGTTAATTACTTTTTAAAATTTTCTTATGAATTTCACATTTGAATCTTAAAAGATATAATCACATGTGAATATCATATTATATAATCACATGTGAATCTTACATGCTATAATCTCATGTGAATCTACCTGATATATACATGTGCATTTTTGTGAGTGTTTTTGCATTAGTCATTTTTTTAGTGATATATATATATATATATATATATATATATATATATATATATATATATATATATATATATATATATATATATATATATATATATATATATATATATATATATATCATTTTACTTGTTGGTGAAACAAAAAAAAACTAATCATAATGGAGAGTGTTTACCCGGTCAAAAGAAAGGAGTGTGAGAGGAGGTTGAGCAAGAAATTCTTTGGGCTTTCCTTGCTTTGAGGCTTGTTTGTTTTTGTCTCGTTTATATAAGGAGTGATAACCCCAAGAAGCCTAGCTTTCTTAGCCTCCCAGATCTTATCAAAATTTGGCGATTAGTATAATACAAACCTTTGACTATTATTAGATATAGTCATATTAATTAATTTACAGTATTTCTTGATGAATAAATAATAACAAATAACAAATTAATTAAATCTAGTTAGTTATTTTTATATTCTGTTGAACCAAAGTATGTATCCTAAACAGACTCATATAATTAATTATTATTCCACCCATGTGTGGTGGGCATATACGTTCAACAATAATTGCATTAGTATAATGAATATTAAGGCGGTTCTTAAAATTAACTATGAAATGGCGGGTAAAGGAACCAATGAAGACACTTAAATTCCTATTAAACATAGATCTAGGTGTTGATGTTCATATTATAAGAAATCCAAGTAATACAGGCGACCGTATTATCGGCGACATAGGAAACATGTCGTTGCTAATGCCAATGTCGCCGGTATTACTACAAAACCACGATGTTTTTCCAAACTGCACCCCATCCGTCGATCGCACATCAAATCCAAAGGTCAATTGGTGTTCATCTTTTATAAGTTGGATGTTTCCTTAAATGGTAATTAGAAGTTTATTATTTATTTTGGTTTATATTTATTGGTATTTTGGTATGTCGACAATAATTAGGATGTTATTAGTATGTTCATATTTATTTTGTAGGTGGAGGATCCCGTTGATGATATTATAAAAAAGCCGACATATGGTAAGAAAATTTTTAAGTGGTTTTAATCGATGTCAAAAAAAATGATGTGGCTGAATGATGTGGCTGAATGACGAAGATGAAGAGGATTTCATGGGTGATGATGAAGGAGAATGATGGGTGCGAAGACAGCAATGATGATTATTTAGTTTATTTTTAATATGTTGAACGTTTGTTTATGACTAACTATATTATTGTTGGATTTTTATTAATTAAGTATGTAATGGATTTTTATTAATTAGCAGTTTAGGTTGACAATGTGGATTATGTATTATGTATTTTATACAATTCTATTACTACAATCTATAGATTTTTAATAGATATTTTAGCAGAATTATTTAAAAATAAATAAATGGTATTCCCGGCGACAATACCTATTATCGGGACATATAGCGCCGTATATTGTTCCAGTGATCATTAACACCGGCACCACCATTACCGGAAACGCTATTACCGATGATAAAAGTCCTTTAGCGACGGAATATTTGCGACGACGTAATAATGGCGACATGTCTCTATTAGTACCTATATTTTTTGTAGCTAATCATACAAACGATTTCGCACAAAAGGACTCTCAAAAACCGAATATGAAACTTTAGAATCGATTAATTCCTCTTTATGAGATAGAAACGGTATATATATATATATATATATATATATATATATATATATATATATATATATATATATATATATATATATATATATATATATATATATTCTATTGAGGAAATTTGGTGAAGATATGCTTGGACATGTCAGCATGCCCATATTTCTTACACCGATCAACGTTGAACCGGCGTTAGTTCAAAGCAATCAGTGGCGGACGCAGACTGTTTTAGTAGGGGTGTCTCACGTACTTCAAGCGGGTGCACGTAATAGAAAAAACCAAAAAAAAAAAAATTTATACTGCGTTCCGGAAATTGAGCAGTGGTCCGGGACCCCAAATGTCCTACATAGGTCCGCCACTGAAAGCAATGTTTTAAAAACCGGTTTTTTAGTTGAACCGGTATGGTGACAGGTTCCCGGTTCGACCGCCGAGTGAACCGGTTTCTATATTTTTTATTTTTTTCTATTTCCTATATATATATATATATATATATATATATATATATATATATATATATATATATATATATATATATATATATATATATATATATATATATTATGAATTTGATGTTTACAAGTTCAAACATTAAAAATACATATAAAAATAAGTTGTAAATGAATTCAAATACATTAAAATAACACATAACCATAAGTTTTAATGTTTTACATCAATCCATATACGTCAAAAAAAAATATATATAATATCGAAACCAAATATAATATTAGATGAATACAACCATATCAAAAAACTTTATAACATTTACTATATGTTTTTATTTAGAGAAAACTAAATAGATTTAGAAAAAAAAAATCATCAAAGTTTAGCATGTAAATGGTTTTTTTTTTTTCATGTGTATTTATTCGGTTTAACCGTTTCAACCAGTTTATTTTGACCGGTTCAACCGGTTTTTTCTAAAAACCGGCCGGTTCAATCCAGTTCAAAAATTAATATAAAACCGGTGATAGTTGAACCGCTCTTTCTTCCGATTCCCGGTCCAACCGATTCGACCGGCCGGTTCAAACCGGTTTTTAAAACATTGGTTCAAAGAAGCATTCCTAATCCATAAACTATGGGAAACTTAAATAACTTTTGAATAAGTTCATTCTAACTATAAATAGATTTTATAATTAAGCAATATTCATATACTATATCCTATCTAATGCCATCGTCAAATCTTACATGAGAATAGCCAGTCTATCATTTTATTAGAAAGCAAAGATGAAAAGACATCGATTGAAAGAAGTCCTACATAGTCTTTTTCACAACAACATTTCGTAAAAAAAAAAAAAAAAAAAAAAAAAAAAAAAAAAAAAAAACTTTATTATAAAGTCGTTTAAAGCACTTTCCCAAAACTTCCCTATTACAGAAAGCTTCGTACTGCAAAAGTGCTTTTAGGTCCATCGCTGCTTATGTTGCCTACTGTCTCCCCTCCAACACCAAGAAAGTCTCTGGTCGTTTTCCCACCACTCACTTGCTCCAAACCCATCTTAAAACTAGAGTTTTGAGGTGGCTGCTGTTCTTCTACAGAGTTCAAATTTTTCCACTCCTCATCATAACCACCACTTCCGCTCTCAACACCACCTTGATAGCCACCACTACTGCTAAAAGACTTCAAGAGCTCATTCATGTTGCTGTGATTCCCATTGCTACCTTCGGGGAAAGTTGTATACCCTCGGGGAAAGTTGCTAAAACTGTTGGTCCTAGAGGTTGAACCAAGTGTTGCAGCCTTCTGAAGCATTCCAGTCGCTGAAAGCTGTTGAGGCATGGTTTCTTTATGTGATGAAAAATAAAGTGAAGTAGAGTGATGTGACACAAAGCTACCACTTGAGAACAAACTTAATCCCTCACCACTTCCAGAATTTATAGGGTTTCCCATGATACTGAGATTGTAGAGTTGCATGTTGTTATGTAGTGTGGTTGTGTTGTTCACAAGATTAGTTGTTGTGTTGTTCAGAGAATTTATAGGGTTCTTTTGATTTGATGATGACCCAAACAAAGGTGGAGTGGGAACTTGTGGGCCCATGGAGGTTTTGATCAGGTTCTGAGTAGAGGGAACTTGTGGGGCCAATTGAGGCGAATTTGTATTCACCTGGTTATGGTTGCGGGAGCTTTTGAATGAGCACACTCCCTTTGGAGTTATGGTTGTTATCCCTTCAGCCAATGCCTCACAATATGCCCTATGATTGATGAAGCTGTCACGCCTGCAAAATAAATGGAAATTATTAGGATTGATTAGATGAGTTCAATGTCGGAATTTGATAATATTCAAACTTTTATATTTTTACAAAGATGATATTATTATTATTTTGTTTTTTCAGTCTAGGCATATTGCAGAATCTGCCTGCCGATTTTGTGAGTCTTTTGATTTATTGAAAGGAAAGAAATTAAACACATAATAAATTAATAAGTTATTAGTTACAAGATATATATAGATGAACTAATTAATTACAAATTAAATGAAAACAAAAAGCTTAATAGCAAGATGTAAACAAAAATGTTATCCCATTTCTTGTTTTGTTTTTTGATCTCGAATTTTTGTTTACCAAAACTATTCTCAATATATGCAATTTTTCTAACTTTTGTTTCTTTTTGTAAAGCATATTTTATATTTTAAGTTATATTTATGTGCATTGCTACAAATTATTCCGAAAAATGTTCATAAATATATACCAATTTAAAGTCAAACATTGCTTGTTGGAAATCTATAAATATTAAAGTGTGACAACTAATATATAATAATGGTAGTTCTTCAACAATCAATACCAGAGATATCCAACGACTAGACCCAAATCGAGCTAAAAAAACAATGATAAAAAACTGAAAAAATCTTGCATCAAAGATAAAATTAAATTGGTTTATCTGATTTGAAAGAACCGACTCATTAATTAATATAGGATCTATAGTGGTTTAACTGCATCAAATACTGAAATATACAAGTTACGATTAATTAAGTGCAACTGTGGAGCCTATTTTGATTAAATAAAAGCAAAACTAATCCATTTGTTTGAAGATAAAACGGGAACAATATTTTTTTCTAATCTTTTTTGAAACACAAAAGGAATTATATTAAGTAATTAAAGTTATACCTTGCGAAGACAGTACCACAATGGCATGGATACTCTTTGGTGCCACAAGTCTTTGAATGCGCTTTCAAATCAGAATTGACTGCATACATTTTTTCACACTTTTGGCACTTGTATTTCTTTTCACCATGCTTTCGTGAATAGTGTTTCTTGATGCCAGTGAGGTCTCCAAGAGCATGCGAAGGCTCATGGTTGACACAAGTAGGCTCAGGACACACATACACCTTTCTTTTCGCATCATCCGTTGCACTCTTCTGCTTAAGTTTCCATGGCAAATTGTGTCCCCTTTTGTGAAGTTGCAAGTTTTGGTCTCTTGGGAACCCTTTGTAGCATACCTCACAAACAAACCTGTTTTTTGCCATTAGGGTGGCAGGAGATAGTGCTATAACCTCAACATCCGAATCTATCACCACTGCACAAAAAGTTAAAATTTAGATATTAATCATTTGTTTTATAATCTAAAGTGTATCATAAAGTAAAATTGGTCATAGAAAAAGACAGATCTGTTTTTTGTTTGTTTTCTTTTACCAAAAAGGTTTCCTCCAAATCAAGGTTTTTTTTTTTTTTTTTTTCCGTTTTCAAGAAAGATACGGGAAAGGAGAGAAAACAGTTGAAAATGCTTTTGTTTGTACATGTTTTTCCTTTTCATTTAAACAAACAAATGAATTCTTTTTGAAGGATATATGTATATCATATATGACGAAAATTTTTGAAGAACTTGCATGGGAATTTTGGTGTGTTTCTTCGCTTCTTGTGGGGAACAGTTTGAGGTTGAGTTTGTGACACCCCATGATTATCTTGTTGAATGTTGTTGGCTTCGTTCAAATGATCTTCTTCATTCTTGTCCCCCAACAGCAGCATTGATGAAAAAGATGAGCCTGAAGCCATCTCTTCACAAGCGTTCTTCTATGCTAGCAACTGATAAGCAATGAAACTATTGACTAAAGCTACAAACTAGCAAAAAAGTCACTAATTTAGTTATAATTTAGAAGGAGATGTTGAAGAAGAAGTTGAAACAAAAAGTTAACTAATCTGAACTACTCTTATATACAAACACATACACAGTGGAGCCTCAGTTTTCGTTGCTATGATTTTCTCCAGTTCTTATCGTTTTCGAGATGCTATGCTTTTTATTTCGAGATGAAAGCTCCAATTTAAACTTATAGAACTTCTTGGTTAGGTGCATAAATATGTTTCAAAATTTACTTATGTGGCTACATGTACACATGGCAGTGGACCCAACCAGTGGCCGTATAAAAACAAAATATGTTGCGTAAGCAAAATAAGAGGAGAACCACCGTCCCCTCTTTCTCTTTCACTCTCTTACACTTACGTCATGTGTGTCCAGGTGTAATATGCGGTGATGGAACATGTTTTATACTATCTTCATCCGAAAATAAGTACTTTTTGACTTTGAATATTACAATATATATAGAATGAATTTAACTATTCAAGGTTAATTTTTTTTCTTTATAAAAAAACAAATTACATATACTTAATATAATTATGTAGTTAGTAATATAATTATCCTACACAAGAAATAATTAACTATATGTAGTTTTGAAGTTTTATTCATCTCTGTTTTTAAAATGTTGATAATTCGATAAATCTTTTATGTAAATGTTATTTGATAACAAGAAAAAAAATAATGGTGTATAAAGGGAAAATCACTTATAAGGGTAATTATTTTTCTTGTATTCTTCACATTTATGTATCTTCTGTATTTTTGTGTGTGTGTGTATATATATATATATATATATATATATATATATATATATATATATATATATATATATATATTTGACCATTTAACTTGTTATATATGATCACATATTGTCATTGTCATCGGGTATAACATATGGTAATATGTGAAAAAATTAACAATTTAAATGGTTAAATGTATACAAAAAAAGAAAGTTGAATAATGTGAACAAAACGAAAAGTTAATTACTCAGATAAGTTATTTTTCCCATTTTTAATAACAATTTTATTTTTCATAATTGTTTTTATTATTTTTTTTCAAAAATTATTTTTAAAACATCAATTATTTCCTAAATATTAATTAAATATTGATTAATTTTAAATTTTACTTTTTAATTAATAAATATGTTTTTGTTTTGTGAAATATTTTCTATAGCCTCTTATATTTTTTTATGTTCTTTTTAAGCATATAAAATATTTTTAATGTAAATAGTATTTAGCAATAAAATTAAATAAATAAATATGTAATAATAAGTATGGAGGGTCTTTTAAAAAATAAAAACAAAATATTACTTACCAAATAGAAAAACAAAAAAAATCTATATAATGTAACTGATTTACAGTTATTCCAACTTTTTAATACTTTTTAATTAGAAGTTTATAAACTTTTAATTATTTTAATACAAAATTTTAAACTGGTATTTACGAAGCTTTTTAAATTGTTATAAAAAATATTAAATTGTGATACAAAATCTGTGAAACACATTAAAAATGTTATAAAAAAAAGTTTAGCAATAAATGTATGGAAATTATAAAAAAAATTGTATGAAAATGTAAAAAAAAAAAAAAAACAAAAAAAAACAAGTTAAAAACTTGTAAGAAAAATTTAAAACATTTATAAAATATTTGGTTTAAAAGCACTTGTATAAAAATTATAAGAAAGTATAAAAAAAAAGTTAAAAAAAATTATAAGCAAAGTTTAAAACATTGTATTAGAAAAGCTATAAGAAAAGGATATCAAAAAAATGTTATAAGAAATTATAAAAAAATTTAAGAAATTTGTACAAAAAAAATTACTCATATTTAGACAACTTTCTTTTTTGTTACACATTTAACCATTTAACTTGTTAAATGTATTCACATATTACCCTTGTCACCTACTATAACAGGTGACAATGATAATATGGGAACACATTTAACAAATTAAATTGTCAAATGTGTACAAAAAAAATAAATTTACCTAAATGTGAACAAGATGAAAATGTAATTATTCTCGCAAGTCATTTTTCCGTGCGTAAAATAAGTGATTTTGGCTGATGACTTGACCTTCCTTTTGTTGAGGTTTTATTTTCTTTATTTTCGTAATTACATTGATTAAAACTGTTTTTTATAAAACCGTAGAAAAATAGTAAACATGTTAAAGAACATGTTTGGCAACAATATAATACTTTTAGACTCTGTAAACTTCAAAATATCATATTTGTCCAGCTTAATTTTTCAATAACATATTTACCATTCATAAACCTTCAAAATATCATATTTGCCCAAAAAAAAAATTATAATGTTTTTAATATTTTATAATCATTTTTATACCTTAGAATTATTATAATAATTAAGAAATTTAACCATATTACCCTTATGTCTATGATAATAGAATGTAAACTTCTAAATTGTTGGAATGTCGGCCTCTTGACAGACAAAAAGATTTATCTTCAACCCTTTCTATGAAATGTATATTTTGATTGTTTAGTTTTTGTTGTTCTTGATTATTATTATGTTGTAGATGAATGATATTTTAGATATTATCATTGCTATTTTGATGTATAAAAAGTGCATATACGATATTTTGATATTTAAGAAGGGCATATATATGATATTTTAATATTTAAAAATGACATATACGATATTTTGAAATTTATCAAAAGGTAAATATGATATTTAGAAATTAAGTTTGACAAATATGATATTTTGATGTTTAAGAAGGGCATATATGAAATTCTCCATATATATATATATATATATATATATATATATATATATATATATATATATATATATATATATATATATATATATATATATATATATGACTAAGTTATTCTATTCAAAGTAATTATTGTGTTATTGTATGAATAACTGTAGGCCAATCAATTTTACTTATTTAAAGAAAGTGATTAATATATATTATTAAATTAAATGTAATTGAAAAATATCATCTAATTTAATTACAAGGGTATTTTAGTCAATTAATATAGATTTAATAAAGGAAAATTGTATATTTTAAGGGGTCATAGATTCTATTAATTTTAAAAATCCAATTTTACGAATTATAACTATTTTAATTCAGACATTCTGACAAAATATGTTTATTTATTTAATTTTTTACTCAAAAATAAAAATATTCTTGAACAAGAAATAATAAAAATATTCTTCAACCTATTTTTTGATCATGACTTTAAGAACTTCATGTAGAATAACAAATTCTTGAACAATCAATTGAAAAATAAAAACAAAAAATACATTATTTCTTATAGAATACGGGTAACAATTGTTAAGAATTACAACGACTAATACATTCTAAAAGAATAATGTGGTCTGTTTCAATTTTGTGGTCCGTTCTTCAAGCATCAACTTTTGTGATTCCAACAGAATTGGACTTCGTGATTCCATTCCAACAGAATTGGAATACGTGATTCCATTCCAATAGAATTGGAATCTCACCAATATCATCCATTGAATCATCTACATAAACATACTTGATACCTTTTTCAGAATTCAACATTGTCAAGATCTTGTACTGTCCACATAAATGAAGTGTTAAATCATTAAAAAAACAAAAAAAACAAAAAAAAAACAAAAAATATAAATTGAAATATGAATCAGACAATTTAAATCAGTCCCTTTGTTGCATTAATCAGACCATTTGAAAGAAACACAGATGATCTCCATATCACTCAAAACCCCCAAATTCCACTTGAACTGCAATTATAAAGTTGAGTTATCGATTCCTGTAACAAACAAAAACGGAAGGAAAAAACCCTAAGTGAAAATTAACTCGAATAGAGATTCATGTTACTTCATTATATCAAAAATCTAATCTAACCAAACATCGATTCACTCAAACTTTCTCATCATGAACATATGGTCACAGTTTCCTAGGGTTTTGAAATCGTTGCATAATTATATTAATCTTCGAATTTGCCATTATTTAATATTACAACAATCAATTAGTCATTATCAGGACCGAATTTCCTCAACAAATAAACTATAGTCACTACTAGAAAAACAGCCTTTTACGACGCGCGAACCACGACACTCGTTGATTTATGTTACGTAAAAGAGAGTGACATTAAAAAAGTGTCATCACTTAATAAAATTTAAGGATTTAGGTCACGCATTATTGTGTGCCCTTGAATTAGTGTCGTAAGAAAAAAAATTAAAAACACGGAGGGCACTTTATCTTAAATGTGCGTCCTCTGTAAGTGTCGCTTTATAATTTTAATGAACGCACTTTTTTTAGTAGATAGGGGAAAATGAAATCCCCAAAATTTTGAAAACCCTCATTGTTCTTTTCTCCCCTCTCCCTCCTCTCTTGTCTCTGATCCGCTTCTCCGCTACTTGTTAATCTTCTCATCTGATCTCTGCTCGATCTCCTTCTTATCAGTATCATCAAACATCTCGTTCTCCGCCCCCTCCCTATCTATAACAAACCTCTCTCTCTCTCTTCTCTCTTCTCTCTCTCTCTCTCTCTCTCTCTCTCTCTCTCTCTCTCTCTCTCTCTCTCTCTCTCTCTCTCTCTTTCTCCCATTACCCACCACAAATGGTTTTTCGAACACAAGTCAGGGAAAACTTAGGTCGATTCTCCATGTTTTAGCAACAAATTTGTAGACATCCATAAACATATTGTGATTTCAAATTCATCTTATGAAATCAAAATTCCGTCAATTTCGATTTGATGCAGGTAATACACGACCAACTACAAGTCTCTTCTCTCTCTCTCTCTCTACCCCTTACTGTTCGACAACCACCTGGTCACCCACCACCCTTCGTCTTCTCTTTGGTTCACCACCGCCACCAATAAAGCCCCATTATACCACCAGCACAACATACCACAAGATTAAAGAATAAAACATTGGGTTTGTGTTTTTGAATCCCAGGTACAACATTTGATGAGGTTATTTTTTCTTAGTCTACTAATTTAGTATTTTTTTTGGTTTTTTAGGGCTTCTCATGGTGTGATGATGATGCAAAGAAGGGTGACACTGGTCCGCTGAGTCACCCCTCCGACTTCTTACACTTGGGTAAGATAATTATATATTTAAGGTATTTTTGTTTTTTTGTTTCAAATTGCTTCTCAACGCTTACGACCCTCAGCCCATCCCTTCTCTTCTGTCTTTTGAAATCATATCTATTTTAGAACTCAATTGTATATTTTTTTAGGTCTTTAATCTTGATCCTTTTGGGTAAGATAATTATATTTTTCTGTTTCTTAACTGGATAAGTTTTCTAGAATTTGAAAAATATTGATCTTCCTCAGGTTGATGCCGAACTAAACAAAGAACTAGAACAATGGAACTACATTACTTATGTCATCACTCTCGTCCAGGTCTTTATTTTCGCATCCTTTTCTTTTCTTTTTTTTGTTGTTCTTCTTAATTTTGGGATTAATCTAAACTTGGAGTATCTCATGTTATTGGAATCAGGCCTTCTTTCGTTAGAATTTTTGCAATCGATAAGTTGGGTTTGTTCAAGCAAGAATTAAGAATAACTGGTCGATTTCGTTTTTGGGATGTCCACCATGTGTTTGATGTTTTGTCTTAGTGGGCCTGCTTCTCGATTTAAACTGTCTTCATATAAAAAGTAATAGTTTAAACATAAATGAGCATAAAATATGTCTCTTTTTCAATGTGATTAGCCCTTTCATCTGTCGATATGTCTGGAGTTTTTGTTTTACGATGAACTTGATATGATCTTACAGGAGAAAGGAGCTGATGAGATTTTTCTCAAGGCAATGGACAGAGATATTAACAAAACTGTTATGATAGCTGAATTAATTAAGGTAAAATTAGTTAGTGATTCATATAACAATTTTGATTCTTTCCATACCTATATATCGTCTTTATTTTTTTTCTGATTAAAAAAACTTGTTGTTTCAGAGAAGGATTGCTGGTCTTCATCAAATTACATCTATTGGTTCTGCCGATATAACAGATATGTGGGAACCACTAGAAGAAGGCCTTCTCCTGTAAGAACATTTTTTTTCTTGATGTTATAATGACGTGGAAATAACTTTTTTTTTCTTGAATTTAGTCTTGAAACTACCCGCCACGTGTCAATGATTACGATTACCTTGTCAAGAAAAGAGCTTGACACATTATCCATCGAGTAAACTTCCCTAAACTTTCTTCTCATAATTTCACCATCCAATATTTTATTTCATTAATAGTGATGAAAAATAATGCCATAATCAGTTAATAGGATTTTTTTCCCATATGGATAGAGTGGCTGAATGGGTAAATAATGTTTTTTCCAGATAACATAAAAGTTGTTTTTTTATAAGTGAATAAACGAGGTTAAATGACTATTTTATCCTTACACTCCAACAAACATTTTTATTTTATTTTTCTTAAAAATTTACACATTTTCTGTTCCCACATATTTTATAGAATTGTACTTTTTTGTAGGAAATTATAACAATGGGGGGATTGAGTACAATGGAGATGGTGGGTGGGAAGATGGGAAAGGATATGGTGGTGGATGGGATGACGGGCGTGGTTTTGGTGGAAGAGGACGGGGACGAGGAAGAGGTCGTGGTGGTGGTTATCGTGGTGGTGCCAAGAGAATAAATTCACTTCAGGGTTTTTTGAAGGCAGTGAGAGTAATTCTGTTGTTGATGCTTATGAATTGAAGGTAAAAATATCAGCATTTCCATATTAACAAGAAGCATCTGAATTATTATTATTAACTTTGTTTGTGCAACTTACAGCTCAGGCTTGAGCATATTCTTGAGAGGATATCATTAATATCTGATGCTGGAAACACAGAAAAAACTTCACTGATCACAAATACCCTATTCATTGGAGGGGCACTAGCTGCAAGATTTGTTTAAACACTGCAACATTTAGGGATTACACATATATATTGTGTTTGTGTTCTAATGAAATTGGGCAGGCTGAATCTCAACAGGCAGATTTGTTTGAGTATCAAAACTTTTATGTAAGTGATTAATTAATCTTCCTTTTTTCATTTAATAAAAAACGGGTTGTGATGATGAACATGAACATATAGGTGATGAAGAAGAAGCAGACATCAGTCAGATCTTTGAAGAAGCTCATCAATTTATTGAAGTTGTTGAACAAAAAGGTGAGCTCTATTTTATTTTATTTTATTTTTTGTTGTTTTTATTTAATATGTTAAGAGTTAATATATTATTAAACAAATCTTTTTTGAAGGGTAAGAAGGTCATTTATGTTTCCATTTGTATTCCTTTCTTCTTACTCTTCCCTTGCAAGCATGTCTTAGTCGTTGGTTACCCATTTAGACATTATATATGACAATGCTTATTATTGGTTAGGTGTCTGAGCTGGAATCTCAAATCGAGGTTGGATAATGATGAATTGAACCCAGAACAAGTCAATTATGTTAAGGACTTCATTGATGACTATGTGGAACGAAATCAGGTCATCATATACTTTTTTCCTTTTCACATTTTCTCAATAGTTTCTTTGAGGTTCTCTCCACTATACCACCTTGTCAAATTCAGGATAAAAGAATCTTGTGGTTTTCACTTTTCACAAACCATCTAAAAGTAAAACCACCACAAACCATTTCATCTGCAGGAGGATTTTGATGAGTTTGAGGATGTTGATATGTTATACAACACCTTATCACTAGACAAAGTAGAAGCTCTAGAAGATCTTGTTATCATGCAACTCTTGGTCATGTGTTTGTATATCACTGGTCATGTGTATGGGTGAAGGTCTGGATGGTGGTCTGAATGGTGCATGCACCAAAGCCCGCAAATGGATCTTGGATCATGGCAGTGTCACTACCATCCCATCATGGGGCAAAACATGGTTTTCTGTAATACATCAACTTTTTCTTTTTTTTCTTTCTCCTTTGTGTGAGTGTATTATATAGAATATATGCTTTAGTTTATATTTGAAAAAAACTTAGAAAAGTTTATTTGTTTTTAGATACTTGGTGTGTGCGAATGGGAAGGAACCAACCCAATGCCCCCGGAGTTCTGGCACCTTCCATCTTTACTTCCTATGTATCCAGGTTAATCTACTCATTATCATGTATCAAAGTGTGTATTCCAATATCAGCTATGATGATTTGTGTATTTACAAAATTTTGAAATATCTCTCATTTATTAAATTCAGCAAAAATGTGGTGTTATGGTCCACATGGCCTCGTTAAGGTAACAACATATCTGTTGTTCAAACTTCAAAACCCTACTTTCTGAATTTATATTCCATTCATCATCTAGAAACTAGTTCCAATTAGAAACCATGTCAACTTAGTCAAGTTATCTGCTCATAGATAATAGCCTTCTGGACGTATATGTCATCATATTACATCCTCCAAATACTACTTAACATATGTCTATTTAAATCTCATATATTAGTTTTTTTGCAGCTCTCAATCTGATCTGGAAGCTAATTTGTTTAAGGTATATATATATATATATATATATATATATATATATATATATATATATATATATATATATATATATATATATATATCCTTGTTATCTCCATTTTAGCCATGTCTGAGTTTTTACAGTATGCCACTTTCAAATCAAAGGCATAACCATAATTATGACTTTTATGGCAATTCATTCGTTCTCATGTAGATACACATATTCTTATCTTAATACAAGCTACCATATAATTTAGTAATATACCACTTTGACTTTTCTTTTTGGGTTTTGCAGGACTTACTGTAGGTTTGAAAAACTAGATTCGTGTAACTTTTGCTGCAGACCCATCTTCTCTTGAAGAAGCTCTTGATAGAGTGAAGTCTTTTGGCCAAAAGCATTCTCATCAGCAAAAGGCTATTTTTCTAGTAGTGCCTTTTGTCTTACAATTGTTATATTTAATGTTCAGGATGATTTTGATAACATAACTCGTTTTCTAATACTAGCAAGAGAACCTATAATCCTAGGAATTGACAAGCCCTAGAAGGTAACAAAAAAGATAATTTATTTTATTGTATTTTAAATCAAATTATCAAATCATATATAAACTACCCAAACAATATTCAAATTTTATTTTATCGCCTCACTTTTGCAGACGAGCATTGTGTTTACATTAAAAGAAGGCCCTAGGGTCTTGTTCAATGCTTTAGCTGTGTTTGCTCTAAGGAAGATCAACTTATCAAAAGTAAGTTATTTTTTTCACCCTTTTATTTAATATTTTTGTGATTGAATGAAAGTCTTAATGAAAGTAATTGACAACCCTTTTTCTGTAAATGATGTTGTGATTGTGGGAGAGGTGTTGTGTTTTTCTCTGTTGCTAGGTAACCTTCTCAACAACAACATTCTACTTAAGCAGGTGAGTAATCAAGATTAAGGGAGACTTATAATCATGTTTGGCATTCCTTTCCAGTAAGAAACAGAGTTGTATGATTATTTGTTAGTTTTATAGGAATGTATAACCCATGTTAGCAATGTATTGTTTTTGTTTAACATTTGAATGATTCTTTGTATGACATTATAATTTGTGCAATTTATTTTATTTTTTGAGTATGAAATTTTATTTTATATTATGCAATGGATTGTATTTTTTGTATATGGTATTTTATTTCTATTATGAGAAATTAAATGAAAATTTAATTTAAAAATTAATAAATATATAAATTTATTTTTTTTAAACATTTAAATTTACGATACGCAAAAATGTGTGTCATCTTCATTTATGACATGGCCTTTCTTGACAGGGGCTTTCTTGATACGCATTGTGTGTCATTAACACGCACGTCGTAAGGTTACGACACGCAAATGCGTGTCGTCTTCCTTTATGACAGGGCCTTCCTTGATACGCATTGCGTGTCGTAAACGCGCGTCGTAAATGAGCGTCATAAATATGCGTTGTCTCTCTTTATGACATGGCCTTCCTTGACGCGCATTTGCACGTCGTCTGAGCCTTTTACGACGCGCAATGAGCGTCGTAAAAGGTTGTTTTTCTAGTAGTGAGTGCAATGAAACACAGGCATGTTAATAGATAGATTACATCAACAACAACAATTAAGAGGAAGAAAAGTAAATCGAGATTTAAAATTACGATTGATATTAAGTTAATAAAAGGATACAGATAAGATAGAGATACCGGAAGTACTAAAGCACCAAAGGATGAAGAAGCACAACATAACGACAAGAGGAATGAGATGAATTCGTTTGTATTTAACTATTGATCTCATGCTCCATCTCTGACTCTCTCTCCGACCAATGGTTGAAGCAGGATTGTAGATGGGAAGCTCGCTGGTGATCTTCGTTGCAGACATCGAACTCTTCTAACATGATCGCCCCTGGATCGGTGTTGTTCCGATGCTTCTTCCCTCTGCACCTCGTCATGATTTCCCAACTATCACAAAAGCTCCGTCAACATGCCCTGTTCCTTCATTTCTGTCTAGGGATTTAAAGCTATAAATGTAAACGATTTTGCCTAAAATAAAGGGTTTATGATTTGAATAATTAATTACCAAAATTTATTAAAAACTAATATTACAATTTTATCCTTATCCAGGTTTTTAAAATGATTGGTCCACATTTATGTATACAATAACACAATAATTACTTAAAACACCTGAACCTAACTCTCTCTCTCTCTCTCTCTCTCTATATATATATATATATATATATATATATATATATATATATATATATATATATATATACGGTTAGGTT